>NW_008796221.1:1623660-1637851 GCF_000699145.1 Aptenodytes forsteri | reverse complement strand
GCGAGGAGTAAAAATATGTGAGAGAAACAACTATACAGACACCAAGGTCCATGAAGAAGGAGGGGAAGGAGGTGCTCCAGGTGCCAGAGCAGAGATTATCCTGCAGCCTGTGGTGAAGACCATAGTGAGGCAGGTTGTCCCCTTGCAGCCCATGGAGGTCCCCAGTGGAGCAGATACCCACCCTGCAGCCCGTGGAGGGACCCCTTGCCAGAGCAGATGGAGATGCCTTGATGGAAGCTGTAGCCTGTGGAGAGCCCGTGCTGGAGCAGGCTCCTGGCAAGAGCTGTGGCCTGTGGAGAGGAGCCTGCACAGGAGCGGGCTTTCTGGCAGGACATATGGCCCATGGGGAGCAGCAGAGATGAAGTATTATGAACTGACCACAACCCCCATTCCTCATGCCTCTGTGCTGCTTGGCAGGGAGGAGGTAGAAGATTTGGGAGTAAAGTTGAGTCAAATTTTGAAGCTGGTATCGCCAATTAAATTGTATGATAGAGGAATTAAAATCTTAGCCACTATACTTCTGTATTGCCCTGAGAAATAATTAATGAATGTCATGGGTTTGACATGTTTTTTAACTGTGTTGCTAGCTTTTTCCTCCACCTATTAGTACAAAAGGAGCAAGAATAGTGGATGACAGAATACTTTTCATGTTTACAAAGTCCTTCTCACAGTTTCGCAAACTCCAGAAAGTCAATTACAAGTGTCATTGGAGGGAATATGTACAGCATAGTTTAATTAGAAGAGAGGACTGGGAGAACCAACAGGGATCTTTCCAGTTAGGTGAGTCAGCACAAGTAGAAGAGTGACTCCCAGCTGTGTTCATTTGCAGCTGAAATAATGAACAGAAAAATAAATGAACAGGCAAAAGATCAAATATAGTGAAGAGCAAACTTACCTGTTTTCAAATCCAAGATGGCAATTTTGGATTGCATTTCCAGGTGTGTATGGAGTAAATGATGCTTTGAGAAAGAAAACAGTCTCAGATTCATAGGTCACAGCTGGGAGTTGCACTACCTTGGAAGAGACTAATGATTGAAGCAGTAGTCTTTTAGCTCTGTGTTGGCTTTCAGCGTTAAATACGTGAAGATACTTTTCCAGAGGATCTGCTACAGATTAAACAATTGAGTACCATATTGTTGTACTTGGAGTACAGTACTACTACTAGAAATACCCGTTAACTTTCTTTAAATAAATAAATAAATAGAACAGTATATAAACATTTGGAAAAAAATTTGAATACAGTTTTCATTATAGTTTTCTGTAAAGAAAATTAATATACTATTTCCTAAAGATTCTGTATCCTGGATATGATACATAACTAATATAGGAGTGTGTCAGACTTGTATAAAAGGTATTGTCCCAGCGCATGGGATAGTTTCTCTGTCCCAGAAATAAGATTATAGTAGATTTGAATTCTGTGTGAGACTTTACATTCTTTCAGTTTTGATGCGTTGATGCACTACTGAGTATGTTCATGTTCTGTTTGAGAGACAACGCCAACAAGATTAAATCATTGCCTATTTTAGTTGGTGATTCCTGTGGAAAATTCCAAAATTCAGAGAATTATCCTTGCTTCCTCGTCAACACTGTTTTGGTTTATACATTGATTTCTAACATCAAATACTTTGAAAGTGCTACTGCTAGGCCAGTAGAGAACTTTGCTGTAATTTTTTAAATAGCTACTACTGTGGTCAGTTACAAGTGATAAGAGCACACAATAGACTTTTTGATACTGTAAATCACTGTTGTTGGCTGAAGTACTGTAACCAACAGAATTAGTAGTGTATAATTTTCCCTTGTGAACTTTTAGGTTTCATGCTTTATGGCAGTTTTATAGAATTTGAAGATTAAACTGCAATTCAATTTCATGTATCAAAATAAAAAAACCCATGTAAACATTGTCAAGAAAGTCAATATGGCCTTTTTTTTAATAAAAAGAAAAATGTCTAAAGATAAAGTACTGTAACCAACAGAATTAGTAGTGTATAATTTTCCCTTGTGAACTTTTAGGTTTCATGCTTTATGGCAGTTTTATAGAATTTGAAGATTAAACTGCAATTCAATTTCATGTATCAAAATAAAAAAACCCATGTAAACATTGTCAAGAAAGTCAATATGGCCTTTTTTTTAATAAAAAGAAAAATGTCTAAAGATACATAAAAATGAACTGATATTCATCCCTTTACTCTAAGACCAAGTTAAAATTTGAAACCAGGTCAAGAAAAATTAATATTCCAACATCAGTGAAAATTTTTTTAGGATGATTTTTGGGGTAGTTGCTCAGCTCTCCAATTGATTTTCATAAAGAAATTATTCAAACAATACCAGTGGAGACAAAAAATCCTTTACCTTGGTTTTCTCTGTATGTAGTGGTTACATGAAAACAATTTTACATAGCAACTTTATTTTAAAAATATATATTGGTAATTTTCTTTTCTTGAATATCTCTATATAGAAAACCATAACAAAATGAGTTGAGTGGAGGGATTGTCGACCAAATATTCAGAAACATTGCTGTGTATTTAAATAATGTCTTTATTTAAAAAGATTGATCGCTTTCGCGTTAAAGTGGAGATATCTTTCTCATTATTTCAAACTATAGTCTATATTATACAGCTGCAGTCCAAAACTAAAAAATCCAGTTAGAGTTAATACATTCAAACAAATACATGCAAATACCCTGCCATTTTAGCTATATAGCTTGTGTGTTAGATTTTGATTCATGACTGTAACCTTGGGTTCAGAACAGTCATGACTCCACTGAAATAGACTTTTGAGTTCTTGTGCTGCTGGAAGGTATTATTCTGAACTTCTAAAGGTCAAATTCTTATCCTGTCACTGATTTGGGTCTAATTTTTCATATTTCCTACATTATTTGTGATAAAATTGTAAATTTATGAGAAAAAAATCACCTTAAAAAAATCTCTAGCGTGGCACATTTTGGCATTTAAGATGACAGCCTTTTAAAGCTACTTGGACTTCTGCAATAAAGATGTAACTTCAGGGGCACTAGATTAGTGAATAGAGAGCAATTGATGCAGTAATAGCTATAGGGTATACTGTTAGAGACAGGGACTCAAAGAAGGACTATACAATGTGATGATTTACTACTTAACTGTAGAAGCAGACCTAGGAAATGTAAAAACAAAACACAAACACCTTAAGAAAACATGGAAAAATACATGAGTTAAGTAATTGAAGGAAAAGAAACTTTTTTTTCCACAAACTTATACTTGTATATGGTCTCTTCTTCAGGATAACTACACGTTTGCACAGCCGGGAATTCAAAAGAAAGTGAAAATGTTGGAAGAACTTGTTAGTCGGATCGATGGTAAGTCTTAAAAGTTAACCTAATTTCTAACTGGTGTTTCATTGAAAGTGTTTAGTTAAAATCTTTGCAAGAAGTCAAGCCAACGTCACTGCAGTTACCTACAATGGTGGGGTAACATCGCCTTCCTCAGATGAGGTGTCATACTCAATCAATTTGTGGCACACTGGCCTTTGCAAGATCACTGTCGTGTATCATTTAAAAGAAAGCCACTAGAGCATGAGCCTCTTCCATTACTTTTTATTAAGGCAATATAATCAAAATTCAATGGCAATTTCTTTGCAGCAGAGTAATGACCACATACAAAATGCAGCCAGTATTCATTTCACATTAAGCTCTATGATTGTTGTAATTCGGGCAAGTCACAGTGGTTGTTTATGGTTGTCCTTCAGCACTATGTTTTGTGCCTTTGTGCATCATTTTGCTATCTGGAATGCCTGAATAATTTCTCTGTGGAATCCAATTAATTATGAACTCTGGAAATAACATCTTTAATATTATAGATAAATTACGGCGTGTGCAGGGGTAATTTTAGATTATGCTTTCATGTTTTAGCAGGGCACTTTGAAATATTTTCTACCTCCATCCTTAAAATAATTCCCTTCATGAAATGCTGACTGTCGTATTGCTAGAACAGAGTTTAATTAAATGAAATGCAAGAGATAATGCTTGCCCATTCTAAACATACTCTCTTGATAGTTTGTTAAATTAATGAACAGAGTATTAACAAAATGTTGCAAAGCAGAAGCAGGCATATATTTGCCACACTTGCCTGTCAATGATGAGATAGAAAAAATATTTCTTGTGTAGCTTAATATTTGATAATCTTCTTGGAAAGATTAATTCCATCTTTTCATTACATGTACTGTGAGCTTTTTTTGTGCCAGTGCTTACCATAGCAGATTTTGGGTTGGCCTGTACATATTTACATCCTGAATATTTGATAAAGCTCTTTGTGCCCTTTTAGGATGTTAAAGTATTTTTAATGATCAAAAACTAAGGGCAGGGAGAACAATGTTTATGTAATATTATACTATAAATGTAAGTGTATGTAAAACTTTTTGTTGTAGATGCACTTTTTTGTTTAAAATGTAAATGAATATGAAAAATATAAGGGGATACATTTGTATATAGAGTAGCAAAATATATGAAAAATATTTTTAAAGCAGTGTATTTTGTTACTTCAAAAATAATCTAAGTGCTTGCAGTGTGACTTTTTATATGTCATTTTATTTTTATATCAATATTGGTGTTTACATCTCAATTATTTATAGAAGCAAATGATTGTATATTAAATGAAGTGCATAATTATAATGCCTATAAATAGACTTCCTGAACTTGGTCAATGAGCATTTATATAAATAAATTCTTTAACCAAGTTTTTAAAATGAAAAATGCTGTTCTGATAATCGACCTTATTGTTTTGAAAATTTTTATTAAACAACGTAGTACAATAAATTATTGTTTAGTTTCTAAGAAAGAAGGAAATGCTGAAGGCTTATTTGTACCTTCAATGCTTTAGGGATATAGTTAAATAACTTTTCTCAATGGTTAGGTTTGGGAAGCATTATTTTTAAGGCTTTACACTTAAAAAACCCAACCAAAACCAGACAGACAGTTGTAGCAAATAAATGTATTTTCTTAAACTGTCCTTTACCAGTCTTTGTAACTGAAAGTAAAGCGTGGGTTCCTGATTTTTTTTATCTGATTTAAAATGATTTTGTGAGGTCTTTATAGGACTGTATTTAATAGGACATTGTTGAAGTAGTTCTGCATCAAAAACTGTAATTGTTTATTTATCTTTCTAAATGTGGATCCAGTTTTCTCTTCAACCTCTGCTCTCGCCTCTCTTCATCTAAGGGGACAGGGCCAACTTATATCAGGCTGTGTAGAGTCTTGCCCTGCTGAGTTTTCAGTAACTCCAGGGATGGAGATTCTGCAACCTCCTTGGGTAAGACTGTTCAAGGGTTTGACTACAGTCATTGTGATTTATTTTTTTTAATATAAATAATTAGAATTTTTGTTTATGGAACTGATGTCTACTGACTTTTATTTTATCTCTGTATACCTCTGAGAAGAATCTGGCTCCATCTTCTCTACACTCTCCCATTAAGTAGTTGAGCTGTTCATAGACTTTTCTTTTTAAGGTTGAACAAACTCAGTTCTGTCAGCCTCCTTTCATGTGTACAGTGCTCCAGCTTCCTAACTACCTTGGTTGCCCTCCACTGGACTTGTTCTTGTGTGCCAGTGTCCCAGAATTGGACATAATGCTGCAGACGTGGTCTCACAAGTGGTGAATACAGAGGAAGAATCGCTTCTCCTGACCTGTTGGCTTCTATCTTGCTTAGAAAGCCCAGAATACAGTTGGCCTTCCTTTCTGCAAGGACACAGTGCTGGCTTGGGTACAGCCTGTTGTCCACCAGGACCCCCAAGTCCTTCTTGGCAGAGCTGCTTTCCAGCCAGCTGGTGCCCAGTCAGTACTGTTGCATGAGACTATTCCATCCCAGATACAGGATGTGTGCCTCTCCTGAACTTCAGAAGATTTCTATCAGACGTTCCTTCAGCCTGCCAAGGTCCCTCCAAATAGTAGCCCTGACTTTCAACATGTCAACCATTCCTCCCAATCTGGTATCAGCCACAAACACAGAGAGTTCACTCTATGCCATCAGTAGTTGTTAATAAAGGTGTTGCACAGTACTGGCCCCAGTATTGATCCCTGTGAGGGACACCATTAGTAGTTAGCTGTCAACTGGGCTTTGTACTGCTGATCACAACCCTTATAATACAGTGGTCCAGTTAAAGTTTTGGATAGTAAAAGATATGCATCTTTCAATATTCTTAGGGCTGTTTCTTTTTGTCCAGAAGACTGTGCACTCAGTTACTTTCTTTTGCCAGAAAAATACACCAAAGTACATGTAAGATTGAAATAAAGTTTTAGTTGTTAGACAGGCAATGGTGGATGTGTACCGCTGTCACTTCATAAACTTTTGGATGCCTCAAGTAAGGGATCCTGACCTGGTTGGCTTTTTGATGGAGTCACGACATAGTTTGATTAAATTATATGTTATTGTGCTTTACTCTTCTCAATTTCTTTTTGCTTCTGTCTTTTTATCTTTTTACTGGGTCTGCTATATTGTAGCTAAAGGGAACTGTATGGTTGATATGAATTCAGTAACTTTGTTTCTACAAGAGAAATCTCACGATCTATATTTACTGTAAATATCCTAAGTGCTAATTAAGGTTATTGTAGAAGAAAATAATATTCCTGTTGCTACTGTGTCACATGTTTTTTTTGATGCTGGGTAGCTCCGTGGTGAAGAGAAACTTAACATAATAAGTAGCTGTGCGAGTGGATGAAGCTTGTACAGCTTGTTTGCTAATTGTAATGGGTTACCCATGTATGAAAAGTGATGCTCGCCCTTCGGAGAGTGTTAATGCATTATGTTAGTGATTCAAGCAACCTTCATTAACCCAGCCTTATGGATCACAATTCCTGGCAAAGTAACTGTCCTTGTGTGTATACTGCAGAACATTGCAGTAGACTTCAAACAGCCAAGCTACTCTTAATTTGATCATAATCTCAGTCTGCTTAAACTCCAGAAAATAATTTTGATGAATCATGTGTTTAATGGAATTTTTGAGTTTGTTAATAGAACGTTGTTATAGACCAGATGGAATTTGAAGATAAAATATTATTCAATCTCATTTATCTCATTGTCATTATCATTCAGATTGCTCTAGGAATTATATAAAAATATTGAGAAGGAGGATCAATAGATGACTCAATAATATAAGTAATCTGTTATAACTAATTATCTTTTCTGTTTCCTGTAATGTCAGTAGGGCTTTTCTGCTCTAAATTATGAGCCATCTCTCATGGTTTGTAAAAGGTCACACTCACGTGGCATGCAGTCTTCCACTTTTGCTTCATTTAGGCTTGGAAGCAAAGAAACGTGGCGTAGGAATGCCAAAATCAATTCAGGATTTGTGTTTCCAGAATTTACTGATGTTTAGCATTTGGCTGGTTTCATGCTTGGGAGAGTCTGAGATTCTTCAGTTTACTGTAAGACATCTGGTAATTACATTAGAGTTTGAGGTAGCCATTTGGAGAAGGCTGAGCATTTGTAGATAATGGTAGTCTTGGGTTTTCTTAAACATTGATAAAAGACGTTAAAATTGCATGGCATTCTCTCTAAATTAGCAAGAAGGAAGTTCTAGAAAAAAATAAAATAGCCTATTATAATGTTAAATTTATTTTTTATTTATGTCGGCTTCTCATTAGCATTGCAATAAACTATAAAGGCAGTATTGCCAACTCAACTTAGTATAAATATTCTGCATTTTCTGTGCGGGTAAGCTTGGGAAGATTTTTTTCTGCATCTTTTATAGAACAACTCCTAGGGTTTGTGTCTGTGTTCTGCACGCCCTGATCTGGGCTTATGTTTTCTTGTAGTTAAATAAATTCTGTTATAAGTGTTCCAGATTCTTTCACCAGTAATCACCAATCTTATTGTAGAATTGACCCTTGAATCTTAGTAACAAGAAATGGAAAAATAAAAATGCAGAAAATTATTAAAAAAAAATAAAAAAGAAAAAAGCTTTTACTGTTGCTGTATATATTTCCCCCCCCTTTCTTTTGAAAATGGAAGTAATGGAAAAATACCTAAGAACATAAAAAGTGTGCTGCATTTTGACTTTTCCATAAGGAAGTTAATTTAGAATTCAGCAACATTTTTCAAAGGTTCATTAATATTTCAGTATTTCTGCTGTGTACACTGTGAATGCATCTTCTGGCCATCTGTTTTGTAAAAAAAAAAATCACAAATTTTTCAAGAGAAAGGAAGGAATTTTTAGTGCAAAATTAAAGTTGTTACATCCAAATTATTTTAAAGAATGATTGTTTTAATAAATACTACACAGTATTGTTTGGGAAAATATTTTTACTTATGCCTAGGTGCAGTTAAAATGCTCTTTCACCTTTTAAAACCATGTTATATTAAGGATTTTACAAGTCCTTTTTTTTTTTTTATTGCTGCCATATTGTAAATGTGTTTGTTTCATTCACTTCAAATGAAATACAAATTAGATAACGCATTTTGTTTTAGTGTTCTGAAAAAATTAATCTTGGCTCCACTAATCATACTTTATTTACTTATTTCTGTCTTGGGTTACAAATGTCTTGTTTGGTCAGTTGTCTGCAGTTCTGTGGATACAAGTAAGGACTTGTAATAAAGTACTTCCATGTCATGGCCTTAAATTTATACTTTGCATATGTTTTTGCTATTTACGCACATAGAAATTTAAAATATGAATCTCTTGTATATATTTATGTGTTGTGTGTATATATGTGCAGGTCAAGTTCTTCATGAAACGTAGTCAATTAAAAATTTTTCATTTTTATATGTATTTTTGTTTATCCACAGTGAAAGAGGTTATTTAATTGCACCATTCTGTGTACTTCTCATGCTTTGAAATATTTGCTGTAGATGTGTCTAAAAGGTTGGTTGATACAATTCTTAATATTTATGTATCATGTTACTGTTTCTTATTTAATTGGAGATGTTTATATCACATCCTTCATTAGAATAGGATTAGTGCTGGTGGAATTATCCTTTTTAATGTCTGAGTTGATTTAAGAGCTGCATGTTCTTTCTGGGCTGCTAAAGTTTTAAATGTCCAGACTTCACTCCTCTGAACATTGCGTTGGTGTTTGGCATTCAGCAGGTTCTCGTCCCAAGAGATGAAGATGCCTATTCCCATAGAGCTGTCCAATGCTTCAAACACAAACGTTTCACGGTTCTGCTCAGAACTTAATTTCATATGATGAGTTAAGCCCAAAAAGTACTTAGAGAGACCTATTGAGTAGTTTTGATACTTCCATAGTTTCTAAAGGACATTCAGTTTCTGTGCTGTTTGAACTTTTTAAACTGCAGAGAAAAATTGTTTTGCTTTTTTGTTTAGGAAAATCTGAATCTCAAAAAGGCAAAATACTAACCAAGACTAGTATGTCGTCTTATTAAACATCTTAGTAGTGATCTGTTCAATATACTGTGATAGACAGAGATTAACTAATTTGTTTGGTTTTTAATTTGAATCTTGTGTGTCCATACAATGAATTGATGATTAAACTGTTGTAATAGGTGACATTTGATCAATCTTCGTTACATATTCAGTCACGCTAATGATTTTTTTAAAGTATGGTTAAAGAATACTTAATTGTATGTGCAAAATTATGTTCATGTTCAATTATATTGTGAAGCATTTTAGTGACACCTGTAATTTTGAACTAGGATTGTGTTGAAGTATCTGGAAAAAAGAGCTCTAATTGTAATAGTTGAAAAGGCTGGTAGTCTTTAACCATGCGGAAGCATTTTGAATTGGAAATGGAAACAGAATTTATTTAGACCTTACTGCTGCTGTTGAAAATTAGTGATTAAAATAAGGACCTTCTCTGTCGGTCCATCTTTATATGTCAGCTTGGTGCTGAAGTGATTAAAAATTTTGTAAGCATTTAATAATTGTTTCAATTAATTTGTGCCATAAAGTTCTTTTTCATTTAAAAAAAAAAAATCTTATTTAGCTCACTAGTAGTTATTTTTTTATCTGATTTTATTGTTGTAATTACTGTATTATACTTTAATCCACTCTTAAGTGCTGCTCACTGGGCATTATAATTATTTAATCTCTCTTTTAGATCATATTGTTATGTTTTACCATGGAGATTATATTTGTATGCTATTACAGAGTTTAGAGATCTTAGCAAGAGTTGAGACTGACTGTAAATCATTTGTAAATTCCTGACCTCTGTAAGCACTTTAACTGTTAAATAGCCAAAACTTACTATTTTCATGGCAAATTAAAAAAAAGGGAAGAAAAAAGAAGTTTAACATGATGGGGAATTTAAAAAGTGTTAGGCATAAACCCTGATATGAAAGCACACAGTTTGATTTAGAACAGGCTATGGAAGTCCAATGAATGCTACCTGGAAGTAGAAGTGTCTCATCAAACATGTTTCTCACTGTTACGCTTTGAATACTGAGTTCGACTTCCACCTGGAAACACAGGATGTGTTCCTAACTTTTAGCTAGAACGGTAGATCTTCCTTGATCACTACCGTTTCTCCAAATAGTTTCCTCCATTTTGCATTGGACACCACAGATTTGTTACTTGCATTTGGTTCCCTGAGGCAACTACTCTCCCTCTAGTATTTTCTTCTTTTGCTTTGGGATCAGCGTCTTGGGCTTTTTAGTATTGGAGTATCAGCTCTATCTTTTGTGTATGCAGAATTTATTTCTCAGTCGTAGCTACTAGCTGTACATTTAGTGAGCTAGATTCAAATAGACCATTATCTCTAAATTGTAGGCCATGAGGAGAATATAATTTGGTAATATTTCTGGTTTTCTAGTATTTTCTTCTTTTGCTTTGGGATCAGCGTCTTGGGCTTTTTAGTATTGGAGTATCAGCTCTATCTTTTGTGTATGCAGAATTTATTTCTCAGTCGTAGCTACTAGCTGTACATTTAGTGAGCTAGATTCAAATAGACCATTATCTCTAAATTGTAGGCCATGAGGAGAATATAATTTGGTAATATTTCTGGTTTTCTGCCAGTCATCTTTTCATTTTGTACAGGACTTTTCAATTTATTTTTTTTAAATGCTTTTATTATAATTCTTACAATGGATGATTTTAGCCAGGTATAAAAAGCTAACTAATTCAGGAACAAGGTATAATCAGCATGTAAATCTCTTACTCGGATCCCTACTATTACTTAAAGCAGAATTGTGTATCATAATGAGATTTTGTCTTCAAGTGCACATTCATGATCTTCTGAATGTCTTTTTAGGCATCAAGAACTTTTGTTATTAATGTATATTAATAAAAATTAATATACATACCTAATAATAACTCATTGCTAAACTGTAGTCTTGACAGAATTACTTTTGTTCAGACCTGCATTAATTCAGGTTGGGAAGTTGTAAGCCTTATTCTGCATCTCGCAACGTCTTGCGTTGAGATTTTACTCCAAACTCTCGCCTTTGTCTCCCATAAACATACTGTAACGTATAAGGTAGAAACAATTCAGGAAGAGAGAGAATGAAATACAAAATTTGCTTTTGGTAGGTAGAGTACTCAAAACAAAAGTAGTCATTTACTGATGACAAAGTTCCTTCTTTTGGACAGAAAGATTCAGTATGTGGGAGCTATTATTTTAAGGAAATGGCAATGTTTAAAGAATCTAGGTGTAGTAGAAAAGATTTCAACATTTTACTATATTGACTGAATGGATAGTACACACGAACTGGTGGTGGATATGTTGGTTGTGGAGTCCCTAAATGAATGAATGAAGTTGCATGAACTGCTCCATGTTAATCAACTGTCTATGAGTCTAGACTGGAGCAAAACGTGCTGCAAAATGGTGGAAGACAAGCATGGGTGACCATATCCATATGGAGGCTGATGCGATCAAAGGGATGCTTGTTCCCTCAGGACATCTGGAAGCTTGCAGGCAATACTTAAGAAAAACAGTTTTATCAAGTGTTTGTGGTAAGTCAGAGCAGTCACTGCTTTTCAGGAGATTCTGGTCTCATGCATGCAAGCTTGCAGGGACAACTTTTGTGGATAAAACCATTTCTAGTAAGCAGTGTTCCTCTAGATTATGTAGTTTATTTGTGTTACAATACTGTCTTTTTTAATAGCTACCCACACTTTTAGAAAGTTCAGCTAAGTAGAAATAAATGCCTGCTATAGTACTGCATTAAGTAGAATAAAATCTAGTTGGTTGGTTGCTTTACGTAGTTAAGAAAACAATACTAAAGTTTTGTAGATGGAAGCTAGTACTTGGAAGCTGTCAGTCAAGTATCAAGTCACAGCATTATGAAGAAACGGGAAAAGAAATGTTACTTTACACTATTCACTTAGATTGTACCTAACATCTCATACTTGTAATGGGCTGGGTCATGAAAACTTTTCTGTAGTCAAGAAGTTGCAATATTGCACAAAGAGGGAAACACCATTTTTGCCTGCTCAATATCACACAAGTTGTGGCATTGCAGTTTACTGGTTTTAATATAATGGTCAGTCAAATTCCAGGCTTTGCAAGCACATCCCTTGTGAATGAATTTGAGATTAAACCATGTTTTTTTGGTTTTTTTTTTTAAATTCACCCTTTTAATAAACAGTGGCAAAATTTAACTGATAATCTGATATGTCTAGTAAAAGGTAAATGTTTGCACAGTAGTGTATGGGAGAAATCTGATCAACCATGAGGTAATGAAATGCCAAACATTGTAATATTTTGACTATTTGTCACAGGACGTTTAAAAAAGTCAAATGTGGATTTGCTATAACCTATGTTACGAAGCTTCATTATCACCATTGCCATTATCATCAGTGCCAAATTGTCAAATTGAGTGAGTTAAGTCATAATTAATAATTTCTTACTACATTTGACCTAACATGGGATGAAAGGTGTCTGGATTTTAAATTCAACTGATTAATTTTTTTTCAAAACTGCTTCCTAAGTAAAAGAGTAAATTCTATCAAATTCTGCAGCTGAAAACTTGCTGGATTTTTATCTTTCTTACTGATGGAGAGAAGACAGGAGGAGAAATTTGGATCACACTGGTCTATTAATCAGTTTTTTTAAAAGGTGTCTGGAAAGATGTTAAGTTGTATTTAATAGTATTCAACTGATTAATTTTTTTTCAAAACTGCTTCCTAAGTAAAAGAGTAAATTCTATCAAATTCTGCAGCTGAAAACTTGCTGGATTTTTATCTTTCTTACTGATGGAGAGAAGACAGGAGGAGAAATTTGGATCACACTGGTCTATTAATCAGTTTTTTTAAAAGGTGTCTGGAAAGATGTTAAGTTGTATTTAATAGAAAAAGTTAATTGAGGAAAAAAAACATTAATAAAATAGTGACTGAAGACATGGAGTATCTCTGAAGTAATTCTTAGTTATGCATAGTAGTTCTGTCTCTGCTAGGTTCCTCCGTAAGTTTATTACCTGCCAAAGAAATTTTTTGTTTGTTTGTTTTAAAAAACTTCTTGTCACTGTTAGATTCGCATTTTCATACCGGGAACCTTCCAAAAGAGTCATTAGAGAATTAAAAGAAAGACAGGCTCCTATGTTAATTCTGTAAGAGACTTTATATATTTCAAAATGAAAGGGTTTTAAGTTTTGAAACAATGGTTCTTCTGGGTGTCATGCTTTCTTATTAGGTGCTTGTGTTATTCTCTCTAAGTTTATAGATTATGATGTTTGTTTATTTCTTTGCAATGTCAGTTGTTTTTAAAAATAACAAAGCGACTAATTAAAAAATGAAGATAACTATAGTCGGTGGAGATTCTTATCTGTAGTAGACATGGAATTTGTTTTCTGAAATGTGTCAGTGCTTCACACTGTTCGCTTTCTTCAGCTTGTCTTCCAATATGTTAGTCTCTGAATGATTAGTCTATAATGCTTGCCTTTATTGGTATGGTCCAGAAAGAAGATAATCCTGCTAGAGTGCCGTTGGAAAACAGGAGCGCTAGCATATTTCTACAGCATGTTTTCATACGTTAAGGAGCAATGCACAAACATCACTCTGCATGTAAATGGCAGTGCCAATAAACCTCTGTGGCAAAGGTTGGCTTATTATGAGTGCACCCTCAGTAAGTTTGCAGACGACACCAAGTTGGGCGGGAGTGTTGATCTGCTTGAGGGCAGGAAGGCTCTGCAGAGGGACCTGGACAGGCTGGATCGATGGGCCCAGGCCAACTGTATGAGGTTCAACAAGGCCAAGTGCCGGGTCCTGCACTTCGGCCACAACAACCCCATGCAGCACTACAGGCTTGGGGAAGAGTGGCTGGAAAGCTGCCTG
>NW_008796221.1:1620423-1623162 GCF_000699145.1 Aptenodytes forsteri | reverse complement strand
GCATGGTGGTGTTGGGTTGATGGTTGGACTCGATGATCTTAGAGGTCTTTTCCAACCTTAATGATTCTATGATTATTTTACTGTTCATTTTGGATTGGTAGCAGAGGAGTTACTCTTGTAGCTAGTGTATGCTCTTCAAGAAGAATTGTGTGGCTCTTCATGAGAAATGCACACCTTTCTTTTATTGAACTAAAAGGCCTATTTATCAGAGATTCTTAGCTTAACTGCATTTCAGATAATTTTTAACAATTAGTGCTTTTTATATTTACAATGAAATACGTATAAAGTATTGATAAAATGGAGTTAAAAAATGAAGTGCCAGGGTATGAAATATGAGTAAAAAATGAACTTTAAATAATTTTCAAAAGTGTCAAACCTAGGTCTAAAGTCAAACGTCAGAAAAGATTGCTTGGGTTGATAGGAATCTTTAAATAAAGGTCAACATCAAAAGGCTAATATTCTGAAGTAATAAATTATACAGATGAATGCAGTGGCACCATGCTGTGCCACTGTAATTTGGCAATTCATGCATAATTTTACTATTATTTCTTTAAATAATTTTCAAAAGTGTCAAACCTAGGTCTAAAGTCAAACGTCAGAAAAGATTGCTTGGGTTGATAGGAATCTTTAAATAAAGGTCAACATCAAAAGGCTAATATTCTGAAGTAATAAATTATACAGATGAATGCAGTGGCACCATGCTGTGCCACTGTAATTTGGCAATTCATGCATAATTTTACTATTATTTTTAGGTTCCTCTTTGCTTATATGTAAACTTTCCTAGGCACTCATTCTGACAGTATCCCCCAGTCAGGACAGCAGTTAAGTCATGCTTTAGTACAGGTTATTTCTGTCCTTACCGTGGCTTTAGTTTGTGATTCTGTAGTCACATACAACTTTAATTCTGAAATCAATAAAACAGTATGAGAAGCTGACATTAAACATTAACAATAAATATTTTATATGTATAGGTTCTAGTGCCATAAGAAGCATCTGTTTAAAGTGGCTAAACGCGATCATTCAAAATAATATGTTCAATAAGTGCATTTATTAAAGCATTTATAACTATTTATAATTTTTATGTACAAAATACATATTTTTGGCAGTATGCTACTTTGGAATGCATCTGTATAATGTATTTTATTCTTTAATCAGAAGACTTGCTTACCAAAACTTTATATAGAGATTTATTGAAAGTATTTTGAAACTTATTAAATTTAATTTTCTTTTGAATTTTGATAACAACTATCTTTTTTAAAACTGTAAGATACTTTTACTATCAGAAACTACAATAGAAGTATGTTTTATAAACCCCTTGAAGTCTGAAAGCTGACAGTAATTATATAACTTGCTTGTTCATTGCACACACGTACTTATTTTTATTCAAATGGAAAATATAAATTTAGATTATGACTGTCCAAATTACCTTTGTCAGCAAAATAGCCTCTACTCACGATTAACAAAATAGGAAGAATTAGCTTTTTTAGTCAATACATCTTCTATTCCAGTCTTGCATCAATTGTACATAATGCACAGAGTTTAGTAGTCTCTTTTTTAACTTGTTTAGACTAGAAAGCAACTTTCAGGAAAATCATTATGCCTATTAATAACTGTAGTTGAAATACCACAACTGACACAATTTATTGTTCTTCATTATTTACTTTCAATGGCTGCAAGCAACCAAATGAAATTTGTTTCTGCTGTGTGAAGAACAAAATGTTTGTGAGTTAGTAAGTTCAGTTAGAAATAAAACTGACTTTTTTGCATCCTGCTTGATGTAGTTGATTATCTAATTATAATAGTCTGCAATATAGGTATCTAAATGTGACATTTAAAAAATAAATTTAACATAATATCTCACTTCAGTATATTGAGCTTGCAGCTAAATTTGCCTAGAGCAAAGACAGACACGCGGTAGTAATTCTGTACTTGTCCTGAATAACTAACCTAATGGCGCGCTAGGTGAAGAACTGGCTGAACGGCAGGGCTCAAAGGTTTGTGGTGAATGAGGCTTTAGAAATAAAACTGACTTTTTTGCATCCTGCTTGATGTAGTTGATTATCTAATTATAATAGTCTGCAATATAGGTAAATAAATGTGACATTTAAAAAATAAATTTGACATAATATCTCACTTCAGTATAGCTTGCAGCTAGCTAAATTTGCCTAGAGCAAAGACAGACACGCGGTAGTAATTCTGTACTTGTCCTGAATAACTAACCTAATGGCGCGCTAGGTGAAGAACTGGCTGAACGGCAGGGCTCAAAGGTTTGTGGTGAATGAGGCTACGTCTGGCTGGCAACTGGTCACCAGCGGTGTTCCTCAGGGTGTTCAGTTCTAGGGCGGGTTCTGTTCAATATATTTATCACTGATCTGGATGCAGGATTTGAATACGCCATTAGCAAGTTTGCTGATGATACCAAACTGGGAGGTGCTGTTGACTCTGTTGAGGGATGAGAGGCCTTGCAGGGGGATCTGCATAGATTGGAACATTGGGCAATCATCAATGATTTATTTAACATTTGAAAATTTAACAAGTCGAAATGCTGGCTTCTGCACCTGGGATGGTGTGACACCAGGCACATGTATAGGTTGGGAGAGGAGTGGCTGGAGAGCAGCCCTGCAGAAGGGGATCTGGGGGGTGCTGGTTGACAGCACGCTCAATATGAGTCAGCAGTGTGCCCTGGCAGCCAAGAGGGCAAACCACATCTGGGGGTGCATCAAACACAGTATAACCAGC
>NW_008796221.1:1610986-1619993 GCF_000699145.1 Aptenodytes forsteri | reverse complement strand
GGCTTCCTAGAGAGGTGGCCGATGCCCCAAGCCTGTCAGTGTTTAAGAGGCATTTGGACAATGCCCTTAATAACATGCTTTAACTTCTGGTCAGCACTGAATTGGTTGGGCAGTTGGACTAGGTGATTGTTGTAGGTCCTTTCCAACTGAACTATTCTATTCTATTCTAACTGTTTAGAAGTTAGAGGCATGCAAGGCCTCTGTGTGGAAAATTAAAATACAGAGGCTTCTAAAGCTTATACTGTCTTCAAAATGTGGACTTCTACATATAAACTGCCTTGTTTCATTTTTAAGCCTATTTCTCTAAGGTTGCAGAACATATGTGGTTACCACATCTGTCTTCTCCTTCCAATAACTTTTCAGGCTGAGGACTTGCTTCATCAACATTTTACAGAGGGAGAAAAGTCTCCACTGTGCAGAATTCCATGACTTTTATAAAGCTCATTTGTTGATTATTTAAAAAAAAAAAAAAGTGACCCAGATTAGCAGTGCTACTGAGGAAGGGCTGCGGAGTAAGCCTAACAGGTAGCTGTTGTGTTTGGAGTGCTGGCTAGATACTTGTTGCACTTGCACAGATTGCTCACTTTATGGAGAGCTCAGAACTACCCTCGATATTGACTGTTGTCTCTCTCCCAGCTAGGGCAGCTGATGAGTTTTGCAGAAAGCCTGGGAAAGAAGGGTGTGAAGGTGATGGGAGGATATTTGGTTTGTAGAGGAAGGAAGAAGATTAGTCACAGGGTCTTGAGGCTGTGATGGGTAGTGGAAAATCCATCACAGAGTTCTTACGTAATTTTAGAAATATCAACAATAGGCACAATATACAGCGGTAATGCTGTAGTACTTTTCCTGTACACATAATGACAGAGGAGGAGAGGGATTATCCAGGACTTGATGAGATCACTTAAAAGAGCACAAAATCATTCTCTCTCCACCCTCATTCTCTATCTTTTCACATCCCGTAGTAGCAGTTCAGTCTGTTGTACAGCAGAAGTATCTAATTAGCTGGTTAGTGTTATACATAGAAGTGAAATGATTCATTTAAAGATTCACACATCTTTATATATAGCGATGACACTAAAAAGTTCCCAGGAGAGGTAACAGATAGTTTTAAGATGTGCATACAGTTTTATATATTTGTCTATATTTATATTACAGACTGATATGACTGAGTATCATCTTAGAGGTCTTTTCCAACCCTAATGATTCTGTGATTCTATTGAGGCGCTTAGCAACATGGTTTAGTGGGCATGGTAGTGTTGGTCTGACGGTTGGACTTGATGATCTTAGAGGTCTTTTCCAACCTTAATGATTCTGTGATTCTATTGAGTACTGCTTTAGAAACCATTGATTTGTACTGGTTTTTATTTGTATTTATTTGTTATACTAAGAAATTATTTAGGCTGCAAATGACTTAAATTTGCTTACTGTGTTTCCTACACATTAATCTCACTTTTTTTTTTTTGTCTCAAGCGAATGCAACCTTTACATGTACTTTCCTTATATTTCTTTGCCTTGTTAATTTAATATTGTCTTCTTTTTATTACCAACACTTTATTTTTGGAAGCCCTTATGTTATTTGCAAACTTTGTTTCTTGTAGTCTTGCCCCAAATAATTTGTAGCCTAAGAAATTAGTGAGGATATATGTATCTAATCATTTCACTTTATAACTTTGTATATTTTTTGTGGTATATTGTAAAGGTCTGACCTTAATCTTTTCTTAAGATAGCACAACAGAGAGCAGTTGTTTAAGCCATCTAGAGGCAGAAAAATAATCCAATGTAATGTTTAACGAGTCATTTCTATTCTGGGGATTTTCATTCAGTTGTAAGAGTTTGCATGCACCACCACATCTTATTTGCTTGGGTTTGGAGGAGTATTTTATTTTTTCAAACAGTGCATTTGATACTTAAGGACTTCAGAAAAGTTGCAGTAAAATCTTTGTTTATTCTATCTTCAGAACAAGTTCATAGGCACTTGGATCAGCATGAGGTGAAATACTTGCAATTTGCTTTCCGTTGGATGAATAACTTGCTGATGAGAGAAGTCCCTTTACGGTGTACCATCAGGTTATGGGACACGTACCAAGTAAGTACTTTTTTAAACCTCCGTAACTCTGATAGTGTGTTTTGGACATGCCAGTATGTTTGTGTGTGTTTTTTCTTGAACCTTTTGTTTTAGTGTCATTGAGAATCACCATAATAAGAGAAAAAGCCTTCAGTGATCATTACCACTTAGGAGCTTTTAATGTCTTCAGTCTTCTTGCCCTTCAAAACCAAGCACTTGATGTCATGATAATTTATAGTAGTAAAATGAACACTCACTCAAAGCATGCGTTAGTGTCAATGGTCTCTTCTGTCTCTTCAGAGAAGCAAAACATTGAATTGTGCTTAATCAATGCCCTCCATCGATTCTGAGTTCCAGGCTTCTTACTGCCCGTCTGCTTAACTACTCAATCCAATACTAGCTTTCAGTCTCCAGTTCTGTGTTCATCCGTCTGTCATGTCTTCTGTCTTATTGTTTGTCCAGACAAAACTCCTTATGTTACTGACCTCTAATTGAGGTAATTATTTTTCCTCAATAAGTTCATGCCTGACTGTCAAGTGAAGGAATTGATATCAGAGAAAAACTGTTTACCCATTCTTAGTTCTGTTACTTGACATTCCAGTAGCTTCTGCTTGCAATTTTTAACTATGTATTTAAACAATATGCTCTTATCTACTATCTTTGTTGTTGAAGTTAACGGGGGAAAAAGAAAGGGGGAAAAAAAAAAATTAAATTCCATGAGAGTTTTCAACTGAATTAGTTTAGTAAATATGGGAATAACTCATAATTTATAATGTCTCATAAAGGGATGTAACATCTTTAAATATCAGTGTAGTTACATCTGCTTATTATGTAGCAATGCTTAGTTAGTTTCATAGACTTTAATGCCAGAATGTCCACTTAGACCATCTATTCAGACCTCTAACAGAGGGTTAAGAATTGCTTGCTATTCATTTAGTGAATCCAGTAAGTTGTTTCAGTGAAGTGTGTTTTGTAGAATGGTATGCAAATCTGATAAAATGTTAAGAAATGAGGGATCTATCACTTCTACTGTTAATCTGTCCTAAGAGGTGGTATCCTTGCAGGTTTGATTTGGTTGTTCATCTTCAAGAAATTTCTGAATTGAATTTGGCTATTGCTTCCATCTGGGATCCTTTTACCTCCTCCGTCTCATTATAACATCTATTAGTAATTTTTATTTCTGTTATTACCTGGCATTTTCTTCCAGTGGAAAATATTTATTCTTTGTAAGATCTTTCTGATAAACTGAAAGATTAAGCTATTTAAATGTTTCACTGTAGATAATTTCTCTCATTTTGAATAATTTTTGTTGCTATTGCTGCAGCATTTCTAAACCCTGAAGGTTTTTTTACCATGCTGACTCTAGCACTGCATTTGGTATTTGATGATTAGTCTCATCAGTGTGCTAAAATGATGTAAAAGCTCTTCCTTAATCCAGCTAACCACCCGTATGTGTCCAAGGAATCACAGATTTTGCCAAAACTTCACTTCTGTGAGCTACGATTCTACGATAATGTTGAGAAATTTCATTTGAAGTCTAAGCATGTGGTTATTTCTCAAACTAACTGTTGCCATGCTGAATGGACAGCATTTCTCATTGCTAGTCCACAGACACCTGTCAGGTTACACTTCAATGGGATCTTTATCCATAATAAGTGGTTGTGATTATTTAATTCCGATTTTGGGCAAATTCTGCTGTATTACAGTAGTTCTCTATAATAATTTAAAGCTTAATACTTATGTATTTACATGGGATTTCCAAGTGTATCTTTTAAGTGAAAGTTTCTTATACCTAAATACCTAAATGGGATTCTTATACCTAAGTGAGATTATTTTTGCATATTAAACATGCTTAAGGAGTAATTCTGTGTTTTGACTCAGCAAGTGCAGCAGATCTGTACTGTCTTCTACATTTTGTTATTTAGCAGACTGTTCTGTGTGCACTTCTTGGTGAACAGTGTATTTAAAACCAGTAAGGATATCTTAATGTAGACAGTCACCTATAGTGCCAACCCTTTTTTGAAACGACCTCAAGCAGTTCCACAAGTTGCTTATCAGATTTCAGTTGTGCTTATACCAAATTTATTATCAACCTGTAATATGGATCTTATCAACCTGATAATATGGATAATAAATGCAGTGAACCTACAGGAGCTGATAAAATTTGTGCAAAGTTTTTGCTAAAGTGTTAAGCAATAACATTATAGATTTTTACACAAATAACTTGTCACTAAGCCATTCAGTTGCTTATGATTTCTAACTTAATCATTTACAACTGTATCAGCAGTGCTGCTTTCCAAATGGAAAACACACTTTAGAGATGGAATTTGTTTAGTTAGTTTTATCTTCTGATTCATATTTTTAACTGTAAAGCCTGCTATAGGCCAAAATGTCATTTAGGGATACATCAGTAAAAAGTTTTTCAGAGGGTCTATCTATGGATGGACCTGTGATGTTGGATTTGAGAGAGAGATGTAAAATTAGTAAAGGCAGAAATATATTAGAGGATATTATTTTTGAAAGAAATTTAGCTTTCCAGATACAGATGGAAGGACCAATCCTACTAATAATTGTAAGGGCCTGGATAGATGCTTAACTGCTTTTCTCACTGTACTCAAAGGCTGATGATGCTGTTATCGGGCTTGCTTTTGCTACCTCATGTGTCCTAAAGCAGGAAAGGAAGAAAACATGGGGATTCTCCTTAGATTTCCACACCTACGCCTTCTGCTATTTTAGTGGCTACTCAGGATGTGCATGTACTGACTTTTTCCCCCCTGATATTCTCGATCTACTGTAAACAGAAATGCCTTTAACTGCAGTGTAAGTTCAGAGGGAAGGTGAACTAATCGTGTTGCAACATAATATTAGCCACAGCATGGGCTACAGGCATCCTGACACTGCTGATGTGAGGGCTTTTGCTCAGACTCTACCTACCTTACGGCTCTTGAGAAGGGATGGGGTGTTTTGCAAGGCACTGTTTACAGGCAGCTCTCGTCCCAGTGCGTGGCATGATTCGGGAACGGCATAGGAGCGGTGCCAGAGGAGGGTCAGGATAGGTGGGACAGTCAGATTCCTTCATGTGGAAGGAATGGGAAGACAGGCGGGGCTGTCGTATTCCTTCATGTCTGCATCAGGAGTGCGTTCTGGCTCCCCCATTTCCTGCAGAAATCCAGGGTGATGGTGGATGGCCTCCTTCCCCTCCCAAGGACTAGAGAACAGTGGCCTATCTTGAAAGAGAGGATCCTGCTGATGGTGTTTTCACAGAAAAAAAACGTTTTGTCTCCTTTGTCTTCCCTTCTCCCCATCAAAGCTGAAATAATGCCTTGTCTCACTGAGCTGCACGTTTTCCTCTGTTTGCAGTGGAAAAATAAATACTGTGCTGTCTCCAGCTTAAATTCCAGACTGGTAATTCTCAGAGCAGGCCCCATTTTCTCATGAACTGCAACAGGGGCTTTTCAGGGGAATGACAGCACGTTTAAATAGTCTGCTGTTACGTATTTCCTAGCGCGATAAATAACTGTTGTTGTCTGGAGTTGTTAGAACTGCATTCTCTTTCAAAATTTGTTGCATTGACTTTGGTGAGAATAGGATTGGATGCTTAAATGATGTCCATCTCTGTCTCAGTATGTATGGTAGCAAAGGTACTCTAGCTCGTGTCATATTTTCTGTCTAGTTTAATTTAGGATTCATCAGTCATTTGTTAGGCTCTGTGAAGTAAATCATTGAACGTGTAATCCCAAATACCTGTACCTGAGCTAGTTAGTTGAGGGGAAGAGAAATTTGGAAAGGTTCCCAAATCCTCACTTCAGTAAACACTCTGGTATTCTGTAACTGTATCTATGAAATCCACTAAAATATATCACTGTCTTCTGTAGCAGAACTTTGTAAAGTAGAAAAATTAAAGACATTATGCATCTTGCTTACAAAAGATATGTTGTGAGAGCTTCTTAGCCGTAAATATTCAGTTGGGTTTATTCTTTAACCTGAATTGCATTTTAATGAGAGTGAATTATTCCACTTTTTCACTTGATTCGGGCTTTGCTATTGTTTCTTTGTTGGTTTTTTTTTTAAAGATAAATGCTGTAAATACCTTGTAAATGCTTTCAAAATAGAAATTGCTTGTTAAGTTATGCCCAAGACACTCAAACTTTAAATCTGTAGAACTGATTAATATAAATGTTCATAGACTGTGTCAAGTGTGAAAGATTCCACAAACCAAAATAGTGTAACGTAAGACCTCAATTTTATCTTTTTATTATCTGCTGCTTTTTTATCTTACATTTTGTCATCTTTTTTGGCATAAAGGATTGTTTTTTTTTAAAGATAAATGCTGTAAATACCTTGTAAATGCCAACAAAATAGAAATTGCTTGTTAAGTTATGCCGACACTCAAACTTTAAATCTGTAGAACTGATTAATATAAATGTATAGACTGTGAATATTCAGTTGGGTTTATTCTTTAACCTGAATTGCATTTTAATGAGAGTGAATTATTCCACTTTTTCACTTGATTCGGGCTTTGCTATTGTTTCTTTGTTGGTTTTTTTTTTAAAGATAAATGCTGTAAATACCTTGTAAATGCTTTCAAAATAGAAATTGCTTGTTAAGTTATGCCCAAGACACTCAAACTTTAAATCTGTAGAACTGATTAATATAAATGTTCATAGACTGTGTCAAGTGTGAAAGATTCCACAAACCAAAATAGTGTAACGTAAGACCTCAATTTTATCTTTTTATTATCTGCTGCTTTTTTATCTTACATTTTGTCATCTTTTTTGGCATAAAGGATTGGTAAAGTGAGATAGCATGATGGCTGAATTATTCAGGATGTATGTGTTTAACATATTTCTATGGACTTATGAAATGCAAGTTAGTTTTATATTTGTTCCTTGCCAGAGGGGCATTTTGACACTAATTTAAAATTGCTTTGTGTATTTGAAACTGACTTTTGTTGGCTTCTAACTCTGACTTAAAAGATTCAACATATTGTATTAGAAATGGTGAGGATATCTCCATGCTCAGTGTCTGTGCTGTTCTACTCTAGATAAATATTTTAAATGTTTACCACCAAAACCTCAGAAAGTATCCTTGCTTCAGTTTAAGACATTTTATTGAAGTTTGCATCAAATTTTTGTTTTGGTTTATTTTATTTCTTAAAATGTGTGCTGTCCTTGAGGCACTTTTAAGATCCACTGTGTTTATGTAGCTGCGTACTTCTCTGTTGGGCGGGGGGGGGAAGCAATGCCATTACAGTGATGGCATCCATTCTAAACTCTTCATCCTTGACTAGAAATGGCAATACAGGTCTTGAACGTCAGTGGTTGTATACCAATACTTAGAGCAGAACAATGTTTAGGTTTAACTATCAGTATTTTCAAACTGCTTAAATATTGAGTTCAAAACTACATTTGATTTCTGGGCAGTTTGGAGCTGGAAGGAACTCTTTAACAATGCCATCAAATCATCGTGATACAAGATAACATGGTGTTATACTGACTGCTGTTTTAAATACGATAAGAATTTTCATTGGCATATAAGTACTTCATTTTATTTACTTTTCATGTAGAATGGAGTGCATGTATTTTTCATTACAGTGTTTTCCTTCTGATCTGATGTTCTTACATAAATTACCTTTTTGTGTTGTCTTTTGTGCAGTGATTTCTCTGTGCAAGTAACTCTGTAGTAGAACATAATTTGCAGAAGAGACCCTGACACAAGTTCCATAGCTAAAAATTTGCTCAGGGGGAAAAAAAAAAAGAATAAAATTGTAGCAGCTTTGTATATTAGTTTTCAATTTTAAATACATGGTGGCAAGTGCCATGTGACTGTTTAGAGTTCAAGCGTACAGCCTAATATTTTCTCCTGCCAGGAAGCCTTTTTGTTTAGTACCGCTTAGCTGACTGCTGTATTGCCAGCTCACCAGTAGAGTGATGTAGTTGAAATGAGACACGCTCAGACTCATTGGATACACTGCAAAACAGGCAGGTGAGATAGGTACTGTTTGCAGTGCCCTGGTGTCCTACTTTACAGCTTTACCCTATTCTTGTGTGAGGAAAACTTCAGTGTTACCAAGATATCTTAAGGCTTATCATGGAAAATAAATGCAAATTAAAGCATATAATCCTACCATGTAAAATGCAAAATAGTTACAAAGATTTACAAAAGATATGGGAAAAAACAAATTATAACACTGATAGAATTTGACAATACTGTTGATTTGCTGTCTCACTGCTGAAATAGGCTTTTCTCCTAGTTCCTGTTACTCCCTGCTCCTTGTCAGTATCTGTTAGTTTTCTTTAGATTAGCCCAGTGAAGGGGCTGATGAGTACCACAGCCAGTGGAAGGAAGAGAGGATGAGAGCGCAGAGCTGTGATTTGAACCCTAGCGTTAAATCAGAATGATTGCTTGTCCTTTTCCAGCTTATTTGCCATCTTTTCCTAAGAAGATTTTCTTTCTTGGTAGATAGTACATTTCTCAGGTTGCATCCATTAGACAAACTTCAATAGAGAGCGCCCATTGCTGGTGGAACCTACTGGCTTATGCCTCTCTTCCTGAAGTCCTGCAGGTGGGTCCAGAAAAATGTATTTTTTCCTCTTTGAAATTTAATGTTTCTTCATCCAGGAGACTGATGCTTCCTTTGCTCAAAATAAACATTATTTCATTTTTCTGGAAAATGTAAGTGTGTCTTCATTAGACCAAGTATTATCACATGTACTTGACCAGCCATTTATAGCCTTTCCTTCTTCAAGGAGGGATAAAGTTTATTTTCCCTGTCTTTGACTTAGTGTTCATTTTTATTGTCATGTATCTCATGTTGGACCTCATATACTCTATTGAGCAATATGGTAATATAAAAGTAGACATCTTAAATATAAAATGTTATATTTTAATAAAAACCATTGGTATGATTTTCCAGAAGTGCTGAGGACCAAAAATCTTTAC
>NW_008796221.1:1605108-1610770 GCF_000699145.1 Aptenodytes forsteri | reverse complement strand
GAAATATTCAAAGATGCAGTTATTGTTTTTTCCTGTGTTTTCATTTTTTACATAGACTCAATCAGAGATTTTGATTCCCTACACATGAGAATGATTTAAGTTTGTTTTTCAGTAGAGTTGTCTTGTGATTAGTATTTATTTTAAAAAAAAAAAAAATCAATTAAAGTTGAAACAGGAGTGCATTTCTCAGCAGACACTGGAGAATCTATACAAGAAAGATATTATTACTACTCTGGTCTCAATCAAAGCCTTAAGCCACCTGAGACAAGAGACTCAAAATACATCTACTGTAAGCAGATTTAATTTTTCATGGACAGGAGTATTTTTCTTTTTATGGCAGTTCTAACATCTCTTTTCCATATTGAGTCCATGATATTAAGTAGACAATTGTTCTCATCCTTTTCTTCAGCAGGAGCGTAAGACCTCCCAGTGGTCTGGTCTTTTTTTCTTTTTTTTTATACAAAGCATGGTTTGGACCATAAAGATCCTTGAACCAGGTTAGGTTAAGTGGACAACAACAAACATTTAGAGTGAGAGCAAAAGAGTGGGGAAGGTACGGTTTGATATACCTCCCATCTTCTACTACTCAGAAGCTTTATTATATCACTATCTGTTATATATATTTTTTTTAAATGCCCATTGAGTATTATTAAATATGTATCTAATTGTTTTAAAATATACTGTTTAAAACGTTCTGCGGCAGTGATTTTTTGCAATTTCTTTATGCAGTGTGAAAAGAAATTATCTTCCTTTGATTTAACAAAAGATTCTTTTGCATTTACTTCCACTTTTTTCTTTGATTATGAGAAATTGTATCAAATCAGTCTTTATTCACTTTTTCCCTGTCATCTGTTTCAAAACTGTTTTCTACCTCTGTATGCAATCACTTTTTTCCCAAGCTGAAAATATCTGTACTTACAGAAGCCATTTCATGCACTTTTTGTGCTCATCTTTCTTCTCTGTAGTCTTTATAGTTTTACTACAAATTTTATTTCTGTCATATACTAAATGGAAACTTCTTCAAGAGATGAGCACACCACAGATTCACAGAGTGAGATGAAGTTGTTTTCTATTTCTTTCTTTATTTCTGTGTTTATAATTTCTCATGGCTTTTCTCCTGTTAACTATGAGTGCTTTCAGGTAACTGTTCGTAGGTAGTCCAGCTTGTATGTCCTACTGGTTAATGTCAAGGACAACATCAAGTAAGTATGCTTTGCAATGTTTTTCCCTCCGTGTGTATATCCAGACTGAATTTCACTTGCCATTTTATTATTCAGTGACACAACAGCTCTCTGCAACTTTTTGCAGCCAGCTTTATTTTTTACCAGTAAAAGCTATCCTGAATAATTTTGCATCTCTATCAAACTATTCTTTTTCAAGACCACTTTGTAATTTAGTGAGCAACACAGATCCTATTTTGTTATTTTTGTCCTTCTGATTCATGAACACTTTCTCTCTTATTCGACAACTTAATTTTAGAGTCTTGCTTAGTGACCTTGTTAAAAGTGTCTGGACATCTGAATATTTAATATCCAATTACTAACACATGGGTAGGATCATGTCTTTAAGATTTCTAGGCATTTGTCAATTTGATTGAAACTGGCCAGTGGGTTAAATGTTTCTGGAGTAGGGGAGAAGGACCTAGTGGGTCAGACATAAAATGTGAATGTGAAAGTTTAATCTTCTTAGGAAATAAAGGTAAAAATACTGTGTGACGTGGTAGTGACTATTCTTGTCCACCTGCCATATACCGTCAGTGAAACCAGCTCCTGGATTCAAAAGCATCAGTGGCCTCTGGAGCCTATATTCGGGTCATGCCTCTCCCTCTGATTCTGCTACCTCTTGATTTCTCTTGGGTTTTTTTTGGTTTTTTTTTTAGCTTCTTACCTGGGAGCTGGAATTCACTGTCCTGCTGTCTACTAAACCCAGCCTTGATCTCACCCACTTTCACTCTAATTCAAGAACACCTTTTCATGTTGTTTTCTTAAAAAGTAAATCTAAAAGTATGATTTAAATCAAAATTAGTTCTTGGACACCATAGGAAGATGTGAACACATGAAAGAAGGACTTTTACTTGCAAGACTGGCAAACTAAACATGTTCTTGTTTAAACAAAACATCCTTATTCTAACTCTGCATTTCTTTGGAAGTTTCTAGATCCTTTTGTGTTCAGCAAGTCAGTATTTTCCCTCATGTCAGTAGACTCCTGATATATAAAGCTTCCCTTCAACTTGAGGAATTGAAAAGTTTTTATACTTTTCGAATCTTTGTCAGGCAACTGACTGTCATCACCTTCTACCACATGGATAGTTATCTTCTGGGATAACTTTGTTGCCGAGGCAACCTCCCATTGACAAGAGTTGTGCTCATTAGGACTTTATTGTGGCAGGCAATTATATTTCAGTGGTATAGCACTGAAGTCAGTGACCTCTTATTGTTTATCTTGTGCTAACCGCAATCTGAAATAACATAAAACTCAAAGAAAAGAAGGTAAGAATGTTAGTCAAAAAAAGAACCAGACTGCTTTATCTTGAACTGTATATATAACTTTATGTACAGTCTTTAATGTGCATAAGGATTATGGGCACAATGGAGAAAACCCAAGTTTCTAAAATAATAATTAAGCTTTTCCATGTGACCTTAAAATACACTCATTCACATTTATGCAAGGTCTTAGGTTTTCTCCTAGAAAAGAAGAAAGCCAAATGCTATTTGTAGAATTATAATGAAGTGTATATACAATCGGTACTCTTTTATTGATCATCCAGGTTTAGTTCTGTTAGTTGCTCCTATTTATTTTGCAGTTTCTTATTGAGAGACAGGGTTCCCAAATTCCCAGTGAAAACAGACTAAACGGGTCCTGATTTTGAGCTGGACCACAGTCTTACACAGAGCAGTATGCACATTCAGATCCCAAACTGTAATCTGCAGTTATATATCCTCACCTTCCCCCACCCTGTCCTTGTATGTTTTGCCTCGACAAGGATTTAAAAAAAAAAAAGTTAACTTCCTTCCTCATCAAACAAAATCAACTTTATACCTGTGCCAGCCCTTCACCTCTCCTAATTGGGATCTTAGCCGTATCACTTAATACATCTCATCTGATTAGCCCTGTCTTTATTTTCACATTCTGTCTTGGCCTTGCAGGAAGAATCAATCTTGGCACTTTCTGTATCTCTGCTCGAATACTGTGGTACAGCAGAGCAGGTTGGGGACCATGAGAGATGTGTATCAGGTTACTTCTTGAGAGTAAATTCCTGTATAGTTGTGTTTACCTGAACTGCGAGAAATACGCACATACACTAGCAATTATAAAACTGACAGTAGCTGCCTGTATGAGATGCCTAAATATGACTCTGCATAAAAATTGCAGTTATCTAGCACCAATGCATGCCCTTGAATGGGTTTGCATATTACTTGCCAGTACATGGGAATTTCTGGGTTTAGAGGTCTGTCGGATCTGGAACGCCGAGGTTCCTAGTCTCTGGCCTTCCTACCTGTGGGTTTACTGTTAACAGCAGAGGTGGGGTTTAGTTTGAGATATAAATGCAAAAGTATAGGTGTCTTACTGTAAGTTTGTGTGTGTGTGTATTGCTGTGTCAGGTATCTAAACTTCCATGACAGCTGATGGAGACCTAGTGAATAAACTCAGAGGAGCCTAGAGAGACATTAGTTACGGCTTAGAGTGGCTGGTCAGCTGAATCCCTTTTTAGGCTCCATTGAACATATTGACTACATCTTCATTACCTGTGTAGCTTAAGTACATAGCATGCTTGTAGACACTTAAATTTAGAAATCTTGATCTCAAAATGGAAGCGCTCTGAGTTTCTGCAAAAAGTGAGTTAAAATTCCTTTCATAATATTCAAAAGGACTTTTTTATCATGTGAAATTCTGGGCTGCTAGATCAACTGTTTTTAATGTAAGTGTGGATTGCAAATATGCTTGTGTATTGCCAATTTTTGTCCATTTTTCTTTGGTAGCTTTCATTGACAACAAGGAGGATTCAATGTGGAAAATAAAAGAAGGAAAAAGATGTGTAGCCATGCTGTTTTATGAGGAAGGTATTTAGACATGCAAAAAGCATACAAAATCAAAACTCAGTGATATGGATAGGGAAACCTGTAGGTTTTTCTAGGTTCAAGTTCTTAAGGCAGCTTCCAGTACTATTGAAATAGATGGTAATTTTTCTGTGGCTAAATGGAAGTTGATTGTGAATGCAGAGAAGATGAGATAAAGTACTTTCTCTTATGCTTAACTTAAAGAATGTGAGTAATCTCATTGACTTGAATTGAACAACTCATGAATTAAGTTAATTAAGCGTGTACTCTGAAGTGCTTTATTGATTAGGATCTTGATGCATGACTCTATAGGATGATAATAGAATGTTAGATACATTCTAAAAAATAGTTTGTTTTGCTTCTTAGCTATTTTGAAGTAGTCAGTGTTTCTAGAGGAAGGCTTTATTAAAGTTAATATTGTTCTTAAAGACCAAAGTCTGAAAGAGAATCTTGTTGCTATACAAGAGAAGAGAAAGGAAAATTGCCTTTCTCACATCCATATGCTCTATAATTCTGTGCATCTTTTAGATTCTTAGATTCTGTACACATCAGACTTTCTTAACACTTTTCTGTAATTTCAAAGGTAGTTTTAAAATTAGTATCTCTAGTCCCCGTGTATTCCCTTAGTCTCTGAATTATATTTATATTTGTAAAAGTTTTCAGCAGTGCCCAGTGACAGGACAGTGGTGCCCGGATAATGGGCACAAATTGAAACACATGGAATTCTATCTGGACACAAGAAAACACATTTTTCCTGTGAAGGTCATCAAACACTGGCAGAGGTTGCCTAATTTATGGGGTGTCCATCCTTGGAGATATTCAGAACCCAGCTGGACATGGTCCTAGACAACCCGGTCTAGGTGACCCTGCTTTAGCAGGATGGTCTTTTAGACTGGATGATCTTGGCTGATCTCAGAAGGTCCTTTCCAACTTAAATGATTCTGTGATTTATATTAGACATAATTTAAACAAGTATGTATTAAGAGTAGCTGCTTCACATCTGTTATGCCTATGCAGATTGGGAAATCAGGAACTGAGAATTTATCACATGCTTTTCAAAAAGGAATTTTCTTGCAAGTGATTGGAAGATATGTGTCCACATTTGCTACTTGAGACATCTAAATGAAGCAACCACTAACGCATATTTCTGCCTTTGCTTCCACATATGCCATTGTCCATTATTGCAACTTTCCTTACACTGATCTCATGCTTTCCTGCCCCACAATGAGCTGAATCATCTAGAATGGTAAAGGTGAATGTCTTTCCGATAAGTGTGCTGTCAGAGGTTTCCTGGCATGCCGACCTGTCCATCTTTGCTGTGATTTCACTGTTGCTTTGAGGTGATATAACTTTTCCCTGTTGGGTAAATTTTCACCTAGATGAGTTTAGTGATGTGGCTCCTTTCATGACTATATAACCCTTTATGTTGGCATAAATGAAATCGCATAAGTACGTGCAAGGTGGTGAGCTAGGTGAAAACTACCTTTTCAGCAGCAGCCTATGCCTACGTTGTCCTAAAGCAGCTGTGGAACTCCATATTATGAAGTTTTTCGTAAAGCTGTCTTTGTACATGGGTTATTTCCCCCCTCCCCCCCCCCCCCAAC
>NW_008796221.1:1573375-1605093 GCF_000699145.1 Aptenodytes forsteri | reverse complement strand
GGGGGGGATTTTGCATAGCCATATTTCCCCTTCATGTGGAGATGTGAGCAAAACCATTTAGCCCATCTGCCTCACGCTATGGACACAACTAATTGCCAGAGCAAGGATGCCTGTGTAGAGGTGAAGTATTACCAAGCACCATTCAAATACAAGACATTTTATTGAGTTCAATGTGGCATTAAATGACTTCCCATTACATAGCAAATAAATTATTGTAGGTGTTCCTTAAACTCATCATTTGGTTCTACTTACAAATTTATTTTCCTATTCCACTAAAAGAAGAGTTAATGGTTCCTAAATGAGGAAACTCCTTTGTTAGTGCTACTTATGTGAATAGGCCAATAGTTTCTAGATTAACTGATTTTATGCTCTGGGTATTTTGTTAATAAAATGGCATGGATAAAGGGAGAAATATACTTGGCCTAAGAAAGAAATACTTAAAATCTTGTTCAAAAAGCCTTGTGTACTTTTGCTTTACTAATGTGCTTTATTGTTATCCCAGATATTCAGTAAAGTAGGCTAGGTTAGTGAAATATGTAAAATTTTAATCTCCTTTGACTATTGTTTCAGCTGCTGTTGTATGGCTGTTCACTGAAAATGGGACTCCGCAGTTTCTGTTGATTGACTAGGTGTTCTCTCAGTTTACTTAGACCTATCTTAAGTCCTCTGTATGATCACCTCCCAAAGTATCACTACCAGATATGACGCTATCGAAATTTAATTCTGTTATTTTCATAGTCTGAGTCACACAGATTCACATAAAACAGATGCTTAAAATAAGTAATATCAGTGCTTCCGAAAAGTAGGTCATTCTCTACATACAGTATTGTTAAATGTTGTAACCTGTTTTTGTCCAGTTATTCCTGGTTTATCTCAACAAAATTGTTCCAGTGTTGGTGTAACATTTTTTTTTTTTTTATTATTATTTTTTTTTCACCCCCTGCCAATACAGCAATCTAAACCTAGTATGTGAAAGTCAGAGACTTCTTAATTTTAGCTATACACAATGAAAATTCTGTAAGCCAAATGATGGCTGTAGTAATAGATAACCGTAAGTTTGTCCTCAGGGCATTTGTTCATGACAAAGTGGTTCGCTGTTGATGAAAAGTACCTTTGATGATATATGAGGAAGCACAGATCCAAGCTATTGAGTGCTGTCAGCCACGTGGTTTTTACAGCCACATGGATTTTACTTAGAGTAAGGAGAGTAGGAGGGTAAGCTTCCTTCATGACTTCAAAAATAGATTGTTATTATTAGATCTTAAACACTTTTGAAAAAATTTTCAAACCCATTGTAAGCATCGTTTTATGCATTATAGCAAAATAATTGCCATTGTCTTTTCAGGGTGTTCAGTTAAAATTGATTCAGTGTAAGTTATGCTTGTATGTTTCACCTTTTCTGCCTTTAGGTATCGTTTAAAAAAAAATAAAAGAAAAAAAGAAACAAACAAGGGAAACACTCTATTACAAGCATTCTTATCAGAAACTTCTTTGAGCTCACTGATTCAGGGTTTTCTTCTCATACCCCTAATGTTCTTTAAACATGATACTTAGTGGTAACAATACTATTGTATTCTGTTTGTGCTTGTGTTTGTGTCATGGATGCAGGGACTCTCCTGTGTAGGTTGTGGGCAGGGATGCGGAGTCAGTGTGTAATTCACAATTCGCAGGGGAAGGAGCCAGAGCACAACAGGAACTTTGCAGGGCACTCCTGCAACGCAGGATAGAGCTGCTCCTTCTTCCCACAGAGCCTTTCCTCGCTGAGCTTCGCTTATGTGTCTTAAGAGACTATGCTACAAGCTCAAGTTCTTTAGTTTAGTATTTTAACACTGGAATCTAATTAGTTCTCTTTTCTCAAGCTCCTGTTGTTAGTTACGCTGGTTATTGGTGTTCGTAGAAGTGAACACTAACAACTAAACCATGACCGTCATTTGATTTTTTTCCTTTTGTTTCTGGTGTCTTATTGTTGTTAAAACCTGAACAAATGGAAAATAATCCTAACATGTTGTACAGTTCTCTGGTTCCTTGTTTCAAATTTATTAAAGAATCCATAGCTAACACGTATTTGATATAGATTACCTTAATGTGAGAATGCGTGATGTTTCCAACTTTGAACAGTAAAAATTTAAAATCAAATCAGAAGTGTTTATAGTAGATGTAAGATGAACAGTTGAATAAAAATGCAAGCATTTTGTTACTTCTGTAAATGAATAACAAAATTGGAAATAATACCGAATATATGGTTTATATTATTGTGCATAATAAATTTCTGAATAGCACAACTCCATCCATGTAAGAAACAAAATAAATTACCATAAAATAGACTTGAAATTCAGAAATCTACAGTTGATACCACTTTACAAAAACAGGACAGCCTCCACCACCATATGTAAAATAATTAGTACATATTCATGACAAAATTCATCTATGTACTGCAGAACATTCTACTACACTGAAGATAAGTAGGTTGAAGTGCGTAGATAAACCTGATTTGCTTCGAAGCAGACTGTTTTAGTGACAAAACTTTTAAGGAGCTTACACAGAAAATCTGTTGAGCTTTCAAAGTAATTCGTAACTCTTTTCCACTATGTAAGACATAGTCCCTAAATTCAAACACAACCTTGGGGCGGAAAAGAAAGGACAAACTAGTATTCAAGAAATCCAGTAAAACCCAGTAAAAATAGCTTCTTTTTAGTAGCATAGATCCTTGTAGAGGGATTATGAAATCGGTATAATTACTGTTTGTTTCTAGAATGTACATCATTAGAACTACATGAAATATGAAGAACCTTATCTTCTTTTTTCTCTCTGGTGCTTTAGCTCCTAGTAATGATCACTTCTTCCTTAATTTTCTGGCCTTTCTTGTTTTCCTGATACATGACAGTCTTGTGCTTTGCTCTGCCACTTGCATTGCCCTTGACTGTCTATTTTGAGAGCTATTCTGCCCTTTCTTCCAGTCTCATAAGGGTTCCTGGTACTTTTTTACTTTTCCTTCTCCATCCTATTCATGGGCGATCTGAGGCTTTCCTACAACTTCACTATCAGCTTATGCTGATGATTTGCATATCTACTTTTTTTTCCTTACCTGACTCCCTTCGTTAAGATGTGCATTTCAGACCGTCTGTATGACAGTTCTCCCTAGATAGCTGATGACAATTACTGATACCAAGAATTATTCTTTTTCCTCCCGAAAGCTCTTTGTTCTCTTATTTTGTAACTTTCTATAGTAGATCCTGCATAGGACGATTTTGTTTAACATATTTTTCTCTTACATTTCTAGACTATCTGTACTCTACTTTCCCCTCACAGAATTTCAAAAAGCCCAATTCTTATTCTTGTTTTGAACTTTTTGTCTAATATGAATCTCTTTAAATCAGATAGATTATATGATTTGCTGCTTCTGTCATTACTCAGATCTTCCATCATTCAGTTCCTTCATTTTCTTGCCATTTTTCTCTGTAAGTATTCTTGTGGTTATCCCAATTTAGTTTTTTTTTCTCCCAGCAGTAGTTCTGGGATTACTGATCAAAAAACTCCAACTATTTCAAAGTGTATATAAATCTGTGCTAAATTTTGGCTTAATTGGAGTTAATATTTTTGTAGTGTGAAACTGAACTAATGCTACATATGCTGCAGTATGTAGGTGAATATGAAGAGGTTCTAAAGTGATGCCTAATGTGTCATCAGTTATGGACAGTGGCTTTAAAATTAAATTTTATTTCAGCTGTGCTCTGGACTGTCTTTAGTAAGTGTTATTCCACTAAATCTTTGCCGCCTTTAGCTGTTAAGATTCATTTCAAAGCAACAAAAAATTTCAGCATAGCAATCTTCAGTTTGGCACTGGTTCAGAAAGTAAGTTGTCCTGATTATTCAGATCTCTGAACAGAGTATAGAATGTGCACTGGAAAGTACAATTTGTGAAATATTAGGTTGTTGTAGTGGTTATTCTGATTAAGTACACAAATCACTTATTAACAATAATACCTGCAGATTTTAAACTAATGAATTAATTTGATACTACTATCTCTTAATTTTTTTTTTAATTTTGTCTAGTCTATTCACCTATCTGAAAAGATATGTCTATGAAAGAACATTCATTTCTAATTCAACATTTTTGCCTACACCCTAATCCATTTTCACTGTGTTTTTAATACAGAATTTAACAATCTTGTACATGGGAGTCAGTGGGTAAGATTCATTTCGGGTAACTCAGTTGTCTTCAACAATGTTCCATAGAGTAGTAATATCTTTCAATGAAGCTAAAAATCAACATAAATCTCTCTAAAGCACTCACTCAAGATTAAGTATAATGTCTGAATCGCAACTTGAGCATCATTACTGTGCTGCGATACTGTCATGACTTTGTAAACAATGAAAGAGTTTACAAATAAAATTAAAATAGCTGTTGTGGGAAATGTCTTTCAGAGATGGTGACTCCACATCTGCTGTTGCAGTTTTTGAAAGCCACAAATGTGGTGGTAATTGAAGGAAGATAAATTTCAATTCAAGCTGGAGGTACTTTGGTTAAATGCTGGAACTGTGTTTTTCCAGAGTAGAAAGGGAAAAATAGGGCTTTATTTCTATTTATTAAAAAAGTTTATTTTAAGAAAGAATAGTGTTCTTTATTAAGGAATTATTATTAAGGAATTATCATCACAGTATTAACTGTGAAGTTTGAGAAATCCTGAGTTTAGAATTCATATATGCAATCATATAGAAGTTGAATTGTGTGTTGCCAGTGGCACAAGTTTGTCATTCATGTATGCTGACAAAGGTTGCCAAAAATGCTTTTGGGAATTTCATTTGAAGGTAGCTTATGAAATGAGTTAAGAAAATCATACTTTTTTTTTTTTTTTTTAAGTGCCTTCAGTTGAATACTCCAAAACTGGTAATTCGTGAAGTTGAACAATACCCTTTTCTCCAGTGTTTACAGTGTGCTGTATGCTGAATTTAGCTACTATTATTTTGAATGATTGAATATTATTACACTAAGGATACTTCAGCCCACTTCAGCAGAGTAGTAAAGTACACTTGTATTTAGCTAATTACTGAGATTTCTCTTCATTCCAGTTGCAGGGGTTCACAATGCTTTAATTTCACCCTGGCTAGCTTTTATTTCTCCACTGTCTTAATCAGCACTGATAATTCACCAACCATTCTATCTTTGTTTCCAAGTCCTCTAATTGCAGCCTTCATATTTTTCTTTCTTTTTTCTTTTTCCCTTGAATGTAAAGATGTTTTCTCTCTCTAGAACCATTAAGCTGTTGTTTAAAAGACATATTTTTTACAGCCATGGAAATGAGAACTTCCAACTTTTTTGAAAAATCTTAATAGGCATGCTGCTAATTTTGCAGCTTTGTACTTCTAGGTGCTTATAGGCAGTATCCCTGCAGTCATGTGAGGTGACCTTAATTCCATAAATTAGCATGTGCAGCTCATGAATACTACTATTCCCATTTTGATATGCTGACACTTTCTAGGTTGTTTGGGTTCTGTGTTTATTAGGCACTTTTTTCCAAATTCTTCTCTTGAGAAGCAAGATTTAGGTGCAAATCTGCATATACATGCAGCAAATGGAAGTCTGCATTTTGGTTTGGAATAGTAGTGCAGTTCTGAAGCATATTCCCCTTTTGTCCTCACTTGCCTTCTATTGGTTTGGTTCATGGAATATTTTTGGTGTTAATTGCTTTCTGAGGAAATTTAATGGTAACCTCTTTTTCAGCTACGCACCAAAGAGGCTCCAACACGTAATGTTCCCTAACGGGGACATACATGTCTCAAGGCAATGACTTGGACAGCTTTGAACCACGTGAATGGTGGGAACATTGTATTTTAGGGCTCAAGGCTAAATCTAGACTGAAGTAAAATCCAAGACTAAATTGAGTGTGAAGTAAGATGCAAATCCAAACTGCATTTACTGTAGCTGTAGAAGCCTCAACCTGAACTGCCCTGATCTTCTCATCATCTCCTATTGCCCTGAGTTACTTGCTAACATAAATGCAGACATGAGCTTTCAGATAACCCTATTTGGTTCATCTCACATAGTCCTGGATTAAGTAGGCACTATCTCAAGGCCAATAGTGCATTTTGTTATTATATGGAGATCACTGCAGTCTATCAGATGACTCTTAGTCTGTATCTAATGTTACTCAGTGCATCTTCAACATCTGCTGAAAAGATTTAAAAGTTGCGTATGTTTTTTCTATAGTCATTTCAGACTATTTGTGCTTCATCAACAAAAGTTCAAATGTATCTAGTTTTACTGTCATTGTCGTATCATGATAGAATCACTGGGTATCATTATACAAGATAAAATTCATCACGTATTTGTGCAACCGTAAATCAGAACCTAGTCCCTTGTTTATTATCATTACTACGGAAAGTAGTGTTTGTATAGAAAATTTTCAAGTTTTGTCACAATATAGAATATTGTGTTGTGTTGATAATAGAGTTGAAAACAAGGAGGACCTGTGCTTCACAAGCTCCAGAGTTGAAAATAAGGACCTATCCTTATTCCAACTTAAGTACCATAGGAGATACCTATCCTGCTACTAACCTCATATTCTGATCTCCCCTATACCAAGGTGAGATTCATTATGACAGGATGGTTATAAATCTGCGAGGTTTGTGCTGTAGCTGTACCAGATTGCACATTAATTTTATTCATGAATGGAGTATGAATCATCTTTTAAAATACAAAATTTAGTAACTCTCAGTGGGGGGAGGAATAAAGCAATGTTTAGATAACGTTACGACTGCCAGAACAACAAATTCAAGAAGGCAAAATTATAATAGATCATTTCCTTTTCTGCAATTCTTTGATTCAGAGCTGTTAACAATTGCCAGACATGCACGGTCAGTTGTTTCGTGTTTTGAACTTTCTGGATGTTTCTAATAGAAGACAGAACTAGAGCATTATATATTCTTATTTACAGCATAGTATGTGGCTATAAAATATAGAATATACTTTACTTACAAACTATGTTGTAAATACTTCAATTTGTGACTTAGTAATTTTTTCCTGTATAGCTCAACAATTCCAAGAATTGTCATGTTATTTTCCATACATGTGAACTAGTTACAAATTCCATGTACATTTTTAAATTATAAATGCATCTTCACAAACAAGCATACAGGTGGTTATGCTTCATTTTTGCTAATTTATTCTTTCGGTGAGAGCAGTGTGTTTATGAATGCCATCATCCTTATTCAGTGTGTTTCAGTTCTTTTTCCTTGGAAATTTGCATTGGAAAGATGTGATATTGGTGCTTTTCAATTTAAATGCAGTAGCATCCACTAAGGAAGTTGCAGTACCTGTATTTCTAAGGGTGGCTGGCGTATGTTGTTGTAACTGACTGATTGTGTTAATCTAATCAAACTGTCAAAGCAATCCTTCTTACAACATTCTTCTTCATAAACCCATTAAGCATTTGAACTTGTAAGCCTTTTATGACTTTTCCTCAGCAGAAAGTAAACAGGGATCACAGTCAAAGGGAAAAGGAGTTAGAAATGAGAATATTCAGAAGGATTTAACTGGCAAGCTGATATGCAGCTGTGAGAAATGAACAGGAAAAAACATATCATGCCAGTTGCTCATCAACAATAATTAAAATATAGTTCATAAACTTATAGCTGATACTTTAAAAAGAACTAAGGTGTGTATTTTCTAGACTTTTTAATATAACATTTCAATCAAATATACTTTCCTTTTTGAGGATAGGTGATTAGCAGTGATTTATAGAGAGTCCACGTTATCTTCCTGTGTGATGATCTTTCAGCCTGCAGATTAAGTCTCATTTAAAACCAAAGGTTCATTGTAAGAGGTTCATTTCTAATTTTGGTGTGAGGTTGTTTTTTTTCCTACTGACTAAAACTGAGATTTTTTTAGAGGGAGTTTGGTAGGAACTTCAGAAAACTTTGTTATCATCTGGAAATAACTAGAAAATAATAACAGCACCTATAGCATTGTTTGAGATAATTCTTGCTAGATATCTATACCTGCATTTTCCACATAAATCTTGTTTTGCTTTAAAAACAGCACTCTGAAATGTGCCATCCTTTGGTTTTCAAATATATTTTTTCTGCTCTTCCTTCCACGTACATTTTATTCCAGCACTTGGTAACGTAACCCAGTAGGGAAAGTTAACTTCGTTTGGTCTCCAAATACATGAGGAGAGCTGGCCTGTTCATTCACTCTGGTTCAGCAGGTTGATTTGCTGACAAATGAGTGAAGCGGTGTCAAGAAAAAAAATCAATACAAATATTTTACATAAAATCTGATTTGTATTATAGGCAAATTATGTCTTTTTTTCAGTTAAGCCAATAAAGCCTTTAATTAGGTAAAAAATTGTTTATCAAAACTGTTTTTTTTTTAAAAATGGGATTATGATAGGTAGACCTTTTTGTGTGAATAAACTCTTACTCAAAGTACAAGGTGGTTTCCTTCAGGTGTTAGTATTGCTTACAGAAACAAGGCCTGCTTTTTGTTCATCTGCTTCTGCTTTCTTTTCCTGGTCTCAGGCAAACATCAGATTTGACCTCCAGTGTCTCCAGTAATCCAGTTTTTCATTATTTATATCTTATTTAGTTCCATATTCTTGTAAGATAGATCTCGGAAGCATTTCATTCTTCACAAAACATTAATATCTGTCCTGTATGGGTTTACATGCCAGGAGCACATATATTTGGAAAAAAAAAATTCTTTTATTTTAAACATGATGGCTTTCCACTATGGACAAGACATTTATATTGTTTAACAGCATAAGCAAAATCTAATGTTATTCCTTCAACAGGGGAGCAGGGAGAACAAAGTGTAGTAGAAAGGAGTTGTCTTGTATTTAACATTTCTAAATAAAACAGTTGTGTTAACATGCTTTGATCCCTTAAAGAACTGATTGTAATATCAAGGGAAACTAAGGAAATTCTTTGATCTTTGAGTCATTTAAAACCATTCTGAATTTGTTTTTCTTCCAGTTTGTTCCTTTATGTAAAAACTAAATACCGCATTACTAGGTTTTCCATCATATTGCTAAGTCTAGGTCATTAACAGAAAATTATGCAAAGTCAGAGTAATGTTGCAGATGCTTTTATTGTAGTAAATTTTGGTCTCCGCAAAGGACTTTTTAATGAGGAATTTAACAATTACTCATTTTGGTATTAAAATGTAACAGGTATCTGTTTTCTTCTAGATGTGTTTGAATTTTTATTTGTATGATTTAAGCTACTCTATGTATTTTATCACCTTAGCTTTTTTCAGATTAATCAACTTGTTGCTATAAATGGTTTTTCCTAGTGTCATTTCAAAAAATTCTGCTAGTATCAGTAGAAAAGTAGACTTCGTGGAGTTAAATCTTCATTAAATGTTTTACTCACCAATTGTTGTGGTTTAACCTCAGCCGGCAACTAAGCCCCACACAGCCACTTGCTTACTCCCCCCCCAGTGGGATGGGGGAGAGAATCGGAAGGGTAAAAGTGAGAAAACTCGTGGGCTGAGATAAAGACAGTTTAATAGGTAAAGCAAAAGCTGCGCAGGCAAGCAAAGCAAAACAAGGAATTCATTCACTCCTTCCCATCGGCAGGGAGGGGTTCAGCCATCTCCAGGAAAGCAGGGCTCCATCAGGCGTAATGGTTACTTGGGAAGACAAATGCCATCACTCCGAACGTCCGCCCCGTCATTTTTCTTCCCCCAGCTTTATATGCTGAGCATGACGTCACATGGTATGGGATATCCCTGTGGCCAGTTTGGGTCAGCTGTCCTGGCTGTGCCCCCTCCCAGCTTCTTGTGCACCTCCAGCCTTCTCAGTCGGTAGAGCATGGGAAACTAAAAAGTCCTTGGCTAGTGTAAGCACTACTTAGCAGCAACTAAAACATGGGTGTGTTATCAACATTATTCTCATCCTAAATCCAAAACACAGCACTGTACCAGCTACTAGGAAGGAAATTAACTCTATCCCTGCTGAAACCAGGACACCAATGCAGTAATTTTTTTTTTTTTTCATTTTGTCCTTATTCTGCTTCATTGGTTTCAGGAATACAGATAAATCCTGATTCAGAAAACCTTGATATTTAGAAAGAGTTCTTGGAAGTATGAAGATGAGCACATGTGGAAGTATGCTTCCTGAAGAAGCCTTTACTAAAGCACATGGCGTTAACTACAGGCTTAATCTCATGCTTAATCCTGAAACTGATGCCCAGAAGTTCTTTAATGTTGTGTAAAGCCAGCGTGTTAACAACCTTGAGAGGTCTTTAGCTCATCAAGCATGTGTCTTCTCGCAAGCTACCTTTGGTGCGGCCTAGTTCTTTTGAATAACGTTATTTAGTGAAACCAAGTGTGAGCTATGAGTGCTTTCTTGTTCTCCTATCAGTGGGGGGCTTAGACTTGTGGTATCTCAGCCGCCATTCATTTCCTTCCTTCTGCCCATGGCTGTGAGGAGGATCCTGTTCTAATTTAGCTTTATCGTTTATTAGACATAATTAAGCAAGGCATAGGGAGCTAGGCAGTTCCATGTCGTGCTGTTGTGAGAGGAGGCAGGGGATGGCTGGCTGGCCTTGTTATAAGCAATCATTTCTGGCCCCTTTCCACGTGTTGTGATTCAGTTTTATTGCCTGCATGTGCTAATAACTATTTGTTAGGATATAATTAGTATAACAGTTATGATCAGTTTTTGTTGCTCACCTATACTAAAAAAATAAAAAACCCTTTATTGATTTCTATCCATGCCTTCTCTTCCTTGTATGAGAGTTCTCTGCATAAATTATTGGGAAAGGGCGTCACCAAAATACTACGTACTAAAGTCTAGCACCACTGAAGATGCAATTTTAGCTATGTACTTTCACTGGGGAAGGTGTTTTGTAGAGCTACATCCTGAGTTTTGATCCCTTCATAAGCGTGATTGGGAGGTGCAGGAGACAATATTTAAAACATTCCTACTGGAAAAGTTGCCATTTATATCACTGGATCATTGTAGCTCCTCAAGAAAACGTCATCAGTTGAGTCACTCATTAAGTTTTAATGTATCTCCAGTATGCGGAGATGTCAGTTCATGCTCTCAAAACAGTGTTCAGAAGCCCCATTCACTTGCCACATCAGTGCCTTACTCCTGAGAAGGGGCACAAAGGTCCTCCAAGCAAGAGTTGATGGTGACAGATACTTCACGGCAGAGAGATTTCACTGTATTCCTGTTTGCTCTAAAATAGACTGTAGAGTGTAGTGCACTATTGAAATAATCTGCTTCTGGTCAAATAACACAAAGGCATTTCACAGTCTACAGCATCACCCTTTCTCTTCATCCTTAACGGAACAGCACAGGAATTTAAATAAGCTCACATGCAAGGAAGATTTTTTTTTTTTTAATAAAAATTTTAACTGAGGGAAAAATCAGAATATCTTAGTGAATGTAAGGAAATAGAAGCATAAACACATTGGTTTTGAGATTATGAAGTATAAGATTTACAGAATGAATGGACTTGCAGCCTACTGTTGATTTAAAAGAGAATGTCCTAAAAAAGAATGAGTTTTCTTAGGATAGTTGCTGCATTTTGTTTGCCAAGCTTTCTGATGTCTTTCGTCCTTTCAGCCACTCTGTTTTATCAAGATTGTGTATATTTTTCAGTAGCATTATGAAAATAAGTTTTGACTGACATATTTTAAAAATATTTAGTAGAAATAAACCTTTCTAGAGGAAAAACACTTTTATAGCTGGTCAGAAAGTGGAGTTTATCATAACTAACTGTTGAAATATAAATTTTTGTAAAGCATTTTATAATATATTTATTACTGAAAATCCACTCAAAATATACTTGAGCTAGAAAGATACACTTTTTGTTTGTTCTTCCTGCTAAAGCACAGCTTACTTTCATGGTGGAGTCTTGATGATGTATTTGAAATTACAAAAATAAAAGCAACAAAACTCTGAGTCAGTCCTAAAAGCAATATTAAATCATCAATGACAGTTCAGTTTCCTGCCCAAGTTGTCTGATAACTTTGTTGTTATAGTAGTCTAGATTCTGGGGGCATACTAACAGAGGTTTCATATCAGGCTAAATCCCTTGTTTTGGCTAAAGCAATGTGCACAACAGTCAACGGTACAGGGAGGAGACAGACTGAGCTACCAAAAGATTCCGCTTAAAATATTTACAATCATCCTTTCTTGGATCTGGATCTCTTGTTTTCTTCTCTTTATTATAATGAGCAAGAACAAGACTATTCTTAGGTCCTTGCATCAGCAAAAATAAAAAGAGTTTAAGGAGAATTGAGTATTAATAGATGAGACATTCTGTACTGAAATTCTGAATATCTTTCTCGCTAGTAGAATAATTACTCTGCCCATCCCTTTCTTCTGACAAATGGAACACAACTGCTGCCAGTTAAGTCTATTAATTGCATCCTTTATATCAACTTCCAACTCTTTCTATTAAACTGTTATATGCTTTATTTAGTATATTATTCTGTAGATATGTTTCTTAGTGTTCGCGCTCAACAGATATTTATTTTTGTCATGCTTGCATTCCTCTGCAAGAGTGAGGGAGTGTTAAAGAATGTGTTGAGCAGTGTCAGATGAAGCTCATTGCTATTCTAACAGCATGACTGTGCTCCTTTAGGAGGGCATTCAATCCCTGGCATTCATTCCCTCACACTGATGTGATAACAGAATAAAGGAGCTTTACAGCTGATTGAAGTCAAGTAGCAGGGCCATTGTAAAGGCTCACAAGAAGATTACTGATGAATACCATTACTGCTGGAGGTTGGACTAGCAATTGTGCGTGTCCATGCTTTCTTATAGACAGTGAATAATGAAAGAGAGCGTGTGTTAATAATTATGAATTAGCTATGCTTTCCTGTTCTAGAGCGAAGATGGTGGTGTCCATTTGACTTCAGAGTGCTAAGAATTATGTGATAAATGTTTACCAAGTTCTGAGAAATCTTCAATTTTAAGTGGTAATTGGAGCTGTAGCTATATTATTTCTCTAGTTCTGAATATCAGAATAAAGAAAATTGGGCATGATGTTCTGTTTTAGTCTGGAGTCAAAAGGTGTTTGGCCACTTCAGGAATTAATGGAAATTCAGTTTTTCCCAGCTTTTGCACTGCAGCATTCTCGTTTTTCTTGTGACAGGAAACAGATTGAAGGCTTTGAATTTATTGCAGTATATTGAACATTCTTTGCTTATAAACGATGCAGATGGCTGAGATAAAATCACAGACTCTTCTGTGGTTTAGTTTGGCTGAACATTTTTGAAACTAAAATACTTTGTGTCTGATTGTCTTTTCCTGCAGAGAGAGTATATGGGGAAACACTGCGTCAAATTCCCAGTCTGACTCTCATTTTTTTCTGTTATGCTTGTAAGTGATGATGGAAATAGAAGACACAAAAACTTTGCAGGAATTCTTTCACGTGCAAGAGGATAGTTCTTAACTACCTGTACTACCTCTGACAGGACCCTGGATACTCAGTAAAACCTCAGGTTGACCTGAGCTTGGAGGTGGGTTAACACAGCTCCTCCTCTTGCACTTGAAAGCATTCCAAAAAGGCTTTTTGAATTATTTAAAGGCTGGTTATTATTAAGGAGAAGTTAGAATAATTAGTTTCTTTACTAGTCACAAAATTCTTTCTATTTATGAGAGAGCAGAAGTAAAAGGAGTTTGTATGCAACTCTACGTCTATTCAGTGCATCTTCGTAGGGCGGGTTTACTTCCAGGTTTGATTTCTAACTTTGAGTGTCTGCATTGGCAAATAGTGCAGTGCAATAGGAGTGGATCTGTGGAGAGAAACTCTACAAAGCAAGCCATGATTCAGTACACGAATGTATGTGAGAATGTATTTCAAAAGGATGCTTGCAATCCAAACCAAAACACTACAGTAGCTGTGCCCTTAATGACTTTCTGAATCCTAGCAAGCTCCTCAGAGCCCTCGCTGGGGCAAACTCTGTTTGCTTCCTGATCCTCTCATCAGTCTTTCTGGCTCTGGTTGGTGCAGGCCCCCAGTTCTTTGCTGTAATTTTTCTTCTGGTCTTCACTGTGGTCACTGGAACTTTCCTTCCTAGGTGTCCTCAGTTGCTCTGAAGGGAAGCTCTTAAGGGATCTCACTTTCCCTCCGGAGGCATCATCCTGACCTCCTGGTGTCTCTTTTTGAAAAGGAATATAACCCACACAAACTGAAAACTTATAGATCAAACTGACAATCTTTCACAATAGTCTTAAATTGGATCATCATAAATATCCATATGATTACTGTATACTGTAACTTTTAACTTTTAATATATATTCCATTCTTTTTGACAATAATTAGACACTATGCTGTGATTTTTTTTGTCTTTTATCTGTCTTTGAGAACAATGGCAATAATTCCATAGATTGTGTTGATATCTCTGAATGAAAAAGGTATTATGAAAAGTAATAAATGGAAATGATGCCTCCAACTTATATTTGCTCTGAATTTGTTTCTAATGGAACTTTTATGAAACACAATAAATAGTATTGAAAATGCAAGTTTTATGTAGTGACTTAGGAACTAGTAGTAATACCTTGAATAAGCTAAATAGATATAAAAAGCTATACAGCAGGTTTTTTGCATTCTAGGCAGAAATAAATAGTTTATTTTGGAGGGGAAACATGGTCTCGTCGATAGGGCAATAACAGTTGAAATGCCTCTGCTTTCTTGCTTTTTCGTTTAAATACTGTCAGTTAATTTTTTTTCTTTTGCAAAAAGTTATGGATGAAAATTTCCAGATAACGTCAACAGTCTACTGTTTTCTTTGCATAAATGGAGAACAGATTTTTTGAAAGTTTGTATAAATTATTAAATAGAAATTGAAAGTTTGTATAAATTATTAAATTGAGATCAGCTCAACAAACACTGTATCTTCTGATTATCCTTTAATAAATTATCGTGTAGCTGAAAAAAATTCTTATACATTGTGCTCAAATAATGAAAGTTTGTATAAATTATTAAATTGAGATCAGCTCAACAAACACTGTATCTTCTGATTATCCTTTAATAAATTATCGTGTAGCTGAAAAAAATTCTTATACATTGTGCTCAAATACCTTTCCACAAAATTAAGAGTAGCATTTTCATGATTGAGGCTTTAAGTTCTAATAGTCTTCCTGTTTGTTAATAAACAGGTTTTTCTTCTTTCTAACTAGATTCTTTCTTTGTTTGTAGTAATTTATCAAACCTGCAGAAAAGCAGTGGGTTAGTGGGAAAACAAATCAATCTGTCCTTTCTGAAAGGTATAAACAACTTTCATTAATGATACTTTTTTAAAGCTTAGATTGCAGATAAAGGAAAGTTGTCTCTTAGGTATGTTTTAACTTCATTTTAATATTTCAGGAAAAATCGCTTTTATGGGGGTGATGTGCTGTTGTTTTATTTTGAAATAATCCACCACCTGCTTTTTAATAAAATGTTTTCATAATTAAAAACTTTGATTTTGTTGAGATTTCCATAAGATACAATTTGAAATACGTTTTGTTGCATGATACCGTATCACTTTTTGAAGTTAAATATTTAAGTGCAGACTAAATGTTTGTACAGTTGCAGTATATTTTTATTTTTTTAGAGTTTTAAGTGTGATTACTAATATAAGCTCTGAATAGCTGCTATGTAAATTAGGGATGTGGTAAAGAGGTTTTCAGTTTTCTGACTTGTAGATTCCCTTCCCCTGTGGTATTGAGTCCTGTTTCATTACACATGCATTCTTCATTTCTTTTATCCTAACTGGGCTATGACTTCTTTTTTTTGTTTTGGTTTTTTTGGTTTTTTTGTTTTAAATTCTTTGTCTCTGGTCCTGTACCCTTTATGGAAACAGAACTCTGCAGTTTGGATCCCTGTAGGCTCTCTATGAGCAGTGTGTGACAACCTTTACTTCCCGCCTGTTTCCATAGTAGCAGCACCTTGTTGTTTTTCAGATATGGGTATTAATTTGGTTTATAGTTTAAAACTCCAGGATGCAGAGGCTTTTCACAGCCTTCTAAGACTAGCCACGCTTTCCTGAGGTAACATGAAAAATACACAGCCCTAGAAATGTTCATGATAGAGTCCTTGCTGTCTGAAAGATATGTGGCAAATGCAGATTCTTGAAAGGTGTCCAGGATCCATCTTCAGTAGATCATCGCTAGTCCTGAGAATTGTAAAACTTCTGGAATCAGTTAATTGTTTGACACCACTATTTCTATCCCTGTGCCTGGACAAGCAGTTTCTGCATGGTTCTGGGGGTCTCTTCAGTTGGTAAACCTTCAGTAGAACTTCAGGTGAGCTGATTTCTTTGTTTTGCAGCTCATTTTGCAATGCACGTTGGTTGGTTAGAGCACGTTTCTTCCAACTAATAGCACTGTAATGCCTCCATTTTGACTGGAATGAGCTACAGACATTGTCAGTATGTGGTGAGCTTCATCTTTCCACAGAGCTATTCTGTGATAGCAGAGATTATATACTGGTAAGTTTTTAATACTACCCTGAAAAATAGCGTGTACAGAAAACAGTTTTCCAAAATGGTAGTAGATGATCAGTATTGGCCATCATAAAATCTCTGCATGCAATTTTTTTTAAGGTATAGAAAATCTAATTGCAGTAAATGTGTTTTATTTTTTATTTAATTTTTCTACATCCTTTACCATTTTGATATTAATTTAGTGTGTTTGGGAATTGAGGAATGGCAATGTACCCAAAGTAACTGGGGATGAGTAAGCTGTGTCAAAAATCTTGTAGCTAGGTACCAAATGAAGCTGTATTTGCAGCTTAAATGATATCTGAGATATTAAAACATTGGCATTGACTTAAATTTATGTTTGAAAGCACAGCTTGACGTCCTTCTTTCCAACATTTTGGGGTATATTCTAGTCAGATTTTAAAGCCTAAAAGTTCAGAGTCTTCAGTTGTCATTGCTATAAGCAAAATCATGGGAAAAATCTGTTAATTTGAAAAATATTATAAAGCTGAAGGACAGATGCAGTAAAAAATTACATTTTGATGATACATCTATTAATAGATAAATCTTAGTTCCCAACTTGAGTAGATAATATTTTGTTTGGTTTCTGTTGTAATTTTCTAGAGGCTGAATTGTTACTTTGCTAAATATTTGTTCCTTTCACATTCATTTTGTTGATAAAATTTGTCCTAAAGCCTGGCAGCATGGTTTTTTTATGATTGTCTTGTTGTTGCTTGTTACAACTTAATAAAAGAGATTTGAAGAAAATTATATGAAAGTATAGTTTTTTTCTTTTATAATAGTAAAAGCCAAATCCAGTAAAAGTCATTTATAACCTCAGTAGGCACTCTTTTGAAGGCTTGAATAAAATAAATTGTAAAGCACTTCTGAAAATTTGGAGCGATGTTTAGGATTCTCATGCAGTGTGCAGTGCCCACGTTGTTTCAGTAGGACTAGTATTGTGCTTTTAAATTACTTTATCAATAGTTCTTGATTAAGGAATTTGCAGAAGGTACTACACTAGATGTTAACTGTGAATTTCAGCTGAAGATTCTGCGTTCAACCAAAAAGTTCAGCCCGATAGCTTTTATTTGGATCAAAGCTGTCCTCCCATTTTCAGCTGCTTAAGGCCATGGAGGTAGTGATTAGGGCACTCTTGCTCGCTTTGTCATCTGTTGGAAGCATCTCAAGATACTGGTACTGAAGACTCAGCCCTCTAAATGTCAACATAGATTAGTGGAGAGATGCTCACAAAAGCTGATGGAAAGAAAATGTTTATTGACAGCAGTAAGAGATTTGAGTAACTTAAACTTTAAACTCTGGTGATGTCATGTCAAATGTGAAAAACATGAAGCTGTACTGGTCACCTAAGGCTGTCAGTGTGGAAGAAGCTGTTGGAGAGCAAGGGCTTTTCAAGCTACTCAGCTGTGCTGTATCTGTGATGGAGTAAGGTTGTCCAGAAAAAAAACCCGTGTTATTGGTAATATTAGAATTAAAGTTGTATGCAGGTGGTAGTATCTTAAAATTTGCCTCACTTTCTGCCACTTTTTTTCTTCATTTACACTGCTATAGGATATTCTCATAGAAGCTTTTCTTAACAAAGAGGTTGCAATCTATATACTTAGGAAAGTGTTGATGATTAGTGTATGATACACCTCAGCTGGAGAAAAGTGTGAGAGTATTACTGCCTCATAATTGCTCAGGGCTCTTCTGGGTCAAGACAGATCTTTCAGTTCTCAGAGATAAGAGTAGTAGCATCAGAGTTAACCTCCAGAGAACCTTGTTAAAGCAGTGTGACAACTCTGCAGGTGTTGCCATTCTCACATAAGTCTTTTGTTTCATGCTGCTGTCTTCAATCAGTGATCTGATGTGAGGAATGATTATTAGTGCAGACCTTGACTTGTTTGTTCTGCTGTCCACCAGGTTTTGATCTTCAGCATTTTGAGAAGATTCAAATCAAAGAGCTTACCTTGATTCATTGTCCTGAGAGATATTTAAGTACTGAGCAAGCTGTGGCATCCATTGAGACATGTTGCATCTTCAGAATAGTAGTGTTATTCACAGGAAATATCTTTGTTGAAGCTAATAAAGTCAATTATATTTAGTGGATGTAGTTTCTCATTTTGATCAGAGTTCAGCAAAGCTGCACCCTGTCATCACTATTATTCTGTTTCTGTGCTAACCAGTTGGTGGATGGGAGTAGAAGTGGTCTGAAGAGTGTTTTTTTCATCAGCTTGGTGAGTCTTCTGTATTAACTGTTTAGGTAAGAAGCAGCTTATCTTATTCATCCGGACAAGATCAAGCTCCTGGCAATAGCTATCAAGTTTCTAATGAATTTAATTAAAATACATGCATTATTAACATTTCCAGCTGTGATATTGAGTGACTAGCAATTTTCAGATACTTGGAATGAGTAATGGTGTTGGCTTTTCAGTTGCTTTTGACATGAGCCCTTTTATAAACCTGCAGTTTTGCAGAATCACAGCTGTAGAGCCTATGTGCTGGACGTAGCTGAAGAGCAGCTGAATAATGTTTTCAGATGTTGTGCTTTTTCTTCTCTTTAATCAGTGAAGATGCTGCTGCATTCAGCAGCTGCCTAGTTTAGTTTCTGTGGCATTATTAGTATGTTAGTTTTAATAGAAGCTGAATGAAATGTAAAGCATGCAGGCCAAGGAATGTTGTTAAGCAGTCAGATGGTCACAAAAAGCTTGGTGAAATTACATCATTATCACGAGACAAGATTGAACATTCAGCCAAATTGCCATCCCTAAGTAGAGACTGATTGAGATAGTGTTGCTTTGCAAGGAAGCAGTATTTTCATGAGTAAGTGTTAAGATTTTTGCATGCCAGCAAGTGGAGGAAAATACCGGTTCCAAGTATTTCCTAGTCTCTAGAGGAATACTGGTGATCAGAAATTAAGGATTTTGCTGCTAGTGTGTAGAATGTAATGTGGTTTAATGATGATAGAAGGGGATGAAAAAAGCTAGTGGTGTATCTTGAGTATCTTTGTAATGGTTGTGCTAGAAACTTGGGTGGTGTTCTTGACTCTGTGTCATGACTTGACTCTGTCGTGACTAAGCTTGGAAAGATTAGCTTGGAAAACAGGAAAGGAAGGCAATAGCTCGTGCTTATTACTAAATACCTTTTTGGTGTTTCTGTTTCTGCTGTCCTATCCACTTATCTTCTTAGTCAACAAGACCACCTATTGGAAAACATGTGACCGAATGTGATACACATATTTGTTCATTCTTATTTCTTACGTTGTGTTCCTTGAAAGAAAGAAAAAATCATTGGAATGGTTTGCTTGAAAATTTAGTTGTTGTTATTATTCAGAAGAAATTAGGTCTTTCTTAGACTACACAGGGTTTTGGTATAAATGTCATTTCATCTTCAGAATCTAATAAGAAATCTTCACAAAACGTTTACATGTTACATTGATGTAATCATCCTTTCATTTTACGGATGTGGGAATTTGAGGATTGTAGAGTTTCTGTTCACCGGACAAGAATTCAGTAGTATCTTTGTTGGATTACTTAGTATACTTTACTCAAATAACCAGTAATATTCATTTAAGTGTTCCTTGCAATCAAAATACCAACTTTTGTCCAAAAAGGCACACACGTAAACCTCCATATCTGGAACTGACATATGTGGCCTAAAACATACTCAATGAGAGGATGTCTTTGAATTACATGTTGGCAGTGTGTTAGTGAGCATATTCTTGTTATTTGCTGAGAAGTTGGGATAAGCAACTATTAGTTTTTAATACTGTTATTTAGATGTTGGTTTTGTCTTTCAGAGAGACATATAAATGTGACATGTATTTGTACAGTTATTCAAATGATTTTTTCCAATTGTGAAGTGTTAAGCTAACACTTTTTACAGGTCTGCTTTGAATAATTAATTTAATAACTTTTATTAAAGCTAATAATATGATAATGCTAACGCCAATTAATCAAGCAATTTTACAACTATTATACAACTATTTCAGTATCTTTGAAATCCAGGAGCTAAAAGCTCTAGTGGTTGTCTTAAGCATGGATTATGTATTTCAGCAAAATGTGATAACCGATTAATATCTGCAGAAAAGGATATCATTGTGCTCTTTTTAATGAATTAACAATTTCATACAAAAATTCAGCCGTCCCATTGTTTAGAATAAAGGGATACATGTAAATGAGGCCAGTGCTGCAATTGTATTTAAACAATGCTGACAGTTCTTCTATTGTGTCCATTAATTAATTTCCCAGCATCAAGGTTCTCTGGGAATGAACTGCAAAAATAATTAAAATGATACATGAGGTAAATAGTTTAGAAATTCAAAAGGTGAAATAGGGAATTAGTTTAGTAAATATTAGTCATACTGCTTATTTGTGCTCATTTGCCTTTTAAAAGCAGGCTATTGAGGAAGTATGATCTGGTTTTGATTCAAGTGATCTGCTGAAGTTCTGCTCACAGGTGGAACAGTTGCCATATTCTTTTTTAATCAATGGTGCCTGTCCTTGTTTCAAATCAGTAGTCTGCTTAAAGCAGGTTAACATTTATGTAAAAATACTTTGCCTTACAGCAAAGTTCTTCAGAATTAAATCAGTTGCAGCATATTTTTACTAATAATTTTGTGTGTGCTTTGTAAGGTAAATCATATCTTTAAGTAGAATTCTGTGACTAAAAGCAGGTTTGGTTTTGGTGTTACAGAGCTTTGTTTTTTCCCACCACAGTTTTGGCCCACTAATTGGTGTCAAGTCACTACTTGAGAAAGAATTTAAATGTTCAAGTTCAAATTAAATTAGTGATTTCAGATAGAATGAATAGGGTCTTAATTAGAAGTAAACTTCAAAACAAATTTCTTTCCAGCTGGACAATCATGTCTGAATAATTGAAGCCCAGCTTTAAGCCTAGCTTAAAATAAAAGAAGTCTTTGCAGTAAGTGTTCTTTCTGTCATTGAATGTGGATGAAGCAAAGATGAGATTTAAATTTTGGTATCCCAAATGTGCATGCCTTTTGAAAACATTTTGTCTGGAGGTTTTCACTCAAATCTGCCATATAACCTATTAAAAAAGAAACAGCCTGCAGCTTTTAGAAAATGTTTTCTTCAACTTCACCTGTGCTGGGGAGGCCAACTAGTCTGTTGCTTTTGGTTTTATCCTCATCTTACTGCTCCTCAACCTTTCGATAACAACTCAGTCAGTACTTCCACAGCTTCTCTCATGCAAGAGGAGTTTTAAGTTACAGTGGGGGGGCATGTGAGAAAATTAAAGATGCAAAATGAATTTCCTGGGAAATAGCCAGAGGGTTAGACTTTTCAAGCATGTGTACATTTTTGAAAAGCCTGTTGCTAGTGTTATCTTCTCATATCCTCTTACAGCTTGTGTGATCTGACTGCCTAAGCCTTTTCCTGAGGACAATAGTTGGGACTACGGGGTGTAGGGAAGTGTATGCTTCAGCTTTATGCTCATGCAAGAAACAAAATACATTGTATGCTTGTGTTTCCTGCTCTTAGAGGAAGTAAAGGGCATAGTGATGCTCAGTGTTAATTACATAGAGATTCTCTACTTTAAGAAATTACACTGCGCCATGGCTTGGTAAGATAATTAGGTACCATATTAATGGCTCTAACCGAAATACTTTGTTCTTTAATACAATGACTGTGGCGAACAAAGGAAAATATAGCTGTAAGTAATCAACCACTTTCTAAAACCTAAACAGTGTAAATTATCCACTGTTATTGATGAGGATTTACAATGTTATGTGGTTGTTATTTGTTAATGCACCGAAACCAGCCTGGAGTAGTTCCATTAGTTCTTGCTGCTGGTTCTGCTGTTCTCATCTCCAAACAAGTTAGGAGTTTTTGATCTTAAATACTTACATGGAAGAAAAACTTGCAGAAAGTATTTTGTTTTTCTACTAGAGGAACCATAAATATGTATATTAGATTGGGGTTTTATATCTCATCCCTCACCATTATGTTGTTTGTTGAAAGCTAAAATCGCGGTGATTGATTATCACTGGTAGAATTCATGCTCACATTGCCACATCCCTGTTCTGGCCATGTTCTGCCTAGCCATAACTAGTAGGTAAAATGGAAGTTGTCTGCCTTCTGCTTTGTAGAAATTCAAAGCAGCAGATTAAGTAATATTTTCTCCAGTAAGTACAAAGAACAACTAATGGTCACTCTTCACTGCAGATGAGAAGAGGCTTATTAACATGGGAAATTACAGAAAAGAAATCAATAAGCTTTCTGACGGCTTCACTATGCATAATTCTTCCGTGTATATCTAGGTTCTTTTCAAAGTAATGTTGGAAATAAGTGTTGCAAAATGTAATTATTCTCCCTGTGTAGAGTTCAGTGTCACCTCACATTTGTATCGAAGGCATTCTCCAAGAAAACTGCCTTATTCCACTTTCTTCTGTAAATACCCAATTTGGCAAGAAAGGACTATAAGGGAGTTGCACAAGAAGCTCCATTCCTTTGCTAAGACCTAGCACCTTTCCTGTGTGTGAAGGTAATAAACCACCAGTTAAAAAATAAAATCAGGAGATAAATAACTATAAAAGAAAAACACATTTCAGTATTGGATGTGAAGGTACCTCATTGAGTGAGAATCCACTTGACATCCTAGTCATGATGAACTCTTTAAAAACTTTGTGATGAATTCTTTAAATGAACCAAATGAGAAATGCTGAATTTTTTTCACCACAGTTTAATTCTGGAAAAGCTAGGACAAGAAATTCGAATACACACTTAAAGTTAGTTATTTTTTTATTCTATTTGAATTGCCCATGTTAGCAAGTGAAGAGGACAGTAATTTAAACTACACAAGCTAATGTGGAAAGTTATATAAAAGATGCTTCTTAAAACTAAATGATTAATGGGAGAGTGGATAAATCAAGTAAATAGTAATTATCAACAACATCCATTTATGTTTGATATTGATTATAGTCTTACAATGAATTTTGCAGGCCATATGGAGCATTCTAACAGGGCAAAACATTGGTCCAAAAAAATTCCAGCAATGGTCTGTGTTCCTTGTGGCTGGGATTTCGCAGCAGAGCTTTATATCGCGAGTCATCTTTTGGGAACTGTTGCCAAGTTGTTGTTGACTAGATCAGAGAGACCAACTACTAAATTGTTAGGAAAACTGATCTTCACCTAGTTTTCAGTATAAATCTGCCAAATCTAATAGAACATTGTAAGATAAACAATTTTTGTGAACATTCCTAGCAGAAATAGGAAATGTGAACACGGTTCTTGTAAAGGTTTTTTAAAATAGCTCTTCTATAAGGGACTTACAATGAGCACTAAGGGTTGAGATAACAATTTTTGCATGGTGTTTTGGCTGTGCCAGGTACTTCCAGCTTGCTGTTATGACCTGAAAATGTTAGTTTCCATTACAGATTTTAAAGTGCTATGAAATGTATTTGGATCAGATTTGTTTTTAATGCAAAGATCAAACCAACCCATAAATTTTCATATTAATTGATGGATGTTTGCATTAGAAACAGCTACTTCTAGGCCTTACCTAGAAGTAAGGTTGGGTTTTGGTTTTGTTTTTTTTTAAGCATAAGTGATCCGACTTTGTTGCTGTGTTTATTGTCAGATTAGATTCAGCTTAGGCAAGTGGTGTTGGTCACTTACTGCTTTTAGGATCATCCCCTTGGGACTAGTCATGGTGAAACAAAAACAATGATAGAAGACAATCAAAAAATGTGCTAACTCAGCAAAAATAAATGTTTTTAATAGGTATTTTTATGTATAACTGTTAAATACTTATTAACATGTATCATGACTAAAATTTAAATTTTTAGCACCACAGAATAATCAAAATTTCATTATATAACTGACTAAAACTGACAGGCAGGAGAAGGTTATGATCCTACATGAGTAGGTAGGCTGCTGTGTACAATGAAAATAGTTGCAATCCTTGAAGTATTCTAGTATCTTGTAGAATGACAAGATTTAGGTGACTTCAATACAGTGTTCTCTAATCATAATATTCTTTCACCACAAGTAAATATGACATTTTAAGAAAGCGTTGTCACGATTTTTGTAGTGAGAAATCATACCTTGCAGAGCTTTAAAAGCCAGTGAACATATGCACCAGGTTGATGTAGCCTACTGAGATTGCTGAAAACAGTGAAGAAGGTTCTTCACTAAAGGTTATTAAAGAAAAAACACAGCTGTGGAATTAAAGGGAATGCCCTTGTATGGATAGTAACTGTCTGAAAGATAGACAACAGATGGTAGAAATAAGCAGGCAGGTTTCAAAATAAAAGGAAATCACATGTAATTCTTTGTGATGAGGCTTTAGTTATTTCTGCTGAAGTGATTGGAAAAGGGATACAGGAGTGAGACAACAAAGTTTGCTGCCAACACTGTTATTCAGAGTAGTAAAGGTGAGAGGTTGACAGCAAGGAGTTGCAGGACTTCATGTTGCTGTAAACAACCAGGCAGTAAGTAACAGGTGAAATTCCACATGAACAAATATAAAGTGATATTGTGCATGTGTGTTTGGAATAATCCTAACTTTACCTGTACAACTATGTGGTTCAAGTTAGCTTTCTGCACTCAAGCACCAGAGGAAAATATCAGCTCAGTAACAGTCAAGAAAGAAAAAGAAAAAAAATTCAAAGGCTTGGAATTACTGGGAAAGGAAAGGAGAACAAAATATCATTATGCAGCTATATGAGTTATGTTCTCTCAACGTCTTACATGCTGTATATGGTTTGGACTCTATTTCAAAAACAGAAAAGTATAGGAAAGGATGCTTAAGAAGGCTGAGCAAAAATGGTGGAACCGGTATATGAGGAATGGTGGAATAGACCAAAAATTTCTAGTCAGTGAAAGAAAAGGAAAGATGGAGGGACTGAAGAAAGTGAATAGGAAGTGATTGTTCATACTGTCTTTCAATGAGGTAACTGAACAGCTTTGGATAAAGCTAGCAGGCGTCGGGTTTAAAACAGACATGCTATATAACACACACTTGCATTTTGGAATTCTTTTGCCATAGGACTTTGTGATTACCAAAAAAGCTTACAGCTGCAAAAAGCTTTGGGCAGATAACTGAAGATAAATGCATTAACAGCTATTAAATGGGCATATTCTACAGCTTGTGTAAGGACATCTCTGAGCACGAAAGATGGAAGAATATTCTGGGGAGGTACTGGTATATACAGTTGTCTGCTGTTGGTCATTCCTGGTGGCAGGATAGTTACCCTGATGGACCCCTCCATGGTTTGCTCGTGCTGTGTTGCTTCTCAGACTGGAACTCTGAGTCTCAGTTTTGACAGTGGGTTGAGTCTGTCCCTAGGAAATTGGAGCTCCTGGCTGATGGAAGAAGCAAATCTTGGAGGAGCAGCCAACATATTCCACTTTACAAGATGATCCTGCACTGGCTTCCTTCTCTTCTTCTGCCATGGATTGCTTGGATATTTTTGGGAAAACTACTTAAACCTCTTTACAGCTAAACTATCTGCTCTCTGAAATACAGTAAAAACTGAGTTGCTTAAAGTTGCTTTATTAATCTGTAATCATAAAGTGTTTGGAAGTCCTTATGTCTGAACCATTATTTGTGTGTGAAATGTGGTGGTTTAATACCTAACCCTGGCACAATTTCATAGCTTTAATCATTCTGAGTACTTCAAAAATAATCAGGTATTGTATATACTCTATCAACAAATACAATACCATGAGATATTACCCTCCCTAAATGATGAAGTATCCAGGATATGGGAGGCAGGTTAGACTAATTGTTGACTAGACATTAATCAGTGTAGTCATACAACAAAATTTGCATTCTTTCAGTGATTGTCTAATTCAAGAGGTTTGGGGAGTACAGTATAAAGAATGTACTTTCATTTCAGCTGCAGCGGAGATCCAGCATTTGCAGGGCAATGAGATATTTGTGATGTTAACAATCTAAATGATTTTTATTGATAATGACAGATGGTTCTTAGATAATGTGCTCTGAGTCGTCTGTAATATGTTCAGAATAAGTCTTCTGGAAGGTTGTACATCTGTCTTGAGATCTTTTGCTAAAATATTTAAATCAAGGTCATTGTTTATATTTGATTTAAAATAGCTTTTAGCTGGTAGTCTGCATTTCTGTACATTTAGAGATCAAACTGTTTGTAACTGAAAAAGCTATAAATGGAAAAGTATAATAGGTAGCAGGTGTTAGAAAAGGCAATTATGCATTAGGTGTTTCACTCAATTTCCAAAACTGTCTAAAACTATCCATTGGAAATACTTTGTAGCCTAGACTTATCTCTAAAGCATGATGAATTTTTAAATCTATAGGGGGATATGCATTTTTTCTCTAATGAATTGCATATTTAAACCTATTTGGTTTCATTTAAAAGAGCTGAAGAAAATTGTATTGAAAAACCCAAAAAGGTTGAACAGAAAAATCTCAAGAAAAAAGTACAGGTCCTTATATCCTTCCAGATATTTTTTCTGCAATTCCTCAAAAACATTTTCAATTTCCAGTATTGCAGTTCTGGGGTTTTTTGCTTTTATTTTTTTTTTTTTTTAAACCACTTATGTTGACTTTCTGGCTATGGAAGAATTTTCTTTGTGATGTGATAATAAAATGAATTCTTGGGCTTAAAATGAGAATCTTAGGTTATTATCAGAAAAAAGAATACTCTGATGATCTAATTTGACTACCTATGTCATATTGTTTTGTGAGTCAATGTAAGAGAGAGCAAAATAAACAATTTTGCCCACAGCTACTGCAAATTGACTTTGAAAGTTAAAATGCTGCTTTCAGATATTTTTCTTTAATCCTGCCCCCTTCTCCCCTATGCTTTTCAAGAACTTTTATAATGTTGGAGGAGTGAGGAGGAGAAAGGAGGATTAGAATATATTAATACCAAACCAAGTTCCTTTCAGTTCCCTCTTGCTCATGTCATGTAATTAAAGAAACGTAAACTTTTATTATATTCAGGTAGAATAACAAATAATCCAATACATGAAATAACCTGATTAATAATTATTATTTTGAATGAAATTTTCCTGCCTACAGACTATTCAGTCTTCCTACTTCTTCATCTGCAAAAATAGTCTTCCTCTTTCTTAATCTACCTTCAGCAGTATTTCTGTACTTTTCTTTATCTGTTCAGCAATCTCAGTCCAGCTTTATTTGCCTCCATCTCATAACCATCATTTTTCTTCTTCCCTGCTTTCCTGTTTGATTGCAAATGCTCGGGCTGGTGCCATGCTCTTCAGTTACCCATTCTTTGAAGTAGGTCTAAACACAGATGATAGTTCACCTGGTAAAGGTGAACTGAGCTGGTTCTTACTATGCCAGAAAGTCTTCACTGGTGACAGCACATACTTTAGAGTGGGCTTCTTGAAAATGTGTTGGTGTTTTCTTGTACAGACTTAGTCTTAAACACAGTCTATTTCGTTGGACATTACTACCCTGTTTGCCTTCCAAATTTGAAGAAAGGTTGTCACTTTTATGAGATTACGTTTGTATTCCAAAACAATAGAAACTTTTCATGTATGATTAAAGGCTACTACTTGAAAGGACATTTTTAAAATTCATATTAAAAGTGAGAAATTGGTTGCAGTTCAGTGCTGAGAAAAAATAGACCACAAGTACTGTTTCCATACTTAATTTTTAAAATTTTAAAATACCTTTTCTCATTTTAGAGATGAAAATGTTATAAAAGTTTATCAAATTTAAAAAAAATAATGCATGTTCTGTAAATTTATTTACACAATAAAGTAGGAAGAGGGTTGTTTTCTTAGAATTGGCTTTTTGCATTTTTTGAGAGTTGTTTTTTAGATTTGTGTTTTAGATTGTTTAAATATTGCCAAAATAGTATCTGATATAAGTGGTAGCAGCACTTTCCTTACAAGCATGTCTTCTGGAGATACCATTTTATGCTTTTATATATGTTAACTTTCCATCCCAAGACAAATGCCAACGCTAAAGTAAAAGACGTGGATTTTTCAGGAGGATGGTAGCAAGTACATGATTCTGTAAAAATTTAATATTGTAAATTGGACTTTACTTTGATTTTTCTGATTAAGACAAACTCTAGAGAGAAGTCTAGTTAAAATTACCATATGCTTTGTCTGTCCTGGGATTTTATAATGTTATTCAAGTCATGTTATTAAAGAAAAGTGTTTTCCTAGAGTAGGAAAAATATCACAGGATCTTATGATCAGAATCTTCCTTTTCTGGTTCCAAAATTAACTAATTCCTATTTTCAGTTCCAACTACACTTTTAAACTTAAAACTTCCCTGCAAATAATTGGCATTATCTGTTTTCTTGACTCTTACTGATTTGGTGGACAGGACGATCTCTAGTTTCTGCAGCTGCTAACATGGTGTTTGTACCAACCCCTTGCAGTACGCTATGCACTTCTATCAGTCAAGGGTAGAGGAAAAGGAAAAGTGGTAGGAGGAGAATATTTTTCCTTCTCCACTTGTGATAGCAGTGCGGTTACTTTATTGCACTGTTATGAATGTTATGTGGAATATTTTAAATACCGTGCTCTTCTAGGTTAAATAGCAATAAAATAGATATTTTACCATGTTGTTTTACATAAGTTGTTTCCGTTCACTTTACTTGAGCAGAACACTGTATTTTTTGAAATATTAAACTGCAATTTTGAAATGACCAGTAGAGAATATGAAAAAAATTTGCTATACTTCTAAAGCACTACAATTCGATCTTATAAATTATTTAGATATCAGCATTTAAGTATCCCTACATTTGTCAGATTATGTAGCTTAATTTTATAATAATTATTATTTTTAAATGTTATTTTAATGAGATTTTACATAGCATTAGGTCACAGTCATCACATTGATAATTAAATATGATAATTATTTTTTCAGTTCTTAGTGGTATAGAAAATAAAATCTAAGATTAATTTGGTAATACAAGAAAACTTAGTGAAGTCTTTTAAAAGTAGGATCACAAATTTTTCTAAACTCTTAGGTATACTTATAAAATCTTACTTTATAAAACTCCCCCTAGAAATTGACTGAATCTGCTGACTTGAACTAGAACAGAATGCTGCAGATCTGAATACAAATCTGAGTTGTAAATGTTTTGTGTTACAAGAAGTAGATTTTTTTCGTTTAGTAAAACCCTCTAATTCAGTCAAATATAGACCGAGTTGTATATTTTTTAAATGCTTAATAATTTCCTATAGCAGAATTTATAATGAAAAAGCTACTAGTATCAAATGAAACTACACCATTCATTCACACCACAATATTGAGCTAGACAGTGCAGTATTTCATGCCAGATATAAGCTAATGGATAACATCAGAAATGGAAGAAACACATCTGTAAAGAATGAATTTAAATAGGAGAAATGTATACCTCACCTTAATTCCTGTTACAGATAATAGCTATGAATAGGTTTGGCATAGATGAAATGCATACATGTTTGTGATACAAAGAGAGAGAGGTTTAGCTGACATTTGTAGTTAGTAGTGAATGCCATAAAAATACACTTGGGGTATATGGTGATCAAACGTATTATTTGTGTATTGACATGATGATTTATTTCTATTTTTTTCTAGTCTGAACCAGAGGGGTTTTCTCACTTCCACTTGTATGTCTGTGCTGCCTTCCTTGTCAGATGGAGGAAAGAGATCCTGGAAGAGAAAGATTTTCAAGTAAGTGAAGGGGATATTTTTCAAGCGCAGGGTGGTATTTATTAAATTTAGCTTCCTAGAGTTACTTGGGGATGAATTTATGACAAAATAGTAGCAGTTGCAACAAGACTGACAGTGTCTGGCTGTTTGTCAGAGTTGCTCCAAAACTGTTAGACCTGAAGTGATGGACTATAAGCAGTAGGAGATGTATTTTCTTTGTTCACTCTGGAAAAATGCTGTTTTAACTGAGACAGACTTTGAGAAGATGATTTCTGGAGATACAAGTAAAGCCTTGGTTTTTCACAAAGAGATTTTCTGAAAAGGTAACTGGATTTTTTTTTAATCTTAAATGCATGACTGGAGTTATTTATTTATAATCTCTCATCTGTGTAATATAACAGCACACTCTAACAAGGTGATGTTCATTCTTTCAAAAAAGCCAGGCAAGCAGTCTTTTAAAATAAGGAGCCTGCTTTTCAGTGGGAAATAAAAGGACTGTAAGAGTATTTACTTCAGGTCCCTACATTTCAAAACCTTACATTTTTCCAGCAAAGAGCATATCGGGGAGTTGTTTGGAATGGGATTTGAATATGGTAAATAGGAGAATCATTTGCATACCCCTGTAGAAGTTCAGTTATGTTTGTGAATTGGAGAGAGTTCACTTTCATGGAAATATTTTATATTGAATTTTACCCTATGATACACATGCAACGCCTGAAAGGCGTTAAAGTCCTGTTTATAGGCTGACTGTAAACAAACCATGCTGCAAAGCCCACACCATTGCCTGCCCCGAGGAAATGGCCCATTAACAGCTTATTTTCTCTGCAGCTGACTGAACTCTGTTGCCCTGTACAAATGAACCATTGTGTAAATTTGTGTATCACTTCAATTTATTTTATCTTTCTTCATAAAATGATTTATTCAGAGCACTTTAACTGTCGTTGCCTGTCTTTGCAATAAATAAATGCCTAAGGGCACAACATAACAACTTTAATTTATACTACCTGCTAACACTCAGGTTTTCTCAATTTATGGTATTTTGTCAAAAACAACTTTAATGTTGGCAGCCATGCCTCTCAACTACAATTGTTCACTGTTAATCCTTCCTATTAAATTTTTCCTGTTGATTTCCAGCACCAAAGTTCAGAATTTTCCCCTCTCTACTGAATCTATTACAACTATGTTTAAAGTAAATAATCCCAAGATATAGTACTATGAAGATTTGTTTTGTTCTCCTTACATATGTTCAGATTTGTTTAGTTATTTAATAATTAAGGTATTTCTTTGTGGTTTAATTTCTTTATAGGCTATGTAAACTAGCCTATAAAGCACATAAATCAGGAACACACTGGAACACATTTATCAGACTGCTTTAGCTTGCTTACAACATAGAAATGCAATTAGTAATTTTGAGGATCTGTACACTAGTGCTAGTTTTATCACTATGTCGTGGTTTAACCCCAGATGGCAACTAAGTACCACACAGCCACTCACTCACCCTTCCCCCCTCTGCCAGTGGGATGGGGGAGAGAATCGGGGGGGGAGTAAAACCCATGGGTTGAGATAAAGACAGTTTAATAGGACAGAAAAGGAAAAAAAAATAATAATAATGATAAAAGAGTATACAAAATAAGTGATGCACAATGCAATTGCTCAACCCGCTGAC
>NW_008796221.1:1544620-1573339 GCF_000699145.1 Aptenodytes forsteri | reverse complement strand
AATATACAAAGCAAGTGATGCATGATGCAATTGCTCACCACCCGCTGACCGATGCCCTGCCCAGCCCAGCCCCGAGCAGCGGTCTCTGCCCCCCGGCCAACTCCCCCCAGTTTATATACTGAGCATGACGTCACATGGTATGGAATATCCCTTTGGCCAGTTTGGGTCAGCTGTCCTGGCTGTGCCCCCTCCCAGCTTCTCGCTGGCAGGGCATGGGAAGCTGAAAAGGCCTTGACTAGTATAAGCACTACTTAGCAACAACTAAAACATGGGTGTGTTATCAACATTGTTCTCATCCTAAATCCAAAACACAGCACTGTACCAGCTACTGGGAAGAAAATTAACTCTATCCCTGCTGAAACCAGGACACACTATCAGATGTTATCACTAAAAGGCTTGGCCTTCTTTATTGTGTAACATGACCTTTTAAAATGACTGAACAAAAGTGTTATCAATTCTCCAAATGATACTGCTCTCCCACAGGCAAGAATAAAAACCATTATTCTTCTACTTTGTTAATCATAGCTGTAGACCATTGCCTAGTCTTCAGAGTAGTAGAAGCTCAAGTAGTAGGCATTTAAATTACACTGGAAAATTAGGAAGTTCAGTATGTCCTGTTGGAGTACTCTGATTGCATTGAATTCGCATTACTGAGAAGTCATAGTTATGGTACATTTTGTACTGAAATTTTGTGTTCTGTAGACTACATCAAGAATCATCAAAACATGCATCCAGTCATTTCTCTTGCACATAGTGTGCATTGTATTTGTTTTTCTGCATATGACATAGATAAGGCAAGTCTCTCTTAATTGTCAGTCGGAGGGTCTGGTTCTTTAGTACTAGCTGTGAAAGCTCATGCTTTTCTTTTACATGTCTGACCTCTTTCAGTAGACTTAAAAACCTCACAGGAATTTCAAGGCAGAATAATTTCGCCAGAACATCAGATGTGGTGATATGCCCAATGAGACACTGAGCAGGTTTTGAAAGGCCAGTTTTAAGGGACTTGCTTTTGCAATACTTTTATCTTATTATTTGATGAAGTATATTATCAGTAATGTTACAGACTGGACGATGATAGGAAATAATCTTTGCTCTTAAGATATTTATTTGCATTCTCTTAAGTATGTCTTGTTGCAACCTAAACAATGAGTAAAAGTATGTGGTGTTTACTCTTCCTCATATGAACAGATTAATTAATAGACTTATGTACCAAAAGTTCAGCTGTGCATGATAATAGTTACTTATTACAGATAGCATGTGTGTGTGGTTCTTGTTTTGGTTTTTTTCTGTATTGTTGTGTAGCAGAGAGAGAAATTTTGCAGTCAAAGGAGTTAGAGTGGCTGGACTAATATTAGGAAGTGATAAAACCTGAAAACTACTTGGTACTTGGTTTACATTTGTAGAATTAAGTATTATTATATCAAAGGAAATAAATTTTGATGATGGAAATAGAGGAAGAAACCAGTTCAGGCCTCCAGATGTTGAAATAATAATGTATATATTGTATATATTATATATATTTATATAACTAATAATGTATATGTAAACTTGTAACAGAAGCATATAAAACTGTGTTCATGCCAGTCCCATATTTTTCATGTTTGAAAGAACTTAACAGAATAATTTTCTCACTGTAAGATGATAATCAAGTCATGATAGAAGTTGTGTTCATTTTAACGTTTGAACAAGTTACTGTTCTTACTGCCATCTATTTGATATCAATGTAGACCTCCTCTGAAACATGAGGTTTGCAGGTTAGCATAAGTTTTAGCTATAGACAAGTGAGGAGAAAGATGATGCTTTATATGTAAAATCTAGAGCAATTTACAATGTTATTTGTAGAATTTGTCCCATATCTCTGCTTTATGAAAACTGGCATCTCTTGACTTTCCACAGATTATTCCATGCCACTTGTCCATGTCCTTATAAACTGTTCCTGTCCGACTATTGTAAAATACAGTACAATGGCAAACGAAGGGCAACTATTTGAAACTGCAGTGTCCCAAGAGAAAACCTTTGAATTTAGGAAGCTGGGGAGGGGGAAAATGTCAAACTTTTTTGGTTTGCCAGGAGTTTATAGTTGCTAACATTTTGTCCTGCTCAATAAAGGTATCGGTAACCTTTCTAGTAAGCTTTGATTCCATTTTGAAATTTGCTATGTAATGCAATGCTATGTAATGAGGGCAAAAATTATTACATGCAATTTTGAAATTTCCCAGGGTCACTTTTTGATAGCAGTGAAACTATAGTGATAAGTTTTCAGATAGACATTTTAAATATTTCATGCCTATGTATAATACAAAGGTTAATGTTGCTGAAAAGAATTGTTTTATTTATAGTTAGGGCTTGTTATTCTCACGGTACTCACTTCTAGAGAGAGAGTCCGCTTTACCTACATAGGATGCTGCACAAATCCAGGTACAGAAAGCTAGTTTGGGTAGCTTTGTAGCTGTATTCATACTTCAGATTAGCAGTTTTTACTTCATGTGTGGAGGAACAGAGAACACAATGGGCAGACAGTAAATGGAAGAGCTTTTAATCCTGGCTCAGATTTTCCTTTGTAACCGATGTGATGTTTTATAGGATCGAAGGGGTCATTCTTGGCTTATGATATTTCTGTTGATGGTATAAAAGTTCTCTGTTAATTCACTGGTTCCTTTCTAGTGTCAGATTAGAAAAAGAAAAAAAGTAGTAAGTTTAATATAGATAAAAATACAATGGTTTTTTTAATGTGATAAAGTATGACTTGCGATGTGAATGCAAAATGTGAAATTAATTTAATTTCTACTATCTAAGCTTAATTACAGATGCAAGTAATGAAGACCTTTCTATTCATCAGCATGTCTTAGACTTTGACTTACTGTTACTCATTTTCCTAACTACAGCCATAATTCCAAAATTCTCGTGAATTCTTGAGAGATGTGAATGGTTGATGCTGTTAAGTGATAAAATATTCAAGCATGATTTTGAACATATTTAGAATTAAAATATTAATAGAAAATATGGCTGTTGAGTTTAAAGGTGTCGTGTACAGGATATCTGAAAGATTTGTAAGGAAACAGGACTTCAGGGACTAGATTCAGCTGTCAAGCTGAATATAAGCTAATAGTAATGTTGGACTGATACTGGTTTAACTGTTAGATATTAGAGATTTAGTCCAAATTTTTGGTTGCAGTTAGTTATCATTTTGTTGACATAGCTGAGCTATAAAAATATATTCAATATGTTGTGGTAAGGAATCTGTCTTGCTGATTTTTTCTTCTTCATGATTCTAAGATACAGGCTTTTCTGTCTGTCTGACAGACATTTTCACCCATACTGTCATCAGCCCATGTCTTTATTACTGCAATGTCCTTTTCTTTGGCGTTGACAAATGCATTTTTGCTTCATTTATATTCACCCAGACTGCAAAAAAGCTGTAAAGATCATTTTTCAGTCCATCATTTTTTCTTGCTTTGCATCTCCTTTAGCTCCCTTTCCTTTATAGCACCAAGGAAAACTTAGACGCTTTCTCTTTCAAGGCCTTTAATGGACTAATACCGACACCTTACATGTCATCTCATATTCAGTGTTGAGATGCTGACTGCCAGTTTATCAGCCAGTGATGACAGCCTCATCACGCACTTGAGCTCTCAAGAAAGTATCTGTGATATCTCCCAGGTTGACCGTCTTACTTAAATGGAGCACCTAATGCAGATACTCAGTTACTTTCCTCTAAATCCTTATGTAAGTTCTGTTTTTCTGCAATACCCAGAATAGATTTGACAGGTAGGCTTGAGTCTGTTAATAGCACTTACAGTCACATTGACTAGTTTTGTGTTGCTTCTTTTTACTTTTCTGTGAATTTGTTGTCTCTTGTTTTATACTTGAGCCGTAAAATCTTCGTGGTAGTGACTGTCCTTTATTCTGATTTATATAATCTTTAAACTAATGATTCTTTAATCATTATTTTATATAAATACTAGGAATTAAGCCTTATTGATCTCATGATCAAAATGAATGTATGCACAACTGTCTGTCCTATTAAAATTTAGATAAATTCTGTTGATTTTTTCCAAATGTTTAATTATGGTGAAGTATTACAAGTTAATGTTAGTTCAAATGTTAATGAGAACCACCATCTTCCTACATCATATGATCAATAAAATTTTAAGGTAATTAAGGTTATTGTTATTACTTACTTATTTCTTATGAAGTTGTTGTCGGGTTTATTCTTAGATTAAATCTTAGGTTTTGTATATGTTAGTTTTAAGATGGATGCCTGTTTCAGAGGATAGTGAAACATTTCACAGTGCCTGGATGTGAATGAAAGTGAGATACAGGATGACTTTGAAGTGCATCTTTAGCTTAGTGATGGAGTGAGCACTGTCAGCACCTTTGGTTTGTTCTGCCTTTCCTTCTCTCTTTAATAATCACTTAATTAGAATCAGTGCAGGGTTAGAAGGTTCACTACTACCTACCATTCTTCCTAAATCCCAGCTCACTTGGATACTTTGCCCCCTTAGTTCATATAAGAGTAGAGAAGGCCCAGGTTAATATCTTCTGATTTATGGTAAGAATACACTACTGATATTTCCAATCTCATTTAGCACATGAGCTTGCCCATTTAGTCTTTTTCCTCACATTTGTCAGCATTTTTGGGGTGTGAAGGCAATTGTTTCTACCTGTGATCTGTTTTCTGCCTAATAGATTCCAAAGTTCCTGAAGCTTTATGTTACTCCCTGAAAAAGGGGAATAATGCTTTATTTTTATGAGTGAACCCTTGGCATCTAAGGGTTACTGGCTTGTGTTACTTCAGGCATAATGTCAAATTTGAAAAAAAAAGCGCGCCTATTATCTTTCTTGCACAGGATCACACACCTATGTTAAATGATATTAATATTCAACATGAAAGTCTGAAATAATCAGAACAGTTTAAAACCAGAGCTATTGAAAATGCTTGGTTTTCTTCCTAGAAATGTTTTCTAAGAACATATAGGTGATGAGCATATTGTCTCCTTATTTCATTCTTGGACTTGTCTACTAGTTTTCTTCATTACAGTATTACAGACTGTGTACAATCACAAAGGAGTCTGTAGTTTGCATTTATCAGCATTTGGACTGTTACATTTATTATGCGTATATTTTTTATTTCACTTTTCACATGAACTAACATTTCTATTAAAGTAGATTCTTGTACGTGAGTTAAAATCACTTGAAAGAGAAGGTTTTAAAGAAAGACAAATCTGATTTTATACACCTGCCAGAGTGTGTATTTGCTACAGCTACAAAAGTTAAATAATGTAACTTTGCACCCTAAAAATGGGATTAGTAGATGGTTACAGAGGTGACTGAGTAACAAGATATTTGGAAGACAAATTCAATTCATACTGCTGTCTGCATGAGTAACAGGCTTTAGTTTAAAAAGTTTAATATGAATATTCTTCCTAGTGATTATCTACTATAGAAAAATGTCATATATCAGAAACATGATTTTATACCATCTATTTATGCTCAACTACAGTAATATGGGTTTCCTTAATCTTTTGTGTTCTTCTTCCTAGTTTATGATGTGAGTTTTTAGATAGCTACTTTTTCTGCATTAAAGTACAGGACTTCTCACTTCATATGATATGAGGCATGACTAATAAATATATTTTTAATTTAGTTTCTTGGTGTGTACTGTGCTAGAAATTTAGTTCCCATTGCTACTGCAGTAAAAATAAATGTTTCTCAATTAAAAAAAAAAAAAAGTAATGCTTCTGAACAGATTAGTTTTCTGAACAGAGGAGTCTTTACCCCTCTTCTCTGTAAGCTCTATGATTAGATGGTTTTGTGGTTCTGGATCCTGCGCCCTCACTCTTCCATGTATAGAAACTAGCAGGGTCTTTTCTGTGAATGTACCAAAACCTGTAAAGAGTTAAGGACTGTGAACGTGGAAATTTTTCTAACTTTAAAGAGCCTGACTGCTAACATTGCTGTCATTTTATTCCCTGCTGCAAGCACTCTTAGAAGACATTCAATATGTTGTCATGCGTTACAAGAAACTGGAAGGTCTTCTGTTTTAAACTTTGAACATCATAGCTAGCAATCTAAAGAGGTTGCTCTTAATCTCTGAGTACTGGTAGTAGACAACTGGGAGTTAGCACTGTTAAATCATTTATATTCAGAAGAGCCAATTTAGAATAATAAAATTACTGACATTTTTGCATGCGAAGAGCTTAATCAACAAAGAATGAGGTGACTGGTGAAAGTTGTATCTAAATACAGTTTTATAGGGGGAAAACATCAGGTGTCCATAGGTCCTGACTTCAGCTATTACAGTCTCAATTTAACTGCTCTGTTAACAAGCCTACTCAGCTTAGTCAAAAGCTTCTGCGTCTTTTGATTATCATGAATAACTTGACTTGTTCTCCACATGTGAGTATATTGTAAATTAAACACAGAAATATTTTATCATGCAATCTTAGAAATACAAGGTTTGTCCCACAGAAATTATTATCACAAAATTTTAATATTAAACTAAAATATAACGGATACACCATATGTCATCCTTCTTTTAACTTTGAGAAACAAGTGGTGCTTGCCTTGTACCAGGTGGAGGAGTTGCCCTCTGTCTAGAAAGTTACTGGAAGATTCTGACCAGTTTATGTAGTACACTAAAAATGGTTTAAGAAGCATGAAAAAGGAAATAAAACTCCTAACACTACCCTTTCTTATCTCTGAAACTTCAGTGTGGCTTTCTGTGAACCTTTTTCTTCTGCTGAGACTGTAGGCCTGGTTTTCCTTAAAAGCTTGGCTTTAAATGTGCAAAGCTGAAAATAGAAATCATTAAAAAAAATCTAAAACAAAACAAAACCACTTTTGATTCATATTTTATTCAGCTAGCAATGTGCATATTTTTATACCTAAATTCACCTCTTTTTCTTTCTTTTGCTTGAGTTTATAGGCCAACGGTTCATAGTAATAATACATTACTCATGTCTGACATTTTAAAAATAATATTTAGCTTACTTCCAGTAATACAGATAAGTTTTGGATTCTGTATCTGAATATGAAATCTGTGCATCTGTTTCTGTTGCACTCTTTTCATCTAGCTCCCTCTCCCAGAAGTCATAGTTACTCCTCAGAATATTTGGAACAGTTGTACATAGTAAAACTGCAAGTTATGGTACAATGATATTGAATTGCAAGTAGCTTAAATATATATATTTGCTGCTGAAACTCAGAAGTTACTCTGAGCTATGAAGTAATCTAATACTATCAGATAAATCACAGGAGTCAGTGAAAACTAAGCCTTGCTCTCTCCAAAGCAATTTAGCAAAAAATAGAAGTCGTCCTTGAGTGGTAGATTTAGCGGCTTACAGAAAGAGGTAAATACCTAATTACTGCAGCCATGACTTACCTTGGGAGATCTGTCTAGTTTTTAACAGACCCATCTTCTACTCTAGAGAATATTGTTTTAAAAAAAAAATCATTTATACTGAAATAGGATTGCCAAGACAGAAAGAAATTTTCAAAATCCCTGCTGAAGGAGACTAGTTCTACAGGGCCAGCATACAGTATCAGTAGGACTTCTTGGGAATGCAGCATGAGAAGTAGAAAGCTGGAACCTTGATAATAAGAAACAGGACAAGGGTCTTCAGGTTTTGATATTGATATAAGTAGAATAAATATATTTTTGTAATTATTTTCATCTTTTGTAAATTTTTGTATCTGTATTCTTTATTATGTGTGTAGAGATTTAGAGATTTAGAAAAATTCTTTTAATTTTTACCCTAACCTGGTTTAAGTGTAATTACAAGTCATATGACTGTTACGAAGTCATTTATGACTCAGCAGTTTGGCAAATCTGAAAATCAAGGTACTGGGACATAATAACAAGTGCCTTCTTCCCCAGCACATTAGTTGAGAACATCTAAAAGGGAACAAGGTACATCACTGTAAAAGCTGTAGTGGCTGTTTCTAGAGGAAATGTGTAAGAGGATACAGAGGATTGTTTTCTGGTGATGGCCAGCTACCTTTTCTTGCAAGTAGGTGGGGAGTATGCTTGAAGAGCAAGGGTCTTAAGAAATCTTATGTCACTCATCAGAGCAATTTAGAGACTCCGCTATTTTTCTTAATTTGCTATATTAGACTGTTACTTTTTTATTACTAGTAGGTAAGTTTAAAACTCTGTATAACATGCTAATGCCTCTCTGAAATGATACAGAAAGAACAGTTTTCCCAGAATGATTAACACTGAATGCAATTATTTGTAAAAAATTCAGTATAACTAATACGTGAATATGCAGGAAAGTAAATAATTTGTACACAAGTATGAGTGTATAACACTTCAAAGTTTGTTTACTATTAAAAAAAAAACCCTTAAGAGGGGATGTAGTCATTTATAATCCTGAATACTCTGTTTTTTCCTCCATGTGAATGTTCATGCCATTTGAAAAATTGCATTTAGACAGTGTTTTTCTTCAGTTAGTTCCAAATTAAGTTACTTTTGGAATAGTTTACTTTTGTGATATTCAGGGAATATGTTGCAATTGTAGATACATCAAATTAAAAAGTTTGAATATGAGCACTGAATGTGCAGTTTTGTGCTTGGATTTCATGTGCAATATACAGCAACTCATTAACTTCTACCCCTTCTTTCATGCAGAACAAAATCTTTGACAACAGACTTAGTGTAAATGACAGCTGAGGACCCAGTTGTAACTCTAATGTTTTTCTGTGTTCTTCAGAAAGAACAAAGCAACTATATGACAAAATCAGCAGTCATTTGTATTTGCTAAATCAATTATATGCGACATTAGCTAATATTTGTCTTCCTTATTTTTCAAATATTAATATTTTAAGTAAAAAAAGATGTTAACCAGATTCGTTATTTAGTACAAATATTATATGAAGATATGATTCATGTTATCGAGACTAGTTAGATTGAAAATGGATTACGTTATGTAGTTAGGCTTAAGGTTTAATGAAATAAAGCCAATTCTGTAAGCCAGGTCTAAATTAGAAATAAAGTCACTTTAAATTACACTTGTAGTCAGTGGAAAGACACGAGTGTGAATCAGTCACTTCTGATCTCATCCTACCCTCTGCAAATATTTATTTCACTCTATTAATTACAAAGGATCATGGCATCGGCAGAAATTAGAATTAATCTGCTAAATGCCTACATTTAGTGGTCTGAATATTGAAGATTCCTTGAAGGCTTCCTTGAAGATTTGGATGTCTCTTTGCAAGCCCAAATACCGTTTCTGTACTGACTGTTAACAGAGATGTTGTCAGTCAGGAGGAGGGAGGGAAGCTCTTAAGCATCCAGGAGCTTAAGATCCAGTGGAAACTGCTGAATAGAAGCCAACAGATAGTGAACATAATGCCACTTGTAAAACTTGCTGTTGTGTGGAGAAAAACTGTGGAGCATACTGTTTATACAGTTCGTATTGCTTGAAAGATGCCTTTAAATTCTGAATGTTTTCATGGGAAAGAAAAGGTATATGTTTCTTTAGCATGCATTCATTCTTTGGGGCAGAGTTACTTGACTATGAGAGAGTCCCGAGCCCTCCCCCTTTGTGTGGAGCTTGATTTTTTTTTATTATTATTTTTTTAATTTAAGGAATTTAGTGTTATAGCCTTGAATACAATGTGGTTTTGGTGGAAAACACATCCATGTGGTAGTAATAGGAAGATGATTTTCAAATGTACAGTCAGATGCCTAGTTTCTACTTCTGAACATGTTAATTTTAACTCTTGTTTAGTAATGAATTTTATCCCTTTACTGTAACTGAGTGAACCCTAGAGTGCATTTTTATTTTAGTTATAGTTATTCTGTAAAATCATACTATGTGCTCTGCATACTCTTGCCAATAATTGATTTAATGTATTTTGTTGATTTGTTTTAAACCTTTCTATTACTACCCATTTTATATAGTGACTAATTAGCAGAGCAACCTAAAAAGACTATTACCAACATATCACTTGGTCCCTGACTATCTACCATAATGGTCTGTTCAGAATCAGAGTTTCTTGAAGAAGGAAATATAAAGGATTACAAAAAACAGAGGACATGGAGAGTTACCTGAATGTAGAATTTGAGAGATCATTCCAGTAACAATGGCATAGTAATAATTTCTTTCTCAAACTCTATGTACCGTGAAAACTGTAGGATCCTAACACTTTAATCTTGTAAAGCTGACTACCTAGTGTTACATATCTGCAAAGTTCTGCAGTTTACCAAAATATTTATTTCATTATACTCCCTGAAAATTGCATATTTCGAATGTGATTAGATTGATCCCATTAACCTTACAGTGCCATTGGTCAGCTTTTCCTATTTGCCCCAGGAATTAATTCTCAATTTTTTAATGGAAATTGCTTAGTGAAATTTGTGCTGGATGAAGTGCTTTTCTTCTCTGTTGTTTTCATTAATGTTGTTGTTTTAATTGCAGGAAAATGTTTAATATGGCTTTATGTCCCTTACTTGATCGTTTTTGTTAAAGGTTGTCCTTGCAGAATGATCTGACACCCAATAAATAGGTCCAGATGTAGCAACAAAAATGAATAGCAAATGCAACTTTTGAAGTGAGTGAGACTGACCTGGACTGAATATAGTGTAATCATTGTTTTTTAAAGGAGGTTTCTTTAGGAACAGTGTTATAGAAACTAGTTTTCGGGTCCTTATATTCTGATGAGTTCCTAAAGCATTCACGCATTAGATATTTAATGATGGATAACAACATTTTCCTGAAGTGAAGAGCAGTACTTGGACTTTTTTCTTCCCAAGTCTGTATATTCTGAAAATCTAGAAAGGTCAAAATGTTGCGGTGGTTAACTGATGCTGGATTTTGTAGCATATTGTGCTGTTGTTGTTGGAGTAAACTACAAAGCAGAAATTATGCAAGTGTCACTCACTGGACCTATGACAATCAAATAAAGTGATTTCTCCAGTTACTTTATCAGTATTTAGTAGTGATAAACTCTATAAGTTTCTGTCTTGGTCACTATATCTAATTTTAATCTATGCTGAATTATATTTCTCAGTAAAAGACTCGGAAGTGATGACAAAAAGTAAGATGAATTCTGTAATAGTTATTTTGCAACAGTGTAATAGACATTGCAAGTAACTTATTGTCATCCAACTAATTGAGATCAGAAAATAATTTTACAATGCTGTTTCTAATATGGGTTACATGTTTTATTGGTTTTTAGTTTTTTTTAAAAACAGAACTGTAGATGTATTGTTACAGCTGATGACACCCTTATGTATTTTATGTTTCTCCACATTAAGAGGATATTACATGGGGTGTTGATAGGTTTTTTCAAAAAAATCCAAAAACTAATGCAGTTTTTTCCAAGATACAGAGGATCCACAGTTTTATTATGTTCAACTACAGAACATACAGGGTGAAATGCTTAGCAAATCTCTATTAGCAGATGTGTTAGCAAAACACATATCATTAATGCTACTAGTGTGCAAGCAGCACAATGAATCCAAATTTAATATGTAATATTGTCCTAGAATTCATAAATCAGGAGCTTAATGCTGTTTAGGCACAGAGGACTCTTGGCAGTCTCTAACAATTCTAGTCATTGTGTCAATACGTTTCTTTAAATAAACTTTTGCTAAACTTCCAAAATTATGTTTTTGGCACAATTTTGTAATTACATTTAATTGAGAAGCTGGAATAGTTAAGTAGTTCTGATTGCATCTAAAAATCACATTGTAAATCATAATTGAAATAGAATTCTATTTCACTTATTCTAGAAAAAAGAATGACGTGAAAAGTATATACATAAAATACAATGGGTATGAAGAGTGTCATTTGTCTAATAAGCCTTTGGGAAAGATGCAAGGCTAAGGACTGACTTTTGTTCACTTATCCATAAAGTAGTTCCTTGATAATCCTCTGGGTCTTTGGATGGCTTTAAGTGAACCAGAATAATAATTCAGTTTTGACTTCGGTTGAGTTATTTGTCAAATTCAACTCACCATTTTTAGTAAATGCTACTGTCGAAGAGTTAAATTGTACACAGAGAGAAAAAAGCATAGTCTTTTGAATATTTTGAGTAGGACCTCAGGGATCCAGAGGCACACTGCTGTTACATAAATACAACCATATTTTGTTTCAAAGCATATTCACCTGGGCACATTAAGAATCAATAAAATATAAGTTCAATAAATAGGCTTCAAAACCAAAAATGTTTTCAAATATGCAAAGCAATTCAAGTATAATTTGCAGAGCATTTTGCCAAGATATGAAGGTTTTACTCTTTCCATTTTATAGTTGAGAATAACACATATCATTGTTAATACTACATAAGATGATCCTGGCAGAAAATGAGATGAAAAAGCCGAGCTGAGGTTTTTACATCCATATTCTGGTATCATCCCTATTTTTAAAAAGTGCTGTTTCATTCTGGATGTGCTGCTGTTAGCTGATCTTAAGTGGGTATCGAAACCGTATAAGACTTTCTAGGAACGGAAAATGAAATTACAACCAGAAATTTTAGGACTTGCTAAACTTCAAAGCTATCGAATCTCCCTTCATGTTAAAAACAAAACAAAACAAAACAAAAAAACCCAACCAAACAAAACCCCACCACCAAAACCAAAAACCAACCGAAAACATCCAAAGCAGAAAAGACTGCCTGTGCTATCTGTTTGGTAAAAAAAAAACCTGTGCTTTTTAATGTATTCATCTATATACCTTCCAACTATGATTTGTGCATTGAAACAGCATGTAATGTGCAACTTTCCATGACGTTTGAATTATCGCCTTTTAACAGAACAGTACACTTCTTGGAACTGGAGGGGATTTTCGATTCTTGCAAATTCCATTGGATGTTCTTATCAGTCCAGATTTCATTTTTGCTACATTACAATCATGCTGTATCTTGAATGGTTTCATCAAATTATTTCTTTTCTCAGGCTAAATATTGAGTTTGTTTTAATTGCAGAATTATCATATTTTGTCTTCAGTAAAGTTGCCTGTCTTAACAATTTGAGCCTTAGGATAAAAATATCTACATAATAGAGGACATTTCCTGTAGAAAAGCAATGCCAGGCTATCAGTGTGTCAACAAATTATACTGAAACTAATTCAGCTAAAAGTGATGTGATGAATGCCAACGGAATTGAGAAAGTTGACCAAGAGAAAATGACTAATGCTGGAAACATGAAATTGGAAGGTGTTTTAACATTTATTTTGTAATGCCCATTTCTACAGACTTAATGGGGAGACAATTAGATGCAGAATAAATATAGATGTAACTTAAGGAAAAATGACATGATGTAAAAATACGTTAACTAATTTAATTGGTATCACAAATTTAAACAGATTGGAAAATAGCCCAGTTTATTTCACAGCAACTAAAGTCTAGATAGTCAGCAAAAGAAATTCAGTAGCCAAAATTACACACTTTGATGAAATGACTAACTGAATTTATTTGAAGATTTGATCAAAATTATAAATTCAAATACAGAGTTTTTGATAGAAGATTTCTTAAGGTGATCTTAAGGTGATCATTGCACAGTATTGTTTAGTGGTTGGAAAAAGGAGCAACTGGAAAGTGCGATCTGAGTTCTTATTTCTTATTCTAATTCAGATATTTTTGTGTGCAAACCTCTTAAGTTTTAGTTCTGTTTTGAGAGGTGACCACATATTAATGACACCTTTTTATTGAGATGATTGTTTATAGGCAATCATTATTTTCACGGAAGAAGATAAAAAGTTCATCTCTCTAACTCAAAATATCTAGGAACTCAGTTGAATTCTGTGCTTGCTCGTTACTGACATCACTTACTCCATTAAAAACCTACTAAAGAGGATAAGGGATTCCAAAGATATCAGTAGGATTGTACACTGAACACAATGTGTCTGCCATCTCTTAATTAGCTTGCATCTGTGAAATCTAAAGTACAAGAACAAATTTTAAAAATCGGTCCCATAGTGTCGAGGCTTGCTTTCATAGGGTATTTTTTAATCTACCGTTGGTTACTAATTCACTCATGTTGTGAATTTAGAAGAGTTTCCTGCCAGCTAACTTCCCAATCCTTTAACTGAAATGATAAAATTTAGTGCAAAAACAAGATTTACATTACTTGCATGATTTTCACACTTATCTACCTGAAGGATGCATGTCTCAGTCTGTTTTGCATAAAAGCAGTGGCACTATGATAAAGCATTCCAGATTACTGCTATATTCACTTATGTATATTGGTAATATTTGTGGAAGCTTATACTAAATTTTATAGTAATTTTTCATAGTGTGTGCTAAGAGCATTTTTACCCCGGATGCAGGGAAGGGGACAGGGGAGAAGGGAGAGTGTAATTGTCAAAATCATTGAAAGAGTAGCTGCAGTTAGAAGACTAGCTGAAAGTAGCTGTTGCTTATGTGTCTAAACTGCAGATGGGTCATGTTTGTAGCTGATGCTCTGATGAACTTTAATGTGTCGTCTTTCTTGGCCCATTCACTCTGAATTAAAAGCATAATCATACTCAAGTTAAGGATTTTGGTGCTTTGCTAGAAGTCAGATTGGGTACTATATTAAGATGTACAAGTTTTAAAATGTTTTATACTTTTAACAATTTTTTTAGTCTTTCAAGTTATGTGATATATCATCTATGTCTTATGTAGAGGACATCTACGACTGTATTTTCTTTCGAAATGTTCTGATCCACCCATTTGACATCAGATCAAGTATTAAAATCTAGAGGCTTCAAAGTTTTGCCTTTTCAGATAAAATCTTGTCAGTAGTCCAGAGGCTGAAGTTATAGAAGGGAATGATTAATTATGTTTTCCTGCCGTTCAGGTTCCTAGCAATCTTTTTCAAATCATTTGATTATAGTTGCTAAATAGAGTTGCTGAATATGCACCGTAAGAAGCACTAGAAAAATCCAAACCACAGAATTCCTGAAGATATAAAGAACACAGCTAAAGATAGACTCTTTGGATCAAAGAAAAAGACCACCTCTGTTATAGTCTCAGCTTAACTGCTGTCCTCATGTGATTAACAGCTAAATCTTTCATTTGGCAGAACATGCCTGTATGTTTGCATAATCATTGAAATAGAGTTCTGTGTGACTGTATCTGAAACTTGTAATGCTGCTTTATCACTAGAATTAATTTCACCTGACGTATAGACTTTATATACTTTAATGCAGGAAAGCAAGTGTTGTTTCTTCTTGACGTGTAGTTCATCATCTGCTCTGGCTCTGACCATAATGAAGTCTCCCATCATAAAGTAGTGTGATAGCAGCATAAATATAATGTAGTAACAGCATGATTTAACAGCATGAATCAGCAGTGGACTGTTGTGGCTTTCCAAATCTGTACTGCAACTTCGCTATCTCAACAGAATGTTAGAAAGTAAATGAGGTAGCATTAGGGTTGGAGTGGTTCCAGTCATCGTAAGCAGACTGACTTCATGCTTCGCTGGGGCTGCAAGGATGCTGTCTCGTCCTATTTCAGTCTTGCTGAGCGTGTTATCTTTTCCCTGTGGCAGCATGATCACTTACCAATAAGTGGTACAGTGTAGGTCATGAATGTGAAACTGATGAAAGAATTTGACATTTTATTACCTTTATTTATGTTTTCTTTACTGTTCAAAAAGAAATCCACTCCAGTTAAAATTATTTTGGATATTTTTAGCTGTTTGGATAGTCTTAGATATTTATTTTTGTTTCCATGAAGATTTTGAATACTCAATTACTTTTTGTTAATGTATCTACCACTTAAAGCATATCAGAACTCTTCTTAGTGATGGGTTTGTTCTCTTCATGGGTAGGCCTCGTTGTAAACTTGAGAGTGCTATCCAAAGGCTTTTCCTAATTTTCAGGAAGACTGTAAATAGGGAAGCTCAGTCTTAGATATTTATTTTTGTTTCCATGAAGATTTTGAATACTCAATTACTTTTTGTTAATGTATCTACCACTTAAAGCATATCAGAACTCTTCTTAGTGATGGGTTTGTTCTCTTCATGGGTAGGCCTCGTTGTAAACTTGAGAGTGCTATCCAAAGGCTTTTCCTAATTTTCAGGAAGACTGTAAATAGGGAAGCTCAAAGGTATCAGAGGATAATACTATAAAGAGACTGTGGTTTTCTAGTGACCACAGTGTGTCCAGCTAACAATAATAATAAGAGGTATTAATATTGTCTGCAAAAATAGCTTTTTTTTCCTTTATGGATTTTTGTGGAAAGCTTGTAAAGTAAATTCTTCCTGTCTCTGAGCCATTCTTTATTTATCTATCTCGGAAGACTCTGGGGGAAGAAAATAATATTTTTATGTTCGTGAAGATAATAAAGATATAGTTTTAATTATAAGTATTAAATATTTTTATTAGCTTTACTTAGCCAGTATTTTTCTAATAAAAATTATTCAACTAGTTACATATCCAATTTTCTTACTATCGGGTAAGAAGAACATGTGCAACTTTTTTTCCCCAGTATCATTCTTAACAGCTTCAGTTCTATCTTTATTTCTGAAAAGTGAATCTACATTAGATAAGAGACAAGACAGTGATACTGGATTTTATTCTTTGGTGATATTATGTATTTGGTTGATAGAAATAAATGTGGTCTTTTTTTTTTTTTTTTTTACTTTTAAATAGCATTTAACAATATCAGCAAAATCTTAATATGATGTCCTACCAAGAGGACGAAAAAAATATTTTTTTAGTTAATCGTGTTCAAGAGGAGGTTTTTCTAGTGAGCTTCTGTGGGAGTCAGTAATTGGCATGATGCTATTCAGCATTTCCACTAATAAAATAGCGGATAATAAAAATCTGTGGATGACACAGATTTAACATTCTGACAAAGTGAGAACAGAGCAGTTACATAAACCAATCTTGAATCACTTGTTCAGTTGACCTCTTGACCTCTTCAGGCAAGCTGTATTTTGATGTAGACAAATGAAAAATTTTTGCAAATACAGGATAAGTAGAATAGGTCATGTCTCTGGAGTTGGAGCCTGTATCCTGGGATGTGTGACTTCTGAAGAGATCCTAGGGGGCATTGCTGACAGCTATCTCAATATGAGCTCCCAGAATGATGCTGTGGCACTGGGAGTAATCGGATCCTTAAATTAATGAACATAAGAGCTTGTTTTGCCTTTTGGTGATGGGGTTTTGGGGTTTTTTTTGGTAATATTGCATCCAGTTCTGCTGTCTGAAGTCAAAGACAGAGAGAGGGCTCAGAGAGGATGACTGAAGTGCTCAAAATATTTAATTTGTCAAAAAGAAAACCAGTAAGTGAATTGATTAATATATGAGAAATTTGACAGGAAAATATCCTAAGACACTAACAAAATAAGTAATGAATTTCTGCAGCTCTTAAGAATTTCAAATCAATGTTTTTCCTGAAAGGAAAAAAAAAAGTTTAGGTTTAGTTCCTATTATCTACACAAGAGGTCAGACCAAGATAAGTAATGATCTTTCCTGGCTTTAACATCTATGACTCTAGGAATTAGCCCAAAATTTCTGTTGTGTATCTGACAAATAATACTCCCACTGACATATATGGTTGCTAATGTGTATGGATACAGAAAACATCTGAAGTTCTCAGTTGTTGAAACAATTAGACAATGAATTGGCCTTAGAGTACAATTTTGAAATGGCAGTCGTCATTTTTAAAACATGTATAATGTTTTTGCCTTCACACAATTGCCTTTTAAGCATTTTGATATCTAGTAATTTTTAGTTATCCTTACTGAGTAAGAAGCACACAGTGTTAGAACAACATTGCTGTTGTAAAATACAAGTCTAAAATTGTGGATCTCTGTAAAGCCTGGTTGCAGAGAAAAAGCACTATTTTGTTTAAAAAGGCTTCAATAGTTGTTGAGTAATCACTGCTTTTTTTCATTATTATTTTGGAATTTTTGTCATCATGTCCAATAACATAATTGAACTCTAGAAACAAGTTCATCTTGTTCTGCCAGTAAGCTGTGTCCTTCTTATCTTGGAAGCCTACATGAAGTAACAGGGAATATATGTATGTTTTGTGTTCAGAGCTTTACAGCTCTGAGGATGCTGAGACCAAACTCCATACAGGTCCAGCAATGTGTTTTGCAGGCTGGGAGAGACACCTTGCAAAATCTGGGTCCCCTCTCATCTGCATGTGTTGTCAAAAGTTCCGTTTGGTCTGACTCCTGCTAAAGGAAGGGAAGGATGTGATGCAGGGTATGTATAATCTGGAGAGATTTCCTGTAAGCCTTGCTTTATCACTTGTATTTTACAGGGATGCTGTTACTATCCAAGTTTTAAATCAAATCTTCCACACAATGAAAATCTGATTTTATTGCCCCATAAGTTTCCAGAAAAAGCACTTTCTGATTACTATAAGGTATTTTTCTCTAATCAATCAATGTTTTTATTTATTTTCAGTAAATACCACAAAGGGATCTCTGTGTTTTCTCCATTTCAATATAAAAAGGATTTTCTTGAACAAAGAAAAAACTCTTGTTCTTCCTGAGCAATTTAAGTGACCTGCTAAACTAAATGCACTGGCAGGGCTTCCATTTAGTTAGTAATTCACAGCTGTCACTGGAGACATCCCTCTACAAAGAAAACTGTTTTCTTTCCATGTTTATTTCTTCAGCAGAAACTGCTGCATAACAATGTCAATTATTGGTCTTATCAGTGTGTAACCCTGGAGAAGACTAAAATCACAGGAGCCTGTACACTTGACTACCAAACTCAATCAAAACTACTGATAAGAGAACAAAGAGAAACTAAAAGCTTTTGGAGTACGAGCTGAATAATAGGATGAAGTGACATATGCCTTTCTTTGAGACAAGCAGATGGAGGAGGATTAATTTTCTTTCTTTCAGTCTTCTATTCTCTCCTATGGTTTCCTAAATGCTGGTGCATGTAAATTTTGCTATCTTACAACAAAATTGTCTCATTGCAACTGCAAGACAGTAAAAGTAACGTGAATTAAAATGCCCATTGTTTTGTCATCTACTTGTAAACAAATTGGATTTAAAATTCTTCCAGAAATGCCATTATAGCAGGTTTACTATTGCCATCGTAGCCTCCTAGTTAGCTCTTTCAGCTTCCATAAAGAGCAAGATCTTTACACATGACAACTCATTTGCTCTCTGTAGTGTTTTTTGCATTAGACATCCCTTTGCAAATATAGTAAGAGCTCCCATTTATCCCATCCTAATTCGTTTTTTTGCACGGTAGCATTTGCTTGCTGTTAGCTGAATGAATAGCGATGGTTGCATCCTGTCCTCAGGAACTGATTCACAAAAACTTTGTGTTAAATTTTTTTCATCACAATTCTTAAACGTGTGCCTAGTTTCAGGTGCTGATCTGCATAGGACAACAGGGTAAACAGGGACATCAGAAATCCTTAATAGTTGTTTTCTGCCATGTTCTTTCTTAAAGATTGCCACCCCCGAGAAAAGACAACAGAGCATAGCACGGAGCTGCCTTTGAATTGGCAGCTCACAGGCAAGCCTATTAATGCAAACCAAAATTGCCACCAGTAATATACCTCTGAAAGTTATATTTCATGTACCTGATGTCTTTATTCTCTTCTGTGAGAAAAGGCCACATCTTCCAAGCTGTGCTATAGTTTCCTGTCTTGGAGATTATTGTGATAAATACAGGAATTCCTCCTCTCATCTGCCTGCTAAGGAACAGATGAGAGATGTAGTCACTGTCGGCAAACCAGCCCATCAAACACTTGTATTATACCACATAATGCACCACTGAAGTATTTTTCCATTAGAAATGTTATTACAGTTTTGGCCAAACCCTTAAACACCTTTTGGTCATGTTCATTTATTTAAACAAAATGGCATTTTATTCACAAGGTGTGGTTTTATAAAAGAAACAATTTTGTCAAAAGCCCAGTTCTCTAAAGAAAATCAATTTGGGTATAATGTTTTCCTTAAAACCTGTTTGGTTTGTGTGTGGTTTTAAGTCTTTAGATAATCACTTCAGACAGATTTTTTTGAGGCTTTTTTCTGAATCTGTGAAGGCTACAAGGCCACAAACTTTTTCTTAATGTGATTTGAATTTTTACAAAACCACATGGACGGTGAGAACCCTACACCTGGGAGAAATACTGCAAACTATTATTAATATTTAGCTTATGTGATACTAGCATGTGTCACATGCTAAAATGATTGTTATGAAATCAGTATGTCTCTCTCCATATTGATTTTCCATGTTTTTACTAAGATTTGTCCTTACATAGTGGAAAATTGAGGATTTTGACTTGCTTGATCTTTGATGATTGGTCTGGAGCTGCTTTGCAATTGTCAGATTGCTCTACTGCCAAACTGCTCTGTTGGGTATTGGTACCGTAATAGGGGGGCACTGCTTTCGATGTGCAGATTTTTGTGAAGTTTTAGAGTGTAAACTTGATTATTTCCTTACATGAATGGACTAGAATTACCAAGAAGAGGTACTCATGGCCTAAGCACTTTTAGGATTTTAATCCTGGAAATCTTAAAAATCAGCAGTCAGAAAAGATTAACCCAGCCCATCGTCACCCACTGTAGTAGAAAAACATTCAGTTCTTCTCTCACGTTTGTGTCTAGAGGCTGTCCTTGGTAGATAAGCAAAGAATAAGTCCTGCATTCAGCTGTTGGTTTGCAAACTCATATTTTCCATGAAAGTTGAGGTGTTCATCATCTTATATAGAAATTTGATCTCAAATTCTGGTTGGCCAAAGCTGAAATTGTAGATTTCTATTTTTATGACTGTAGTGATATGTAAGAAAGGCATGTAAATATTATATAAGTAAAATGTGTTAGTATTTTAATTGTCTTAGAATCCTAGGGCCTTAGGATATTTGTAGGTCCCTTAGGGCTTTAATGCAGTCCATTTAGAATTAGTATTTTTCCATGATCCCAATAATAAACTCTTTGTCTATATGCTTTTGAAAAATTGCGTCTCTCTGGGAATTGCATGAGAATTATGTGTTTGGATTTTATGTAATCTGTTCAGAATTAAGTATAATAACAACAACAGTAGACTGAGAAATGAAGAACTTGCCCTAGCAGAGAGTATTAAAAGAATGTGGCTTATTTAACCTTGTAAAACAAAGCTTGAGAAAGAGTATGATTATCTTCAGGAATGCATTTGGATAATTTTGTAATGGGGGTAAAGATTTAAGTCATAACGTAATTTTGGTGAAAGATTAAAAGGATATAAATTGCACCACTTTGATTTATAAACTATTAGGTAAGGTGAAGCACCTTCTACATAAAATATTAGGAGGTAAAGAGCAGTATATATTTTCTGACAAAGCTTGATAAATTTATATTATTTTGTAATATAGTAAGATTAATCCTGGTTTGGGTTTCTTCTTGTCCCCAAACAAGAGGTTGAAAGATGGAATGCATTTTCATATATTTCATATATTTTTCTCTTAAGGCATCAAGGAATGGACAGAGATTTGGGGGGGTTGATGTTTTTGTACGTTGAGAGAACCTATGCAGCTTGGATGATCCCTATCTTGTGCTCTTGTGCCTGCATGCTTTGCTCACCAAGAAAGCTTAAACAATTTCTTGATGTGACCAGTGGTGTCCTCCTCAGAGTTGAAGGGATTTTTGGATTAGTTGTTATTGATTTTGTGAGGCTTCTCCAGTTAATTTGGAAATTTTCAGTTATCAGATTCTCTGCCAATGTAGAGACATAGGACTTTGGGCAGGTTCTTTATCTGTCCTTTCCTTTAACTGTGATATCTTCATGAAGGTGGTTTGGTTCTTCTCTTCCACTGCCAAGTTGTTGGTTCTCTCTATTAATGTCCTTAAGTCTGCCAGAGGTGCACAGATGTTTCACGGATTTTGACATGGCAAGCGTGGAACTACTATTTATTATTCAGAACAAAACACCTATATATGGCTTCATGTGGTGTGGGTGATTGAACAACAAAATGGAAATGGCCTCTTTCGGTCCTATATCCCTAGGATACTGACAATATTCCATTTGAATTATGTTTAGGAATTTTTTTTAGTTCTAAAAATATGCTAGTTTAAGTAGCCACCTCATTATGACATATTTATTGGATGTAAAAATTGCATATCTCAGACATCAGACAGTACTACTTAAGTTATATATACAGGTAATTTTGCATCAGCAATCCTTAATATATGTTTTCTCTTAAAATGAGATGATATTTTACTCAGAACAATTTACAGTGTGAAATACCTTTTTGTCAAAACATACTAATTGCTTTAAGTCTGAAATACATAAAATTTTGATACACTCTTGTCCCTGTGGTTCATTATATTAAATTGGTATTTTATGATTTTCTTCCTTCTTTTTTGCTGAGCTTTTAGCTATTCATGCTACAGTGTTAAAACTTAAAAGCCATTGTGGAGAGCGGAAGAGGTGTGAATTTGGAGCTGTGCAAACTGTTCCACTTCAAATGCATTGCCAAATTATGGTCAGGAAAACCAAACCAAGAAGAGTGGGTAGCATATGGACTTTACAGAGAGGCAGAATTGTAAATTTTCTGTTGGAATCTGCTGAACAAATATTTTGATCTTGCTTGACTACAGAAAAAAATGACAGAATGTAGTAACTTACTCATTGGCAATTCATTTCAGAAATGAAATTCTGCCATAATTGCTGCAGTCTTGATTGGTACAGCAGGTCCTATGTTTGGATGGGGTTTGTTTGGATTTTTTTTTTTTTTTTTTAATAGAATGCCTTCTGATCTTCATGACTTTTTATATTCTGGATATTTGCACTTCTTTTCCTTTATTTGCTGCTTCTTGCATGGAGCTAATGACAAGTGATATACTTGGGCTTTTTTTTTTTATTTATTTGCTATGATTTCTATTTTGGTGCATAAGAAGTACACATATCTCCAAATACCAGCAATGTAGCAATATTTCATAAAACAATATGGCAAAAAGTATAATCAGAGTGTTTCAGGACCATTCTGCTCTGTGCGGTAGCAATTGGAGTACTGAGAAATCTTCCTGGACTTTAAAAGTAAGGAAGAACCCAAGACTGTTTTTGTTTGACTGGCTGATCTGAGTATGAATTTACATCAGTGTTCGAGTAAGATGACTTCCTCTCCTTTCTTGAGTGTTGAATATTCTGTATCAGTACCTTAACTCCTGTTCATGTAATTTTGAAGCATTTTGAGACAGTTCAGAATAAAAAGGTATTACAAAAATAAGGGGTTTTTTAATGGAGTTGAACATCTTTTAGGTTCTGTGGCAATGCTTGCTTTGTTTTTAAGTCTGTTGTTAATGTTGTCTTGTAAACTTGTAGGTAATAACAAGTGGGTAGTAAGTTTTGTTAAGAAAAGGATCTAACATACACATTTGTTTCCTGTTTTAAGATTTAGGGATGGGATTACTTGTGGGTTTGGTTTTTGTTTTCATTTGAGAACAAGGACATAAGGCTACCTACAATATCAGCTAAGATAAGTCCTTTAATGAACTTTTTTACCATATTAATTTATATATTTTCATACCCATGTAAATGAAGATGTAAATCTTCTCTTCAGCTAGATGAGCACAGCTTCTCTGACATAGTTCTTTAGAACCACATATTTTATGATTAGCAATTAAGGTTGCTAATGACTTGCATAAGAGATCCATACTGGATGAAACAGGACTTTTAATTGCTGTTTTAGTGGTTTTAATATGCTGAGTCCAGGAATCTTTTTCAGTAGTCATGAAAAGAAAAACATGAAAGGGAAATGATAACACCATCAACTTTTCATAAGCTTTCATTTTCAGAATATTAAGGTGTGTTTCTATGAATTTCTTACTAGGAATATGAAATTAATTATAAGAATAGCATACTTCTGTATGTTTTCAGAAGATTAAGAGGAGATTGTTCAGTTGAAGTGAAGAATAAAAAATGTATATTTGAATCAAAGAATATATATATTATCTATTTGAATCAAAGAATAAAAAAAATATACTTGTTGAGAATCACTATGCACTTGAGTTGCTGAATGTAAGCTGATAGCAGGAGAAATTAACCTTTAACCTATTTAGATATTTTTTTAAAAATATACATTTTAAGATGCAACAAAGCTAGTTAGAACTCTGAATAACCTTTTTTTCTGTAGTTAGTTTCATACTGTTCCAAGTTCTGTATGCTGTGGTCTGCTTGTTAAGATGTCATGGTACATGAAAGAAAGGTCAAAATTAAGATAAATAAGAATGATTGTTTAATAGGCAATTCTTTGGAAAGAATTAATAACCTTTTCAAGAAATTCTAGATGCATAATTTAGGTAATGTGCAATGAAGAAATGGAGCTTTCTGTAGTTAGTTTCATACTGTTCCAAGTTCTGTATGCTGTGGTCTGCTTGTTAAGATGTCATGGTACATGAAAGAAAGGTCAAAATTAAGATAAATAAGAATGATTGTTTAATAGGCAATTCTTTGGAAAGAATTAATAACCTTTTCAAGAAATTCTAGATGCATAATTTAGGTAATGTGCCATGAAGAAATGGAGAAGAAAAAAATGAAATGTAGCATTGAATTTACGAAGTTGAGTGTTCACTATTTCAGCAATACTGGGGTTTGGTTGATTGGTTGTTTTTTTCCTCTAAACTGTTGCAGGGCAGGATGTGAACTTTCACATTCAAGGTGGGAGTTCTTGAGTGACACTGATTTATGACTTGCCAAGAACTTCTCTCTCCTAAATCCTTCAGACTGTGTCCAGTGCAGGCTTAAATGCTCTTACCACTTAGCATAGATAAACCAGTGTTTCCCCATCTTCTGCTTATCAAAGTTTAGGTTCACCCATAATCTTTGAAATGATGAGAACACAGAGGGCATTATTTCATCCAGTGGCATGCAGCTTTCCATGCTCAGGAAGCAATGCGGTAGGTCAGCTGTACCACTGAAGAATCCAGGTCCACTTACGCCTCAACCTGTATCTGCAGCAAATATTTCTTAAGTTGCAGTAGATGACCTATTCCTACTCTCTCTTTAATATTCAATTTTGAAATCTTAGTTTTCTCAATTCCAGCTGTGCCCAATAGGAAAGAAATGTTTTCTCTGACTCTGAGACATAGGTAATTAATAAGATGCACAACACTCCAGAAATACAGCTCATTATTTGCAACTCCATGCAGCAGGTTAGGGCAGCTGGAGAAATAAGAAGTGGCAGCAGCGCAGGGAATATTGCTGAGTGCATTGAAAGAGGAAAAACAGTACTTGAGAAAGAAAAGAGAACTTGTCTCAGAGTTAGAGCCCTACTTATTTGGCACGTTACGTATCAACAGCGAGGGGCAGAGAGAAGGGAAAAGTCGCTCTAAAGCATCTGAACAAGGTCAGCTGGACTATGCAGTGTGCGCTGGACCTGTGCTTTCATGTTACCAGCCAGTGCGTTTGTTACTACTTTGATAGCAGGCTGAAGGGGAAGGATTTGGACTGAGCTTGGCTGAGTCCCAAAGCAGCGGGTATCCTTCATCCTAAGTATCTGGGAAGAGGATTAGAGGTTAGCATTGCACAGCACATTACCAGCCTGGCCACTGCAGCTATTACAGGGTCTCAGCCAGGCAGTAGCTCTGGCTCATCTGTCTGTCTGCTTTGCTGTGCAATGCAGGGGAGGGACCGAGTCCACGGGCAGGATGCCCGCTTAGTCCTAGCCATCCATGCCACCCTTTCCTTCACACTTGACAATCCCAAATATAAGCAAGTGCAAAAGAATGTTGTAAAGGAAATAAGAATTAAATCATTCCTATAGTAAGTATTTATTTTGCCTGTATAGTGGTTACATCTGGTTGGAAAAAAATTTTTGAATCATTGTCTAGTTCTGGCTGTCTCTGGCACCGCATTATACAGTTTCCCATAAAATCATGAAAACATTTAGAATTCTTTGAATGTGTGCATATGGTTTTTTTCTGGTTTATATTATCTGAAAAGATAAATGGGCATTTTTTCTGGCAATAATTGGTTTCCTCCTTAGCTTGTCTCAATTATTCCTCTGAATAAATTTTAGTAGTATTGCACTTCATTAGTTCTTTAAAAGTAAGTGCTATGTTCTAAAATTTCAAGCGCAACTTTTGAAAGTACAAATAACTCTCATAAAGAAGCTGTTTAATCAAATTGCCAGCATAAATTTTGCAGTTTTATATGTGTGCATAATGTGAAACAGATACAGCTCTTGTTCAAAATATAGCTGTTAGCAATTCCTTATTAAATAATGAAAGATTATATATAAAGTTAATTTACCTTTCATTTAGTTATATGCAGTCCTAAAGTATAATATTGAAAAGTTCGTGATCATAAAATATAGTAAGATTGCAGGTCCTGCCTATCAGTACGAAATAGAGCTGTGGTAGACCAGAAGTACTAAGACCATAATTACATTGCAGTTAGCAGCAGGAAGATTTAACAACTCTCGTAGAAAAATACTGTATTTTAGGACTGACTATTTTTGTTAAATTAATAGACCCGTTCTCAATTTTGACATTAAAAACTAACTCTATTGATTTCCTCAGTATGTTCAAGTTTGATTTTAACTTTAGTTATTGCCATTTTTATATTAGCTAGAAATAAAAACACTTCTATTACTGGTTTTTATGTTCTGTTAATTTTCTTCTGTTAAAAAAACCCTGCAGTTGAACTTTGTCAATAATTTACACAGACAAAAAAGTCTGAACGGAGTTTTCAAAGTAAAGAACTTGCTTTGATTATCACAGAAGAGACCTTTGTGCTCTACTCATTAGAACAACATTTTTATGTTTCATTAATTATCAACATGTTATTTGTTCTATAATTGGTTTTGATGTTCCTTCCTTCAAGATCTACATACGGAGTCAGAGAGGGGGTGACAATAAATAGCATAATAGCTATTGATAGCTATTACCAAATAACCAGTATTGTTGCCAAATCTTATGCTAAAAACTGTATGGATTAAAGGGATTATAGTGGACTTCATACTATAAGGGGATTTGCTACTGAACCAGATCTCAAAACATGATAAAATTTGCTTTCTTTTGCTTCTGGGTTTTGGGGTTTTTTTAAAGATTTTTTTAATGGGCTGAGATTTCATTGGGTTGCAATCTCAGTGAAGAACCAAGAGACTGATGACTTTGTAATAATTATTAAAAATGTGTTTTGTGAACTTTTATTGGTATTCAGTTTTGATTTAGTTTACAAGGAACAGACCTTGACCATTTTGATTTTAGAGGAAACTGAGGAAAAAGGGCTTTGGAAATCATCTTCTTTTTGAAATATGTGTCTTGTAGTCTGGTATTTTCTTTTACATATATGTATTGGATCTTGCATGATAAGATTTTTTTTTTTTCCCTCAAGAATAATTTTATATCTGACAACAGCCATTGCTTAACAGGCAGTATTACTCCCAGATCTTATTACCGTGGTGTTTAAAACATAGACCTCATACTTTTACTTTCCATCCTTCTGAAGGTACTTCTATACCACAGCGCTTGCAGCAAGTTTACCACTGTCTTGTCTGGATTACATGGTGAATAGGATAGTTCTTGAATACTTGTTAATTTATCTAAGGAAAGTGACATTTTGAAAGTACGTGTACTTTACAAGTATATTCTATATAGCTGCTCGTAAATGTTTAAACATACTTTATATATTGTAGCGTAGTTGAGCATGATATATAAAGTGTTTTAGCGTATTTTAGCATATCTTACAGAACCACATATGTAGAGTATCGTGTAAATCCAAAAGCAGTTAAAGTAGTGGAAATACAATAAGTGAAATTGTATAAAAGAGGTTTTTTTGTTTGTTTGGTAACAGAAATGTTGAATTTCAAATGTGCTGAAGAATTCTTTCAGAATTGTGGTTTAAATACATCAACATAAACCAGAAACCTCTTACAAAGGATATTAAGTACTTCATGCTTAGTTCTTTTGCCATACTAAGAAATCAGTTTATTTATTAAAAATAAATTTTTAATTTATTCATAGTATGACCCAGCAACACTGCTACACCAGCCCCCTATATCCTTTCATTCCAAATAAAAAAATACATCCTTCTACTTGTTAGGAAACATACCTTTATTTTTTCCCGAAATGGACCAAATGAGTAAATATGTTTAGCAGTTTTTTGTTGTGTTTTTGGATTTCTTTTCTAATTAAGCCCATATCCTTTAAAAAAATAAAATACTGGAAAATTTCAGTGTGGAAGGGAGGTCCGTAATGCAATCCGCTGCTGAAAGCCAGGCTAGGGTCAGAGCTAGAGCAGCTTGTTCAGGGGCTTGTCCAGGCGAGTTGTGAAAATCCCGGTGGACGCATTCTGTGGTCTCCCTGGCAAGTCGCTCAAGCACCCTCATTGCGAAGGGCTTTTTTCTTACAACAGCCTAGCTTCAACTTGTTACTATGGCCTCTTGGTCCCTCATTCTTCTTTATAACCCTCACTGTATGTAGTGGAAAACTGCTCTTAGATCCTACCTTAGCCTTCTCTCCTCCCAGCTAAAAAGACCCACAGTTTTCTCTCACTCTCCTGGTATCACATCTGCTGCAGCCCCCTAACTGTGTTAGTGGCCCTGTGCTAAAAATCTCTTCACTTTTTCTTGTACTTGATGGGAGGGAGGAGCAAATCTAAGTAGTACCTTGATCCTCCTCTGCTATGGGTAGTACCTCTTACCCCCAGCTGTTGCTCCTGCATGGAGACTTGTTGATTTCTCAGAGCAGACTTGGTCAGTCAAGACTGAGGCAAGAAAGGTATCACTGTCATTTCATTCCCTACAATGTTAAGTTTTTTACCACTTTGAAAATACTCTTATTTGTCTTATAGTTTAAACAGAGGTGAAAGTAAACAGGGA
>NW_008796221.1:1441026-1544608 GCF_000699145.1 Aptenodytes forsteri | reverse complement strand
TGGTTGGGGGGGTTTTTTTGCTTTTTGGGGGTTTGGGGTTTTTTTATTTTATTTTATTTTTATTTAACAAAGTTATTCCATAGATGAGGAATTAACTGCTGGTTGTACATACCTCAAGTACCTGTGACTCTTTCCCAGCCAGGAGGAAACCTGTCACTGCCTGCGTGGCAAGGAGGAAGGGCGGTTAGAAATGCCTTTCCACAGTGTGGCATGAGAGGGCAAATGCCACGTATAGACCAAACTGAAGCTGTGCTGGCAGGCTAGGCCATGCGGCTAGGCCCTAGTTCAAGAGATGAGTATGGCTATTCAGCGCAGTAGGAGTCCAATGAAACTCTATTTGCCAGATGCAAAGGGTGTAATTTTGAGTACATTTGTTGTAGATGCAGCCAAAATATAAACAAACAATGGACTAGGATTTTGGAAGCCCCAGCTCTGCTGCTGATCTGCTGGCTGCTCTGATTCCTCATCCAGGTGGCGTCACAATATATTTAAATTAGAAAATAAAATTCTTGCAGGATTATTTTACAAATACTGCTTTTCGGACTCAATTTTCTGAAATGTACCAGGCAGTTTATCAACAATGATTTTTTAATGATAAATATTAATTGAAGTTTATGATTCATCCTGCTTCAGTGTCTCATATTTTAATTCTCAATGTGGATAGGAAAATTAATTTAAGCAGGTAGCATGGATGCCTTATTTACGCGTGGATTCTAGTGGTTCCTGCTTTATCTGTTGGAGAAAAAATAAGAATAATGATTAAAAATAACTGAATACTCTTGAGTCAGTATTCTTGTGGTCATCTTTGCTCTTTTGTAAGTGTAAATGCTAAATTGAGCAGTTTTAGATAAACTTCTCAGGTGGTCTTGTAAAAATTAATTAGTATAAGTTTGTACATTTCTTCAAATCCAAAGACTGTTTTTTTCAGTTAAAGAAAATAAAATTTTCTTTAGTAGGGTTTTTGCCAAGTTGTACTTTATTTTTAACAAGATAGAAATAAATCTTACATCTGAGCCAATTTTGAAGCTCTTTAATAGATCACAGGAAGATAAGCCTTATCTTTAGAAAATCACTCAAGTAGGGTATCTTTGACCAGTTACTTCACTTGGATTTATAACACATATTCACTAGTCAGTATCAGTCTTAGACTTTGATGAGCAGTTAAGGAATGAGTCTTTTTCCTTCATAACAGTGGCAAAATGCCCACTCAAACAGAAATGGACTTTTCCAAACAAACATCTAAAACTGTAAATTTATTTTTGAAAATGTGGTTTGTTCTGTAAGATAATGTACCTTCAGTGCTTTGGAAAGGTAAATTTAACAACATTAATATGAATGACTTATTTTACTTCCTTTTTTAATCATTGAGCAGTCAGATGTTTGTAAAAGTGACTGCTATGTAGAAGGTTTTAAGAAAATAAACTATATTTTTGTAATCATTTTCTGATATGCATGTCCAGTATGATCACCTTACCATCAAAACTGAATGTATAAGGAGAATTCATTCCTCTACAAGAATTATCTGTGTTTCCCAAACGTGTAGCAACATTTTCTAGTTTGAAAAACATGTACAATTGCCACAGAAACAATCAGTGTAGTGGACCAAATGTGTGACCAATGTAGACTCCTGCTTTCTAATCTCATGCTGACACAGTTTAGCTTTCGTTCACTAGCTGTTGAATGGCTTAATAGTACCTTCTGTACAGGCAGGTGTTGGTTGCAACAGGTGATGTTCTACAAAGTACAAGTGCTGAGGTCTGCTAGAAGACTGACTGTTCTCCAGCGGCTGGAGGATTGGTTTAGGCCAAATTTATTTGAACAGTAGCCCAAAGGAAAAACAAAACACTGCACAAGCAATATGAATCATTTGTACCAGTTTGCCCCATAAGTCTGACCCAGCAAAGTCTCGGCACTGCAAACAGTAAAAGAGCTAATTTCACAAAACTCACTGAATTAACTGCTGTGTCTTAGAGCTGGTTGAAAGTTACTTTTATAAAAGGAAAAAAAAACTTTCATGGAGGTAGGCATTTATCATCCCTCCACACAGCCTTCCTACTCTGCACTGCTAATTTATTAATTAGTTATCAGCATAACTGTCAAGTAAGTAGATAGAAATATAAAAGAAAGTGGGATTTTGGCAGTTGTATAACACTTTATTAAAAAGGTACTCTCGTGTAATAGAGTCATTCTCATGCTAAATCTGTTTTTCGCAATTAAATATATAGTACTGCTCAACTTCTATCCTTTCTTGTTTCATATTACAAGAACCAGTGTAGCAAGACTATGAAATAGGTGAAGCCAAAATAATTCTCTCACACACACACACACACAAAAATCATTTCATGTTCATTTCTGCTCCTCACTGTTTCCTGAAATCACAGAATCCTTGCTAAGGGCTCCTACAGCCATCTTCCATGAAAGCAGGTGCAGAGGAGGGAGAAGGGGGGACAACCAAAATATGACACTTACGAAGAAGAGGAATACATGTTATTGCAGGATTCTGATTTATAGCAGGATAATGGTTGTGGTTTTAATGGCATTCCTGCTTGCTTATTCCTGCTCTTTAGAATAAATCTTAACAAACATATTCATGCAGAAATATACATGTGCACATGCTTACAAATACATGCACATATACAAATGTGCACAAATTGTCTGCATTTTTTCTGCAAAAATAGAGCACCTAGCAGATAGAAGCAGGCTTAACAACTGCACTTATTCCTAAGGTTGCCTTATAACTCCCATCATAAAATTCCACATTCAGTTTGTTGTGACGTAACTCATCCAAAAACTTCCCTTTTTCTGCTTTGCCACAGCTGAAATTTTAAGGAATGTTTTTGTCAAAGCAATTAAAAGCATGAGACGGGATCTCCATGTGATCTTTTGTTTGGAAAGTTTGAAACATGAATTTAATAGTTGGCCTAGGGAGGCTTTTGCATCAGGTTTGACGATTTGTGGGCTTTTAGGTCACCATTTATTTAAAAAAACAAGCTAACTTGCCAAGTTTGGTCAAATTGTGAGCCTTATAAAGTTGTCATTTGCATGAACTCAGGAGAGAATTTGTAGTAGTTGATCTTCCAAAGAGTCCTCCTCTCACAGCTGGCAAATTTCAGTGTACAGGTGAGGATTTGAAGCTTTATGCTGCTGCGGGTCAGGGTGGATTTTGGTGCCGTCATCAGAGCTGAACATACAGGTGCTGTCCCAGTGAGCTCCTTATAACCTCTATTCCTGGGCTTAGGCTGCTTGTTGAAAGAAATGGAATTGTTGTTTGCTGTACCGTATACAAGGCATACCTAGAAAGCAGCAGCACCAGAAGTCGTCAGATACTCTTCATGTTTGCATGTGAAAAGGCTAGGGAAGAGAATTTTAGCCCTTCTGCAATATAATCAGCAACTTTGCTTTATCTGTAGCTGTCTGCCTCTTACCCACCTGATAAAGAGGTTATAAAAACATTTAAGGTATTAAAAATTAAATGAGTATTTTATAGGTCCTTAAAGAGGAAGTGTAGGTATTCCTCTTGTTCATACCTAGCATAGGGATATTGGAATGATCTGGGCAACAGATGTTATAAACTGAAAGTAGGTTGAAGATCTTAAATGTGGAAGATACATGTGGAATTTTTAAAAAACTATATGCAAACCAATGTGTGAAAACTTCTAGAGCTTGGTTGGAGTTGGCAAGTGTGTAAAAGGTATCCAGGTGCTAAAATAATATAGGAAATATGGCAAATCTAAAAGAAGACTGGGTCCCGTGTTAAACCATTTTGGACTTACAGAGCTCAGAATTAAATTTCTAGAAGTTTCTAGTGACTCTAATACCCATGAGCATTGTATCTCAATTACCAGCTATAAAGTGGATATGCTAACGCTGTTTACCTCTTAGAAGTCTAATGGAATGGTTCTGATACATTGTGTGCGAGTTCTTGTTTGTCTGAGGACAACAGGAGGTCTCCATCCATGACCGGGGGCACAAGTAGTGGTATAATCATACAAGGGCAAGTGCAGGTACATAGAATTTACCCACCTCTCATTTGGGCAGCAATGCATTCTTTCACTCATAGTATATACAGAGTGAGTGAGTTATTTTATTTTTCTGAACACTAGAAAATAACCATAGTTCAGCTGGTTTCTGAACTGAAGGCTTGAATAGCAAGTATTTCTATAAAAGTTACAGGAAAATCACTAAACCTAATGGGATCTCAGGTTTGTTTGGGATACGGAGGTGCTACGTGAGTGATTGCTTATAATCATTGTGTAAATAATACATTGCTATTACATTGGTATTTGAAAAAATATATTTTTTTCTTTTTTTTTCTCTCCATCTAGGAATTGCTGATATTTTTACAAAATTTGCCCACAGTACACTGGGGAAATGAAGAAATTAGTGTACTCCTAGCAGAGGCCTACAGATTGAAGTTTGCATTTGCGGATGCCCCCAATCATTACAAGAAATGAATATGAAGAGCCAGAAATCATTAAGACCAACGTGTTCTGCAGTATTATGGCATCTGTTGTTCTGGTTGTGCTTTCAGCTCATTGCTCTTTCATTTGAATTAACATGACCATTAAAATTCTGTTAGAATTTGCAGAATGAGAACAGAATACCAAAGAAATGGACAAAGCAGGATATCGAGCATTGAATGAACTTGGAAGTGAACTTTTTTGCTTAGCGTGAAAAATGAGTTCGGAAGTCTATCACATAGTTTTCTTCTTTTTTCCCTTTCTCTAATTAGGAGCATTGCAGTCTGTCTGATTTATGTTGAGCAATTTTTGTATGTACCTAAGACTTAAAACTACTTATGGAATGATTTTGTCATTTCTTCAGTGTCTTTACTTCATGACTTTATCAGCCAGTTTTGGTCAGTAAAAGTTATTTTCTTTCAGTGGAAAAAAAGTACTTTTCATAGTCGTAAAGACCGTATGAGACAGCAAGGCCTGTGTTTTGAGGTCTGGTTATAACTCAGAAGACACTGACATTCGCACACCATCTGTTGTTTTTCCATGGAATTAGGTTAGAATACTTCAATAATATAAGAATATAGAAGGTTGCAACGGAAATTGGTGGCTTTTTCTAAACATTACTCAGTCTTGCAGGGTTCTGTAGAAGCTTTTTAGCCATACAAAGGAGTTACTTAAAGCCGAAGACTCATCTATAACACTAAAATAAATCCCTCTCTATATATTTTGGAGTGTTTTTAAAATACTGAATGAAATAGAAGACATGGTCTTGTCAAAATAATTAAAGTCTTTCTTTCAAGGCCTTTCAATTTTTCAGCATGAAAGTTCACTTTTAAGAAACATATTAAGAAGCTTGGTTTACAAAGCAAGATATATTTTTATCTCAGTTGTTGCCTTATTCTCCATTTCCAGCATGTTAGAAAAGGAAAATTAATGTCTCTTTCCAAAGCTTACTTGTTAAATAATTTAATACCTTTTTTCTGTTTATTCAGAGGAAGCGAGAAGATAGTTCCCAATAACGCTAACTACATACCCAGATCACTCTTGCATCATTAGCAGAATAAAAATCCTCTATGACTTTATAGAATGAAATTAATGTTTCTTCATCTAATCAAGGGATACTGAATAATTTCTTAAAACTTACATAATTTAAGCGCGCTATTTATTTTCAAGAAATCTTTTCAGATAAGAATTATGGTGTTGCTCTATCGGATGTAAATAACTCATATTAATTTGTGCCTACCCTACACAACACAGGTTATTAAGGGTGAAAGTTGCAATAAGCAATATACTGGAAGCTCAGAATTGTTATTCCTCAGTTCAGTTCTCAAGTTGCACAACATTGCACGAAAAATGTAGTGCACTTTTAAGTTTGGGAAATAAAAAATCTTCAAGAGGTTTTGTCTTATGACTTGTTATTGGAAGATTATTTTCAAGTTCTTAAAAATATGTAGATACATATTTTGAGGAAAGCTTTCTAGATGTGTTAGTTACATTACTTGTTTTAGGGGCCTTAGTTCTTGACACTGACTTTATAATAATTAGGTGTTTCAGGGTAAATAGAATAAAATACATTTTTACCAACGTGATTATGAGATCCATATTTTAAAATTATATAAACTCTTTGGTAGAAGGGAAAAAAATGAATTAATTCAGAAGCAGGAGTGTTTGGTGACTAGGATGCTTTTCTGTTCCACTGGTGTCAGCTGGGGGTTTCAGTTGCGATGGATACAAGTTCAGGCCTCCTAGATTGCTGCATTTGTGCCTAGAGTGTGTAGTGGATCTGTGTTTCTTAAATGTCCATATGCTGTTTTCTGTAACTTCAGTTCATGGTCTAACGTATCGAAATTTATCTTTATGTTTACAAAGAATGTCATATTGTGCCTAATAGAATATCTACCAATAAGAGAATAAAAGAAACCTGAAATTTATGACCATTTGCTTTAAACTTAGTATCTACAATCATTTGTTAATAGAAATGCATATTGTTGTAACGAGAGAAGACACACAGCATTAAATGTACAATGTTGTAAGGGTTTTCTAAAAATAACTTTTTTCTATTAAGATGTTATTTAGGTAGTTACATGTAACATGGAAAGTTGACCCAAAGTTGTCTGCTGTGTCAGATGCTCCTGCATAACATTTATGGGACTGGATATATAAAATTCCCTTCATCGGGTCCACGTAAGTTGTCTGCCATGTCTTCCAAATTCAACAGGTACCTCTTACTTCCCTTGGAAGAAAGTATTACCATTGGAGGTCACATTTACAATTGTGTCTGTGTCAGAAGTTGAATATTGTACTTGAGCACATTGCTTTTTAAGGATAGTGGGAAGTTTCCTAATATAATAACAATGCTTATTTACGTAGATAGAGACTTTTCTGGAAAATATGATCTAGTGATGATCTAGGTGATCACATCAATATGATCCTATACAGATAGGAATAGTTTTCGGTAAATAGAAGGCCGACATTTATATAAAATTTCAAATTTTCAATACTTTAAGATTTACATAAAATATTTCATTTTATTACAAAAAAAAACCCCAACACCTTACATTTAATGATTCTACATCTCAGGTAAAATGTCGTTCCAAACAAAATATTATGTAGAAAAGGAAATAACGTTATCATTACTACATCCCATGTACTTTTTTTTTTTTTCAAAATTCAAGATTCTGGATAATACAAAATTCCCTTGTAATATGTATTTTCTTATGAAGGAGGCATCTTGACACATTGCTAGTAAAACCAGGCAGTAATTTCCTAGAACTCATGTGAAATATTGAAATTGTAGTGTCTAAAATGCGTGTTAAAGAACTTCTGTAATAAAAATTTAAACAAGAATGTACAATATAAAAAGATTTATGACTACAGTATTTGAAAAATGTAAATAATAAACAAAGTTAACTGTAAATACAGAACATAGAGTAGGATAGAAATATAAGTTGAAATCTTATGTAACTGTAATACGTTATATTTAGTTTCATTATTTTTTGGCTCAGTTCTTTATGGAAAGGCCCATGAATTTGTTTTTAACTTCAGAACTACAGAATAGAAGTATCTGAAGTTCCATTGTATGCTTCTGGCAAATATTAACACTGAGGCACTGGTTAAAACTGTAAAACTGATGAAAGATGAGGAAATAAATCCATATTTATGAAGTGCTATATAGAGTGGAAAGTTTTTTTTATTGTTTTCATCAAGCACGTTGCATACTACATCAAAGCATGTTTTTGGTGTGTTTACGTTCTACGGTCTCAAAACCCTGTATCACAAAGGCAACTGCGGTAGCAAAACCTCTGTTCTCAGTTACGTTTCTGCAACTCTCTACCCTAGTATCCTGTAGATTTTGCAAGTTGATAAGACAACTTCCAAAGGTATGTCTCTGCATATACCATATACATACAAGGTACCGAGCATTTTCTGCAAGAAGGAGATGAAGATAAATTTGACACCATGGCAGAATTAAACCAGGGGGCAGGTGGAGCAAATTAGGGCAAAACAAACAAAGGAGGTACAGAATTCTGTACGTCCCTGGAGGTGAGGAAGGAGAGGAAGCTTCAGCTCTGTGGAAGGAAACAGCAAAAGGTAGTGAAAGGGTCAATAAGATCTGGAAACTTAAGGATGATTTAAGTAGATTAACAAGCAAGGAGAGATGTCCTGTACATATGGGAAGCTCAAGTCCCTTATGTGAAGGAAGCTAGTGGGAGACTTTCAATAATCCAGATAAGTCTGGTGACAAAAATATACTAGCCTGGTTATACGGAAGGCAAAGTTAATGACTTCTCTGTTTAAAGCTACACACAGCATTCAGGGAAAGAGACATAGGGATGCAACGGGCAATCTTTCTGTTATGTGCTTGAGTGACGATGAATTGTAATCATGCTGGTTTCTCACCTTGAATGAAATCTGTGTTTCTTCATCTGCTGTAATCTTCTGAAGATCCTGCAGAAAATCAGCAAGGGGAGATTTTTCAAATTACTTTTTCAAAAGCAGAAGAGATCAAGAAGGTGGAGTGAAGGTCCCGAGGTCTCACAAGGAATGTGCTGAGAGACATAGCTGAAAGCTATTTGTTGATTTTCTTGTACAAAAGCAGTTCTGGATATCTATCTTATGTCCTGGGCAGATATCCCACAGATACAAATGTGAAGTGCAACAGAAAGGACTTTCCAGAAATCTGATCAGCACTTCAGGTCACTTCCTCCTTGAAAAGAGAATGAGGAGGAAGGTAAGTGCTTTCTTTGGAGATGGGAAAAGGAGGCGAGGTCCCAGTCCAGCAATCACTCAGGCAGAATGCTGTGCCGTGGGAAAGAACTCCAGCTCTACTGCTTCTAATCACTGTATGATGGAGAGTGAAGTTCCTGAGCAATTTAATTCCAGATCATTTGCATTTTTATAAGTTAAAGCTAAAATCTTGCATCCATCTAATTCCTTGAGCTTAGTGTAGCTGAGGCAGCACTGGAGTAAATAATTAAATTGCTATGGCACCATATCAAAGAACCTTTTAACACTTCAAAGTCTTCTATACGTACCCCACATTTGAGTCAAGATGTGCCAGAAATGAGAGTTTGAGAGAGATGTGATACTATAGAAAGCCTCTCAGAAACAGGTGCTCTGAAACTTAGGCTTTTTTTGGCCAAAAGAATTTCCTACAAGCTTCCAAATGAGAATTAATGTGCACAGTCAGTAAAGCATAGTTGTTTGAACTGGACTTCCACATTTATGCTTGTGATCAAGCTTCCTCAACATAGAAAATTAAAGTCTGAATTTGCCACCAGTACGTGCGGAGATCCTTGGAAACTTATGCTCCAGGCACAAGCTTAAAAGTCTGAACTACAGTACAGGTATTCATTTTGTTCCTAATACGGAATTATCTAGAAATGTAAGTAAGAAAGGGACAAAATTTCTAGCAGAAGTCTACCGCAATATCCGTTGGTTATATCAGATTAATCAAGATTTAGTGTATATATTTGCTTTGATTTTCCTGTTATGTATCTTTCACAACTGAGATTTCATTTCTGTGAGGTCTGGATTTTGGGACCCAATCCACTTTCTTCCCAAAATTTCTTATCTAACAGTCACTTACCTGTGCCTGCTCAGAGATCCTCCTCATGGGAAGAAGACCATTCTGAATTTCAGAGCAATAGAAGAAAAAAGAAACCAAACAGGGAAAATAGAAGAGTTTTATTCCCATTAATTTCTGATTTCCAGAAAGGATGAGGAAATGCACCTCTTGGGGTATTTGGACAACTTCATCCTCAAACTCAGGATGCAGACTCTGACACAGAGCTTTTTGAAATTCAGGTTATTTATTTTCATGTATTTTCATCTTCCTCCAGAAAGAACTGAGATTTCCAGTGAACAGTTCCTGCTACTAGCCCATCTGATCAATTCTGTTCACTCTTTCAGCAGCAGCAGAAATACAAAATACGTAGCTGTCATGACAGCTCCCAGGAAGTAACAAGATGCCCAGGCTTATCAATAGTTAGATGGCTATCTCACTCATAAAATGTCATTTTAACAACTAAGGCAACTCAACAAACTTGGCAATTTTTCATCACTTTTGGTCTAAAAATAAGTCAGTAACTCCAGCTCAAAGCAGTGCTTGTAGAAGCGCTTTTAGATCATAGCTAACAATAGGCTATATATCTGGAGAAAAGAAATTAGTCCTATACCTACCTGATCAGGTAAAAATTTATCCTAAGACATCAATGAGTATTTGCTGCAACCTTATAGAATATGTTATCTCATGCAAATAAATAAATCAGCTTTTGCATGCAGGAATGAATAAAGTTGGCATATCAGTAAGGAAAAGGTTTTGTTGTTATATTTTTTCCCAGATATTTTACCATTATTTCATCAGTGGAAAATCTTATGTAAGTTTGAAAAAGGAATACATTTCTCTCCGTCGCTGTCATCAAAATACTGGGTGGCAGACATCTTCACGTTCAGGTGAAGCAGCCATCACATTCTCAATACAGAGGCTACTCAAGAAACTTCCTGTGAATGTTTCGATGATAAGGGCCAGCCTGTTGTGAATGTGCAGTCACCCTCTGTGATGTAAAAGTTGTGATAATTCACATCATGCTGGCTAATACTATTTCTGTTATCCACAAAAGAATAATAAGAAAAAAGTCTATCTTTCCCCATCCAAGGTCACCTTTTTGTTTGTGGAAACTTGTACTCGTTATGGAAATGCTCTGAAAATAATATCAAATATGCTGTCAGATCAATTCAAGTTAAAAGCAATTGTAGCCAGCAAAGGATACCCAAATCCAACAAGCACTCCCCAAGAAAAGTAGTAAGCACAAAATAATTGGCCTGACATGGGGGATGTCTGCGGACAACATAAGAGTTAGTGTTGGTTAAGTAGTCACTTTGTTATCTTTATGCAAGTTATTATCTCCCCAGTTTTACAGCATGTCAGAAATGTAGACTTCTACATCTGAGCTTGGCACACATTCCTTTTGTAGTTGACAGAGAGAAACAGGTCCTTCCAGGTGCCATCGCCCTTGCCTCTGAGTAAACCTCTGCCAAGTGAGTGGCACCCAAAAAGTTTCTCTGTCTCTCCACTGGCACTAAAGGAGTCTGGGGGACAAGCCCGTAGCTAGATGTCAGCATTGTCGTTTTCGTATTTTGAAGTGGCTGCTAGCAATTTTAATTTGAAACAGCATTTCTGTACATACATTAGAAAGAATCATAAAATCTCTCAGACGCGTTTTTAAAATGCACACTTGAAGTTCCAATTTTATGTTCACGTGGCCCAAATAAGCTATAATCTGAAGGACACATTGACTTGTTTGTTGCAGCTACTGTACTGTAACATCAACCTTACTTAGCTATGCTTTAGCTCCAGCTAGATAGCGGTTCAGCCCATTAGCTTGCTGTTTATATTTGCTATCTTTCCTGCTGTGAATAAACTATAGCCCTGTAGCACAGACAGAGATAAAACTTAGTATCCTTGCATGCAAATTGAAGTGAGTGGAAAAAGAAATGTTGACAAATTACTTCATTTTAAAATGGGAACTTTGCACCAGGATCTTCTTCCTACCACTTGTTATGTAAATAAATATTATAGGCTGCTAAGCAAAATGTACAGGACACAATTTCCCATTCTGTCTAACCAAAAGTAATAGTAATGGTAGGGTTTACTCTTCCTATTTAAGTAGCGTCCAAACTATATAATCTGTTTTCCAGACAGTGAAGAAAATAAAGACCCTACCTCACAGAATGGACCGTGCATTTGTCGGTGTCCTGGGTGAAACTGCTGAACACTACAGGGAAGTGCTGGCTGGGACGATGATATCTGACAGGGAGTGAGGACTTGATAAGTGTCCAGAGGAGGTCCTGCTCAGCTGACCAGATTCCCAAACCAGAAATTAATGTGAAACTGTGTTCACTTCATATACCTGCATATTTCTCTGGAAGACAGAAACAGTATGTAGGCAACAAAATGGCCTGATTGTGTCATGACTGAATGTGTTCTTTAAAAAAAAAAACACACCACCCCCCCAATTAGTAACCCACCAGTAACATATTATCAATCCACGGGATAAAAAGAATAACTTCATTGTTGTGAAACTAAACTGTTTGTTGAAGAATACCGATATCAAGCGACAGTATTAGCAATTGAAAAATTGGAGGCTATGGCTTAAGTTTAGCATGAGTCCAACAGCTATCTGAAAAGTACTTGCGTATGATAGGAGGTGACATACGGTGTTTGTATATCAGAGGTTAGACTGGTTCCCAAAGGTTTTTTAAACCTTGCATTCATCTTTATGAATGGGGTCGTGTTGTTTTTCCATGCCAGGAGAAAAGGCAAACTTCTGAACATAAGGCTTCAGAAATGCCAGGTCTCCATGTCATCCTCTCTTTAGTTAGCTAGACCCAGCTCTGTATCGAAGAGCCCAACTAGCCCACTTTAAATGGTTGTTCCTCAACTGAATTAGTAACATTAATTGGTTTCAAACAGCATAGGTTTGGGATCCTCAGGCCCAGCATGTATGAGAATATGTACCTTGGACAATCTCTTGGTGACTAATAAATACCACCAGCTATGTTTTAAACTCAGTTAAAAAAAAAAAAAAAACCAAACTCTGGGAAACATTTGTGTGTACTTTTGGATTTTTTGTCAAATCCAATTTTGGACCTTAAGTGTTAGAACTGTAAAAGCATCTTCCTAGTCTGTCATATTATGTGGTAACTTTATATTGTATACAGCAAATATATTTGAGCATTTAGTAATAGCACAAACTTCAATCTCCACTTTTATAGAGTCTCCTTTATCAGCTTTTTTTTCCTTCTGGCTTTTAAGGCATACTAACAGGAGCTGCAGAATGAGGAAGTGATACAGCATCAGCTTCTGGCTTATTGAAAAGCAAGTGATTTTAACTTCAGAAGTAATTGGTAGGTTTCTTTCTTGGTTGGCCTGAGTGAAAGGAAGTGTAATTTCAGGATCTGAAGACAGGTTCCAGTACCAAGATTCTTTTTTATTAAAGGAAAGAAAAAAATTGGAGAAAAAAAAAAAAAAAATACTGATAGATCTGAGGCAGCCCACAGCATAAGAGCTGCCAGTGTCTGAATGGAGACTAAGTGTTGCTTATGTTTAAAGTGCAAATTAATTTCCTCTCTAGAGAAATGAAGTAGCTCAAAGCTATGAAAATCTCATACGTGAACAAGGACAAGGACTATTAAAGAAACTGCCAGTTAAGACAGCTGATGGAATAAATGCAGCAGAGGAAGAAGATTGAAATTTATGGTGACTAGGCAAAATAGATCAATGGAAACAAAATACATCTGGAATTTCCCAACCTACAATAGGAAATGAAGAGAAATAGCCTGAAAACCATCCAAAGAAAAAAATACTACTCTTTTTTGAAGAAGAAGAAAAAAGGAAAAGAAAAGACAAAAATTAATCCAACTGGATAATCCATTGAAAGGAAAGCAGTCCAATACATCTGCATTCTATACTCTACATTCCCAGGCTGCCCAGGGAAGTGGTTGAGTCCCCATCCCTGGAGGTATTTAAAAGACGGGTAGATGAGGCCCTTAGGGACATGGTTTAGTGGGCATGGTGGTGTTGGATCAACGGTTGGACTCGATGATCTTAGAGGTCTTTTCCAACCTTAATGATTCTATGATTCTATCTCTAACCCAAATAAAGATATTAGCATCGTTTCTACTGTCTTGGATAGCAGTACAAAGAAGGAGGGAAGGCAAAGCATATTTTGAGGCAGCTATGTTGTCACCCAAAAAGGTATTATTCACAGTATCCAATTTTAAGCAGCTAGCTTGCTGCCTACATTACTCAGCTGATATCTTCAGGTTGCTTCCAGGGACCATGAAGAGACAAAGATACGGAGACAGTTGACAGCCTCTAACCTGTGTCCTGCTCCCAGTCACTCTGGGGAAGAGACGCTAAAAGCTGAGATGGACTAGTCAGCTACATGAAAATGGGAAATAGGAATACCTCCCCCTCCCATGCCATGCCATTTCTGAGGGAAAATATAAAGAAATAGCTGGCATAAGTCTTCTGCCATTTGAACTAGAATTATCTCCAGGAGCTTTTCCTTGTCAACAAAGACACTCTCTCGGTTAGTTAGAGACTCCTGTATTATAGCTCTGTAATGCAGGCACCTTTCAATTTGCTGGTACGGTCTAGTATTTCAGGAAGAAACACAGACTCTTCAAAAATGCAGTAATTTACATTGTTGGACACACGTACTGATGGCCACTGTTTTCAATGTTTTGTGGTGAATTGATGCAGGGATGATGTCAAAATCAAACTATGTAAAAAATAAAAGACTTCTCAGTGGTTCTAGCTAAACTCTAGTGGTTCCCTGAAACTAAAATGTGCATCTGGTGCTACACTCCTTCAAAGAAGTTTATGCAAAGTGACTGTTACCTTGAAACATTTCTTTCTCTACCCTGCTCTATTTGACAGGAATTTTACTGATTTTGTGAAAGGTGGATGTACAAAATCTTATCAGACCATCCTTCGGAGTAGCAGAAACTCTTGGGGAATGTACTCATTTGTTTCTTCTGACTTGGGTTCACTGCATAAGCAGAAAAGCCAGGTGGGGGGAGCCAGCCCCACTATTTTTACTGCTATCATCTGTTTTGCAAGTCTAAGCTTCTCCATTTCTTCCAAATTAAAAATTTTATCGATAAATTCTGGATGACCGAAAGAGAGTTTTGGCAGAGTTTCTATTTGACAAAATTTTGTTAAAAAAAAAATACTCTCCAAACCTCTAGAGGGGTGTCTCTGGTCTCCAAATGCTCTGGCTGTAAAAACACTTCGGAGCTGGTACACGGGAGGGCGCATCTATCCTACAATTGCAAAGAGCCAGAAGCTGCACTCTTAGCAATCAGCCTCTGAGCAGTAACCCTTTATTTCTGAGCATACAAAAGAAGACTTTAGCAATCAAGTCTCTAGCTATAACATAAGAATAGTAAAAATAACTTCAGTCCAAAAGCTTATGCCATACAGGGATAGTACAGACAAGCCAGTCTTCAGAAATTACTCGCTTTCCTTCAGTATTAGGGTCAGTCAAAAGAAATTTGCTTAACCTGCCATGATGCTGTCTTCAGAACCAGGAAAATCCAGTATGTTGTTTCTGTTGCTGTTTGGGGACTGTTCAGATCTTACTTACAGAAGCAAATCTGGCAAAATGTGGCCTTTAGTGTACATCACGCTATGCTTTGGCATATGGGCTGAAACCCTGTATAGAAAACAGCATACTGAAAACATCGACCGTATGGTAAAATTAGTGAAATACCAGCAGCAGTAAGACCAGAATGACATAATTCTGTGTACTAGTACTGTGTCTCATTTAAGTTGTATATTACTGGATGTCCCAGTCAGAATTAGGGGACTCTGTGTGAGGTATTCAGCAATCACTTTGCCTTGAGCAAACAAAGCTGGGAAAACAAGAAACACTGGGATTTAAATATCCCAGCTTAAAGCAACAAACAGCACAAAGCAGAGACTCATAACTTGTTGTAAATGCCTCTGATCGTGGGATTTATCGCTTTCTCACCTGTACTCTCCTAATCTAGCTACTTAGCCTCTGCAAGCTCATTCAGCGAGTGACTATCTGAAACCTTCAGCTGTTCACCTTGAATAATACCACAGGGCCAGATTTTGTCTCTGCAGCTTGGTTCAATATTGAAACGGAAGGAGACAAAAAGAGCATGTGCATAGTGTAGGGATGAATCCCAATTAAAGTTTCTGTGGTTTCTTGATTACAAAGACAGATACTGGCCAATGGTATCATGAAGGAGAAAAGCAAAGTCACGCTCCTGCCTCATTTTTTGCACAAGGCAAGACTGTGCCCCTGCTGCAGTGGGGAGACCATGCCAAAGTCCTTAGAGAGACACGACTGACCCCTAAATGTTTAACTGTGGCGCTTATGTCACCTTTTTGAGTTTGAACTTACCTGTTCTTAGGCAAGACAATCGCTTCCCATGGCAAAAATTTCCAAGCAGTTCTTTCTCAGCCTCTGAAATCCGTGGAGCTCTGGAGCTGCATTATTGCATATCAGCACAGTGTGGTCTAGTACTTGGGCATTGATCCTAGCAACTATGGCAGTGCTTCTCCCAATAAACCAGAGCAATCAACTAAAATGGCAGCAAAGACATGCAAAACCTCCTGAAACAAACTGACACGTGAAGAAATGCAACCGGATACCAGTAAGGCCCCAGGTATGTTAAAATCTGCAAACTAATTGTTTCCTTAATGGGATAATGCTTCTGAAGACTGCTGTTTGGAAATGCAATGGCCTGGAAAATGGAGGTCAATAAAACAACAAAAGGACAACCAGCATAGCTGAAAGAGGAGAGCATTTGATGGAAATAATTTAATCGCCAAACTCATTCCTTATCTGTTAAGTAGGGAATGCCGGTTGGGAATGCAGTGGAGCATGTTAAGTCTTACAGCTGAAGTCCTAACAATGTAGTTAGTCGTGCTTTGGTGTAGCAACACATATCCTTTGGGGTGGAGCAACTCCTTTTATGTTGTTTTTCTCTAAAAAATATTAAAATGGCTAGAACCAGTAACAATAGCTGATTTGTTGTTGTTGTTGTTGTTGTGGCCAGGATTATTCTGTATGTATGATACACTACCTTCATATTTTACTTTCTTACCAAGTTACCCTGTATACTGTGTACTTTATACCAAGTCTGCCATAATGACTCTGGTCTGAAAGGTGATGACAGTCTCTTTGTGAATTCCCGCACATTGCCGCTGAACTCCTCAATTGCCCAACACAATGACACTCTATTAAAGTGAAGTTTAAGACACTCAGATGAAAGATCATCCCTTACAAAAATTCCTCCAGCCATAACTTGTCACTGAGTCCTCTTCCTCTGCTGCAGTTTATCCTGGCCTAGAAACTGCTTAGGTGGTAGCAGTTTGCTACCTCATACCATCATGATATATAGTATAATGTCATGTAATGCAGACCAGTTTTTCCAGAAAATCAGGAAACATTGCTACATAACACGGTCAAATATAGTCGGCCTTATGAGAAGTCTCAAAGAAATAGTATAGCATCCAATGCAAAAAAAGGCAGTGGGACAATAAAATAGCAGAAAACTATGTTGCTCATTGACTGGTACAGTCTGTAGGCAGACAACCTAATGTTACCTGGGATTTTTGAGCCACAGCCCTTCCTACTGTTAGTTCTTCTGTGCTTTTACATGTTTTCCATAGATACTTTTTTCAAAAGATCCACTTTGAATTTGTTTATAGCACTTAATCTTTCAGAAATATACAGTTAAAATTGAGCTAGGAAGTACAGCTGCAGCTGTCCCTCCCAGATAAGGAATGGGAGTATTCACCTTTTTGTTTGCGGCAGAGAAAGGCTGGAGACCAGCCAGTGTTAAGCTATATCAATGTTGTAAGGTAGACTCTGAGGATACTGAGCAGTATCACAAGTTTGGACAAAGTGGGTCAAGCAAAATGACCTGCACAGATTAAGACAAGGATGTAAAGAGAGGAGAAAACATAACCATCAGATATGTAGCTAATCAGGCTCGTGAGATATGAGGAATCCAAAGAATCAAGAGTAAACAGTCAATAAATAATAAGATGCCATGCTTCAGGGTTAAGAATGTTGCTGATTTAATACGATGTGATTTAACTGCATGTGTTTTCTGTTAACACACCCTTTCCAGCACAGTCTGGGAAATCTGATCGTCGTTTAGGTTTTCATGTTCTCTGCCAAATGATGCAAATACTATGTGTATGGAGAAATGCACTGGAATGTGTAATACAAGCAGAAGGAAGATCTATACCAAAAGGTAAGCTGAATAACAAAAAAGCAAGATACGATCAAACTGTAATGGAATTTTTTTCCGTTCTCTTATTAATATATTTTCTCAGCTTTGATGTAGCAAATCACCTTCAAACGCAGGATGAATCTTGAAAGATGTGGCTCTGTCAGAGCTGATGCTGTTCACTAATGATTTGCTGCTACTCTCTATTGGAGAGTACTCTCATTAAACCTATAAGTCCTCTTTCGCTCAGGATGGCAACCTGGGGAAGAGGAAACACAAAACACCTTAGTTTGTAAAAAGAGGTCTCTCTCTCTCTTACCCCAAAGGGGCAAATGTGTATCTATGGGGTTGCAAAGCAGCTTGTGATATCTGCTGAGAGGCATCCTGGTGTGCTTCCACGGCAGCTTAAGGCAATTTAGGACTAGGTAACTGTAACCTGCACTTTCCCTGGGGACCAAGGCTGCACACCTCCGTCCCCTCTCTTGCATTAGCCCTGGCTTCTCTCTGACTTCACGCGGATCCTGTTTAGGGAACTGACCTGGCTGAAAGCTAATTATTTTATTTCATGGTAAGTTTTCAGTTTTTACAGCTCCCTGAACCATTTCACTATGCAATCAAATGAGTGCCTGTGCCAAAGTCACAGAGGAGAAGAGTGTAAAAAACTGGAAATGGGCAGGATAGTGGGACCAGAGCAACCTTGACTTAGATTAGCTTAAGACACATGCTGACAGTCCTCTCCTGAGGGCTCTGAGTGGGAGAGGTGACAGAAACCTGATCTTCTGCCAGCTGCTAGCTAACCTATGCTCACATTTTGAGAGTGCGTTCAGACCTTTTTCTTTCTTTTTTCTCTACTGCTTTGTTCACACAGCTTAAAGAAAAGTGTTATTTCTTCTAGGCAGGCTATCTTTATCTGCTTGGTGTTTGCCACTGGTCAGAAGAGAAGAAAAGCAGTGCTGCTGTTCTGTTGGACCTGTGGAAAGGGCACAGCCAGTACGTGGGCAATGAAGGTCTGCCCTCTCCATGCAGCAGGCAACAAAGATGGTCAATATTCCCAGCATTTATTCTTCAAACTCTAATTTACAGAGAGCAACATACATACTAATCTTCACTTGATGAAAATCATCAGTTTTGCACAAGAGGACAGCAGAGATTATTTACAAGGTACTTTAAGGATGCTCATCTCCCCTCAGCCCTGCTCTTCCTGGTCTTTAGAGTGGCCTTTCTCTGCCTGCTCCCCCCTCATTTGCTGTTTGTTGGCACTTTGCTTTTCCAACTAGGATAATGCTTGCATGCTTTCTCTTTTTACTTATATGTAAATGTTTTTGTCTTTAGACTTTCAAAACGTGTTCTAAATGAATATTTTTCAAGTCCTGGCTTGTGTGCTCATTTAAGCAGAGCCTCATAAAACATTCTCTCTCTTTGGTTTGCATATCTTGTATTAAAAATCTTGTTTAAAAATTCACACCATAATTCTTGCTCCTTGCTTCCAAAGCCAGTGGATAAATCCTGCTACAAACATGGACTTTGTTATATGACAGTACATTCATTATGTATAATTACAAAGCACATGAGATGTTATTCAATGTTGTTAGCTTGGCTACACTGGAATTCCAGCACACATCTGTACACAATTTATAGTTGCTTATAACATATGCTAGCACACAGTGTGTGAACAGCTAGAATTTAAACTCAGATCCTGCATGAGGCTTTTTACGAATCTACTCACAGCTGCTGCCAGTATTGCTCCGTCTTGGAAAACAGGAACATTGGAATTCTACTCAAGGAAAAGTGAAGACGGGGCATGAATGCCAAGGCTCTAGGAAAGGGACAGAGATTCAGCTGACTTTAAAATAACTCTCTTGTTCTTCAAATAAGGATATAGAGAACTGTGGGTAGCTTTTAGGAGTTATTTCTGAACATTCAATTTTAATATTTTTTTAAAAGAGAAGAGATTAATGATTGCCTGACAAAACAGGAAATAAACTCTCAAAGCTCTCAAATTATACCATAAGTTAAAATTGCAATGCCTATATTGGACTGACATGGAGCCTCTCAGAATATGTTCAGGGGTCTTATATTAACATTAAGCAGCTGTTGAGATCTTGTCTTTAATAATGCACAATGTTATTATTCTGAAGAGTACCAGCACTGACATCTCCAAGCTCATATTAGAAGAAAAGCAGACTACTTTCATTGTATTATTCACTATTTCGCATGTCAGCACTGCCACTTTAGCTTTCAGGCTCTGGAGACAGGCTACATTTACTTCAGTGTCTTATGCTCTGCAGTAAAAACTTTCAGGCAACACTGAATGCTATTTAAAAAGTAACCCTTCAGCTCTTCTAAATGTCATGAATTAAAGTACTTTATTTCACCTAAACAGACTGTAAATATCATTTTTCAGTAGCAAACAATGCAGGTGTCTGTACCTTGTGAAAACCAAACACTATAATTTCCCAGTGTGCGTGACTGAAAGTTTTTCTTGTCTCAACTACTTCATACAGCTTGGCTACAGATTTGCTGTCTTCCATGCCTTGAGTTAGCTGCATCACTTATACCCGTGTGTGGTTTGAAAGGTGCTTCCCAGAAAACCCAACCTTTGAGTGTCTGCTTTCAGAGTCCAGGAAATTTAACAGCCATCCTGCTGTCATTTTTTGATATTTTGAAAAACTATATTCAGAACTGTGACAAGAACCTCAAGCGAAAAGGTTAAAAATGTGCCACTGAAATATTGCAATGTTTCATTCTGGCAATGTGAAAGCACGTAGCTTTCAAATCAAAGTATTCCTAGTTACCTACAAAAGCTCCACTTGATTGTCTTCAAAGTCAACCTTTAAAGTCAAGCTTGTAGGAGAGAGGATGATATGAGGATCCCCAAATTCATTGTCATCTCAGAGGTGGTTACCATCCTATCTAAACTGACCATTGGTAATAAACTGCATGTATCAGTCTGGTTGTGACATCCTATTAAATATGATTAACAAGTTGGATGTATACATAGAGCTTGAAGTTTTCATGTGAAAAAGTTTATTTCTGCCTTTGCATAACATCCCTGGAAAAGTCCTTATGATAAGTTAACACTTCATTAAGGCTTAGCCAAGCATGGTTGCTTCTGGTCAGCAATGGCCAGCTGAGAGTGGCACTAGGCTTTACCTGTGCAAAGTGGTTGTAACAGGCAATGATTTTGTGTAAGGGAGGTAGATATATTTCTGCTTGAGGTAATAAACTATAAATCAAGGAGAGTTCTGAATTTGAGTTACACCCAAAGGTGGAGCTGGGTTGTAAAAGAAACCAGGACTCCCTAAATCCCCATCCTCTTCCAAGAGTACAAATGGAGGACATGAGGTTGGATGAAAGTGTCCTCAACAGAAGGACTGGGAGTGGCTGGCAACTTCTCAGCTGGACCATGCCGACGGAGCAGCCACGTGTGAGGCATGCTTCGTTTCCCTTCATTTCTGTCCAACTGTTCCCACAAACAGCGGAGTTGCTCTGCTTGATTTGGTATATGGATTTGCTTTTGGCTTTTCCTACCCTTTCCTAAGAGTAGTTTCAGAGTAACTGGCAAAACTGCAGGGCTCCATCATTTTTGGGTGGTGATCCTAAGGACAGGAGTGCGGGCTCCTCCTCAGCTGACCTGAACCCCTGCACTTATTCCCAGCAGTGAAGTGCAGAGGTCCAAGAGAAAGAATGGTCCTTCAGTGGCCAACACTAGTCAGGAGAAACATCTGCCATGCAAAGGGAAAGCAGGAAGGATGAAAGAACAAGGGGTGTCAGTGCTGCTAGGAACTGGCATCGCACTGAGCTAATAGGCTGTCCTGTGTGGCCCAGGTGGGACCTGACACCTGGGCTGCTCAGCCAGGGGATCCCCATCATTCCTGCCTCCCCAGGTCATGTGCTTCAAATGGTGTGTAGGGACTGATGGCTGGGGTACAGCCCCGATGAGTCTGTCCTGCTGGAGGCTGCAGATAAGCTGGCTGAATCCCACAAATATTCCAGTGGAATCCAGTCTGACTGACAAGGGCCTATGGGGTCCTTGCTTCTGCTCAGTGGAAAGAATCATTGATATTGACTTGTTTGCCCAAGGAATTTTGCTTCCGTTTTCTGAATGTTTTCTGACACAAATTTTTTGTAACAGAAAATTATCAACAGGCTATATAGAGTGCCAAAGTTACGCTCACCCATTGATCTACTGCCCGATGATGTCAGAGTGGGTCGGTATGACCGTCTTATTTGATCTGCTTTAAATAGATGCTTCTAGCCTCACCTCAAAGGCCCTACAACTTCCCTGTAACTTCTGGTTCAGTCAGAAGTTGAAATTCAAATGCTTCAAGTCATGGAAAATTATATTTTCTTTTTTCTTTTCTTCTTTTCCATTGCTCTAGCAATCAGAAGTATGATTTAGGATTTATTATGACCCTGTTTGTCATGCACCAGGAAGAACTTAGCCCATGGATCTCAGCACTGTGAAATGAATTCAATTTTATAGCTGATGTGTCTGAGAAACAGCTATATGTGACATTATGTTTGTAGTTATAGAAATCACCAAAATAGTGAACTCTTTTGTTAATGCACTGTATTACGTATTTTTATTCCCTCCACTTTATGAAGCGGATCCACTGGTTAGTGATGGCTGTCATCAATGAGTGCCTCAGAATTTGTATGTTAAACAAAATGCCACTCATGGAAGGACAAAAGCAGCAACCTCCAGCTTCACAAAATCTCTGCCTGCTTTTTCCAGCTGTGCTGAAAACCCTTTTCCCATTTAAGCTAGCACTTGAACTGGTGTTCATCACCAGTAGAGAAGGACTCATTTGGAGGTAACACATCTTCTTTCTAAAAGATTTGCTAGCTTAATTTTCAGAAGTACTGTGCTTTTCTGGTTTCTTCTGATGATAATGCGGGCTGCATTTGTTCTGACACTGAGAGAATCGAAATGTCCTGAATAAAAGCACCTGTGCTGAATGACAGAATTACATCCAAATCCAATCGAAATCAATGGCAGCCTTTCCACAGACCTCCAAGAGAGTTGGACTAGATGTGTTTGTGATCGTAATTTATCTTCACTCCACGGTTCCTCAGAGCACATATGTTTATTCATAGCCAAACTGATTACAGGTCAAGATGGCTCCACATAAAACTTGACCCTGCATCTGAAAGGAATTAGTTTCTCCTTGGATAGTACTTAAGGTGAATTACAGACTTTCTTCCTTCAGAGTGGACTTGCTTATCTTAAAAAAAAAAAAGTTTCTTTTTTATCTAATCTCAGGACTTGCTCGTATCTCTTTCTTGAACAGTTGCAGTAAATCTTAGCAGGATTATCAGAGTTTTACAGGCTTTTGGAAGCTTTGGATTTGCCTTCATGCTGTTAGGCAGTGCAGGCATGAGAGGATGAATCTGCATCACACCTAAACACCTGCCACTTCAAATCCTGCAGTGACAATAAGGGTGTCCCAGTAGAATCACACAATTACTGCAGCCTACAAAACACATGATTTTTCCTGCAGCCACAAAAAATTAATTCATGTTTTGTCATAGACTTACTGCACCATGCTATGATGCAGACAAAATATGAGAAGGTTGGAGGCTATGACAGAATAAAAATGAATTTGCTCTGAAATTAAGTAGTACTATGATAGGAGACATAAAGATAACTTAAACTAACCTGTTGTCCAAGGAAGAGCATTACGTATTCTTCCATTTGAGTAGAAATGCCTTTGACAGATGGTTCTTAGGGCTCTGGAGGAGAGAAGGGGTGCATTAATGTAGGCATGAACACTTTAAATGGTGAAGACCGGGTAAAACAATAGTTTAGTAGAAAGGTGTTATCAATGAGCTGCAAACGGCACTAATGCTCCAAAGGAATTGCTGTTTCTGCTGTCCTGGAGGAGAATAGGTGGAGGAGTGCTGGGAGTCTGTAGTGACATCAGTGAAGAAGAACGAAATGTCATCTGCACCTCTACATTACTTTCGAGATCTCTAACTAGGTGACAAGGAAACACAGATGCAACAATTCAGTGACAATTTTGGCTGTTATTTGTTTTGATGAATTTGTGCGCTTTAAATAAAAAGCTATTATACATTTTAATTAAGAGGTATGAAGGAGTCATTTGTGAAAAGGTTCAATAATGTAAAAAAAAAAAAAACAACAAAGCAAGGCTCCAATTCCATGCAAACCTTCACAGGATAAAAAGGCCAAGTATGCCTTTTAATTGTAAAGCTATTTGACTTATAATTGCAGATGGATATGTTTTATTAAAAACAGCCTTAAAGAAATACTTTATGCCAAGCTTTAAGAATATGCTAATATTTAATACTAGCAGCTAGGCAAAAAAAGCTTGTTTTTCAGAAGTGTCTCTAGTTATTGCCAGGCAGTAGATAATTCCAGATTCTTGAAATCAAGACCCAAAGAATTTGACCACAATTCAATATTACCTTGAATAACCTCTGACTGCAGCATCATATCCCATTGAAAACAGCTTGAGAACATCACCTGAAAAGAACTTGAGTTTAGGTACCCAGTGTATGGCTTCATGCAGCATCATGAGCCAAACAAAGTGGTTTAAATGTGATGGTAGCCACCGCCACTTCTGTGGTTCCTAGGTATGCACCACTTAATTTGTGCTGGATCTAGCATTCACCAGACCAATCTGTGATCCAATTAAATGTACCCAGGAGAAGAATAAGACCTAAAAAAGTTAAAAAATTACTGGATTAGTGAATTTAAAACATTTCAAATGAAAGCTAGCAGAATGCAGGGAGCAGACAAAAGTGACTAGGATCAGGGAGAAGGAGAAGGAGGAAAGCAAGATGGATGAGTGAAAAAGAAGGAAATCTTCTCCCTCTTGGTGAGCAATCTGAAGCTGCAACAGCTTCAGATATTGATTGGAAGGGGGATACGGAGCCCAAGTGCCTTATCCTTTTACCTGGCTGCTTTACTGTCAGTTCTTGAGATAAAAAGCGTGAATTAACCATTGCAACCTGCATCTACCTTTTTGAGTGACTTTCTAATTTTGCTTTTTTTAAAAAATTCATTTCTCTTTTCACTCTGCAGTCTCTAATTCCTGTGTACAAATGCCACATCATGGAAAAACTTTGGAGCAACAGTTTCCAGAGGTTAGACAACTTAATAAAGATCCTGCTTTTCCTATATGTGAACCAAAGGTTTCCCCCGTCCATCAGTGTATTGCTGGCACCTTAATTTGTACCATAGTGGCATCCTCCAACAGCTTCTTATAGTAGCTGACCAGGGTGGAAGAGAGGACAGATTTCTGAGCCCTCCAGAAGCGAGGGCTCTGCAGGCTAAGACGATGATCATCACACGCTTTTTCAGGGTATATTTTCATGAAGATTTCCTCTTGGGGTGCATGACTTTTCACACCCAGCCTGCAGTTGAGGGCACCCTCAGTCTCACTAATGCAATTGCCTGTTGACCATGATCTAAACCACTTGAGCAACAGGATCAAGGTTAATTATTTTTGAGTGCTAGTTATTGTGGGGTTATTTTTGTTGTTGTTTTTGTGGGTTTTTTTGTTGTTGTTGTGTTTGCTTTTAAAAACACAGCCATTTTACTGGTCCAGTTTAGAATATTTTCCCAACAGATACTTGCACAACTGATGGGTGCAGAAAATTGCAGGAGAATGGACAGAATGGGAACTTCTTATACTGCGTTTGCTGTAGAGACCTGGCATCTAGTCGTTGCCTGAAACTGGATGACCAAGGTGATTGATTACAGCAATGTCATTCCAGTTCCCTCAACCCTTTTCTCACTTTGGGGTCAAAAAGTAGCAGTTGCAGGTCACACGTTTCCATGCGGAGAAAGAATTTTCCATCAATATTGCTGTTGTGGCATCTGCTCTGTGTACTAGATGTTAAGAGGGGGTTTACTGGCCTACATCAAGTTAAAAATGACCTTTGAGGAATATCCTATATAGCTCACTCTACAGGAGTTTAAATAACTGGCTGCAGCTGAAGAGGTTGCTCTGAGCATTGCTTTCTTTACCTATGGTACATCTCATGTCAGTGTACTAGAACAACAACTTTGGATGCTGGGCGTAGGTAGTGAGCTGCCTTGCTGAACCGCTGCTAGATAGGACTGGCTTAGCAGTTGGGTTGGGTCTAGCAGAACAGCATTAATACAACACCATGTCAGCTGCATAGAGGGGGCAGACTAGGGGTGGCGGTGGGGGTGGGGGAAGGTTGTTATTTAGGATGCCATGCACAAAGAAAGCTGTTATTTATCCGTTATCAGGAGTATCCTTTTCTCAAAAATACACAGACATTGAAAATACTTCTGCAAAAATCTGTCAGAAGCATGTTGCGACAGGCTCACTATCTTGGTCTCAATGGAGTTACATTAGCACCTTGTTAAATATTGCATTGATTTTAGAATTGCTGTAATGGCCTATCAGTATTGCAGGGTTCTGAGTGTCTGTATTGATCTCAGGGGCTGGTCTTGCACTGAGTCTAGAGGTTACACAGCAGGGGTTCTTTCAAAGTCGTACTGTAGGATATTTGAAAATACAGGTGCAGGAGTGTGCCCTTTTACTTGCTGAGCATGACTCTTTAGGCATTAATTTGCAACAGGAGTCCGAGACTTTGAGTCATATAAGATGTCATCTTCCTATTTCTTTAATAAGATTTTTTGCTTCTGACAGTGCTTTAGAACATGTTCGTTTACTGTTAATACTTAGAGAGGTGTTCACTTGAAAAATGGATTTGTTATATTAATTATATTTTATTCTCTTTGTTTAGAAGAGGACAGTCAACAGACATGGTAAAACAAGATCTTCTTGTCTCTCCCTTTTCTTTGGCAGGACTTTAATTTTCAATCCAATGAAATACAGTTGAACTCAGCAAACGTTTTGATGGCTGATGCTCTTATTGTTTGGGTAAGTAGCTACCAGTCAGTTAAATGCAGGGAGGCCAAAAGCCAAATTGATTCCTTAATGTGTGCACTCTGGGAAGTCACACTAAATGATCTCAACTTTGCACCACAGATGCTTGAGTGTGCCACTATCAGTGACAAACACATTCAAAATGACCTTGACTATCCAACAGCCGCATCCCATGGCACTAATTCCCTGAATAACAAGTTGACCGCTTCAAATGCAGAGGGCTGGAAAAAAGCTACTGCAAGGAACAAACTTCCCATGTATTTTTCAGTCTTTTTGGCTATTAGGTGCCATTGCTGATCCCTAAGAAAGAGGTTTCTTTGTGTCTGTGAGGAGCATGAGGCTCAGCTCTTTAGACTTCTGAGGTGACTCAAGGTTTTCAGTCCTGAAGCAAATGATCCCTCTTTCAGTGAATAACCAGAGCTAAACAGCAAGAATTACTTTATGGTTTCTAAGAGAGGGAGTAAATATGACTATCAGGTATTCTTTTGGAGGTAGAGATGTGTTTCTATTTAGCAACAAATGACAACTGAAGTGGGGTTTTCAAAGTCCCTGCAGAACCCTGTTCTGTCCCATTCATTCTCAAGCACATCCGTCTGAAGTGCCAGCAGGGCTTGCTGGCACAGGCAGCATGCTTGGATTGCTGGTTATCACTGGATACCAGGTAGCAGATATGGACAACAAGGGAATGACTGAAAAAGACATTCCTTGAATGTTCCAGAACTTATTTACTGCCAAAGACAGAGGGAACACTATAAAGTTCAGACTGGGAAAAAATTATGTGGCCCAGAGGCACAAACGTTACTATTTAACAGCCCCTGAAAAAAAAACCCGGAGACTTCTGAGGCAGCCATAAGAAAAATCATTGTCATGGGGGAAAGATGATGAACAAAATGTGTGTGTGTGTGTGTATTTCTAGTCACTCCTGTTCAAGAAAGGGGATTTCTGTGTTGACTGGGTGCAGGAAAAGGCTAGTAGGATGGAGGAGTGGAAAGTCTGCTTTAGAAGGCGGGAGCTCAGCTTTAACCTAGCAGAAGGGAAGCCGAGAAGAGGTTTTGTCTCTGTAAATTCATCAAATACGTATGAATAGTCCTAGGGCAAACGCTGAACAAACAACAAACACTGAAAAATTGAAATGGCTGCTGAAAAGAACTTCAAATAAGATTAGAGGCTGGAGAACAGGCCTAATAATATCAAGTTTAAAGAGATTGCTATGGTTAGCTTCAAAAAGGACAGAGAGATGACTTGCTCACAGTGTGTAAGTACCTCCCAGGAAAAAATACATTTGGTACCTAAGAGCTCTCTCAAGTAACACAGGAAGATGGTGAGCAACCACTGCCTTGAACCAAAGCTGGAGAAGTTCAGACGGGAAACAGAGCTCAGATCATCATTAGTGGGATTATCTCTTACAGCAAACTATCAAAGAGAGTGCTGAATGGTTCAGCTCCTGAGACTTATCTAGAAGACACAGTTTTAGCCCAAAGCAGTTCTTGCTCCATGCAAATGGATGTTAGGTGAAATTTCACAGACTGAAAGAGGTAAGGTTTGTTGTGACTTTGAGGTCTAAGAACATATCTTACGTCAAAACACAGAACATATGGCTCTGCAGGAAGAAAAACACAGGTAAAAAATCAAAGGCTTACAGGCAAACACATGGGCTCTATCCTCCTCTTCTGAATACATTTGATTCATTGATTCTGGCTGTTTGCTTCACCTATAGAGACTATCCTGTTCCTGAACTAACTCATTGCCAGTGTCTTGCTCCCCTGCTGCTTACAAAATTGTTAGTGCCCAGCCTCTCCCTGGCAGCCCTGCAGTTCAGTCCACCTGGTGGCACCAACGACATTTTACAGCTCTAAGTCACCTTCTTTGGCCCCTTCACCACTTTGCGCTACTGGAGCTTATAATCCCTTTTCCTCCTCACCTGCAGAAATAAAGCTTGTGAACACCCTGGCTGTGTCCACAATGGACAGACCTGCAAGCAGGCAAACGAGGTTGGAGATCAGACATGACAAACATTACAGCTTACTGCATGTGAAGTCCTTCCAGACAGCAGGGGATATTCCAGTGTTAACATTTTATGTCTCCTCCCACTTTCTAGCTCCAAAGTCAATTACTAACAGCGCTTCCCAATAATATTTTTAAATTAGAAATATAATAACCAACTATATACAAGTGCATATTAAATATTTTACAGTAAAAAGAAAAAAAGATTCCAGGTCATTATTACAGAACTTTGATTCAACTGACTTCTTGTTCATTGCAAACTGACCAATCTGCAAACTGATCAATTTGCTGTGTGACATGGAACAAGGCATATTTGCCAAACTGGTTTTCATGTGGAAAAAACCATAGTTTGGAGACAGTTTTGCTTAGAATTCATGTGCAGCTATTCCCCTGTGCTACATGGAAAAGAAAAACTGATGCTCATCCGTTATTCCCGCTAAGCTCAGGATCTGAGCCATCTTTGTGGGGTGACGTCTGGTTTGCATGGAGCTCTGCTCATAAGCACTGCAGGCAGAGGACACAACCAGCTTTAAGTCACAAAAGGCAGCTGAGTGGGCTGTGGCACTGCTCCTGCCTGGGGTCCACCAGCTTGCGCCTGAAAAGGGTCTAAAAAGCTCATGGCAGTGTGGGAACCATCACTGGTTCCTATACATCATATTTCTTCCCACCCTTCCCAATTTTCCTGTGGCATGAAAACATTTACCTGACAGCTTCAGAAGCTGAAGATCTCTAGCAAGAGCCCAATAAAATCTCTCTGCAGCTCCAGGAAAGATAGCTGCAGAATAGACACTTCTAGTCCTTCGTTAGGAACCTACCTCCATGAGATCACCACAGGCTCTGATTCACAATTTAATATATTTTCTGCTAATAATGAGATGAACTGAAGTAACTGCAAAGAAACTCAATTAGTATTGTAGCTAATAAAAATGATAGTTGTGATAGAAAAATGATTCATAACTGCAGAATGTGCTTCTGCATGTTTTTCATTACTTAGCCTACACTAACTCTTGTAATCTAATATATCCCTGCACTTCTGAACCACACATGGCTTCCCACTGAGTAGCATCTAAAATTTGTGTCTACAGAAGGGTGTTTTTTACTGCCGCTTCCCATTGCCAGTATCATCTTCTTCCACCAAAAGCAGTAGTGTAAGACATGACTCCAAGCACACACTTAGTATTGTAAGTACAGTTATCTGCTTCTGCACGCAACAAAGTCTATAGAAGAGGTCACATAACAGTCACTTAAAACTTGTCTACAGACATGCTTCCTTCACTGCTCACCTGAAAACAGCAGTGGTGGGTTTTTTTAGTCATTAGACTTTCACAAATCCGTGGATGTCAACTGTTGCATATTCAGGATTGCCGGTGTTGTTCTAGTGCTTTATTTTGCAGCATAGGTTATAACCTATCTTAGTGCTAATGAGAGATGCTGAAATACCTTAACAAGGGGATTTTTCACACAAGCATTGATAGTGTTCAGTGGCCATGGAGATTCCTGGAGAGGTTAGTGTGTAACTGCCACTTGTGTCTCTGAAAAGCTTTCTCTCCTGGTGTCTTTTACAAATAATACTTTACTCTGATAGTAATTATCTTCCACCTCTGTTGGCAGAAAGAATAATTCTGTGCTTCAAATTGCTTTTCATGTTTCTATTTCAGTAATTAAAAAGCCCAATTTATTATATAAGCTTAATAAAAGATAATTGGAAACAAACTCGGTATTTTCAACTATATAGATGAGAAGGAAAGAAGATGTGTAATATCAAAGGGACAGATCCCTTTTCCCCTGAATTTGGCAGAAATTTTGTTTCTGGCTTTACTGGAGCTATGTTAAGTCCCACTGAGTTCAGTAAGGTGAGAGCTACAGTAGGTAGTTTTGTATCTTAGAGTGGGTTTTTAACTCAAAAAAATATTTTCCCAATAATCATGGTAATGCTTTTACTAGTACAATTTGAAGGTATGATTATCTAAGAAGAATAGCATATGCCAGCATGAACAGATAACATTTGATGACACAAAATCTCTGCTGTGAATACATGAACATTATTTTTTTCTTCCTTGTTGTAGAACTTTATACTTTCAGAATGGCAAGAAAGACAAGAGCCTGAAAGTTTATTCTGGCCTTTCAGTAATGAGCTAGAACAACCACTGAACACTAGGATGCAACTTCTGAAATAATTTGGTTACCATTTTGCTTATGCATTTTCATTAGTACAAAATAGTAAAAAAACCCCTGCTTGTGGTACAGTTCATCTCTGGTGTAACTCCACTGATCGAAGGCCAGTGGGGATGACTGAAAAAAAAAAAGACTTATTGTCTTCCATTAATAATTTATGTTCTTTTCTTTGTAAGTGACCTACTAAATGGAAATAGAAGAATCAGCTGGAAATGTCTCAAATATAAAACTAGGTGCACAGTGTCTTTATATATCTCACTCCCAAGACTTTCAATTGCTCTAAAAGAGAAGCTCTTTCTAATTTGGGGGATACATGGCCAGGCATCAGAGAAAACAGAGACATAAGGCAACAGCTGTAGAAACAGCATGATCTTTTCCTTAATCCTTTCTGATAAATCTCAGCCCATCTGAAGCAAGTAACGATTACAGTGTGGAAATATGAAGACATTCCTAAAAGGTACATATTTTTACTGATCACATGAATACCAGTAAAATTTAAATACCCACCAATATTATAGTTTCCATAGTCAAAATTCTCATTTCAGCACAAAGTGCGGATACTAACTCAAGTTTTTAAATTATGGGAATAAAAGCCCATTTGCACACATGCATGAAAGAACATGGGGACACAAGGGAAGGCAGGAGGGGGAGCCCCAGTAGCCCAGTCAGGAAAACAGCTCCCCAGGTCTTGGATGGGCACCGGAGAGTGCTGGCTACTGGAGGGACCAGGAGGTCTGGTGTAAATGGCCCCTGGAGCCCGATGGGTCCCCAGTAGGCAGCGTGGACCTCCTGGTCCCTTTGGGATGGCCCTGGGAACAGGGAGCGGTGGCAGCCTCGCCCCTACCAGGCTACAGGCTTCGGCAACTCCTAATGAACTGCCTCTGTTCCTGGCAGTTTCACAAACAAAACGTCCAAGGAGAGGAAATAGAACATCAGTGCAATCACAGTCTCATAAGAGTGGTAAGTATGCGCTAAAACTTCCCGCCGCGTGGGGCGGTACTCAGGAGAAGAAAGAGCCGTTTTGTGATGGCAGGGGTGAAGCACCATAGCCCCTGTGGTAAGTATGCGCTAAATCTCTCCCCATAGTGGGGCGGTACTCAGGAGAAGAAAGAGCCGTTTTGTGATGGCAGGGGTGAAGCACCATAGCCCCTGTGGGGGCGGCTGCCAAGCTTGAGCCCCCTTCCTTTGGACGGGATCGGACAGGGTGACGGAGCCCAGGTCTGGGGGGTTCCAGCCCCGCAGCAGCCCACGGTAGCATCGCCTGCACACTGGGGAAAGACCATTGCCTCCTCCACTCCTGGGTTTCCAGAGGAGACAGCAGGGAGGAGCTGGAGATAACATGGTGTTGAAAAACACTGAAAAACCCAAAGCCTTGCTCCCTCCAGAGGACCCCTGGCTGTTTTCAAGTCCTGCTGCGCCCTGAACTGAGGAATGAAAGTGGCTGTAAGGGAAGAAGGAATTAGTCATCCAGGCTGGCTGGTCTACACTTACATCATTATTTCAGCTGTTTTGTTTTCAGAGAAACTTGGCAAAATATTCCCTAAACTGCTCTCTATTGTGAACGACTGAGTTCCCATTTTTGTTGCTGAAATTAGGTTCTGAGGAAGGTAACTGTGGCTGGGGAGGGATGTCAGGCAGGGGCTCCTGTGCCCGCACCCCACGCATTGCTGTGGCTGTGACGGTGGCTGCCCCACGAGGCCGGCAGGTCTGCTGCAAGCCGTGGCAGCAACCTAGGGATGAGGGCAAGGGAAAGCCCCCTTTGAGGGCAGACTGAGCACCCTTCTCTCCACAGCTAGTCCCGGTGAGGCTGAGCTGTCACCTGAAGCTGCAGAGGAACGCTTTCGTGAGGACAGCGGAGATGGAGCAGGGAAGCAGTTTCCTCCCAGGCTGTGCTGTGCTTCTCCGGTGCGTGACTCCAAAGGTATCTCTCCCCTTGCTTTACACGTTAAAGTATGCACTGCTTTTTTCGGCATCTGGCTTTATGCAAACAGGTATTTTTACTGAGACTGAAGGCAGCACTTATTTGCAGAATAATCATTTTAGGCTGTGTTTGAAGTGTTCTCCTTTTCTCCTTACGATGATTTTCTCTATTTAGTTTTGCTTGAAGCATTTCTTAACAAGCTTCTTCAGCTTGCCTTGCAATCTCTGCAGCCGGGCGGGCGGGCTGGGCCACCGCTGCTATTTGATTGAACATCCACAGCTCTTGCTGAAAGATTGTTGCAGGCCCTGGGCCCACGGATTTCTCAGCATCAGATTAGCTTTAAACTTGTGAGCCTTACCAAAGCCACGTGCATTTGGAGCATGTCCAAAAAGCCCACAAAAGAGACTGTCAGGCCCTTATCGCTCCTAACTCAGCTCTGAGCTCTGTGCCCAAGCTTTTAATATAATTTTAAGAAACCTTTAAAGAAGCTCACAGGCACAGCCACTCTTTCTGCCGCTTGGGACCCGACCCTGGAGGGAGCCGATGCAGACTCTTGCAATACTGAAGTCACTCCTTATTTTCCTGGAGTCAGATGCTTGTCGGACGTCTAAATTCCTGATATACAAAGGAATGTGCTTGGGACATTTTACTAGTGGAAACTTCAGTAACTTCAGTAACTCCGGGGTCAGGGGCAACTGTGCGTGGCTGTACTTTAACTTGGGTGTTTCAACCACCAGTGGGTAGTAATCCAGTCCCTTAGCCTATCTGTATCTTAATTATTTAAATCTTCTTCAATACATGCTCCACCTTCCATTCCTTTTAGAAATTTATAAAGGATTAAAAATAATGCTAGCCAAACCTTGCTCTTAAGCAATCGGTTTCCAGAATATTTTTTTTTATTTAAATGTATTATTCAATATTCAGTTGGTCTGGTGTTTTAGAAGTGCTGTAAAACTGAACACATACTTCTGAAGATTAGATTTATCTTTTGGTACTTATTCTTTGCAAGACAGTGGATTATTTAAAGGATAGAATAAGTGATTTTAGAATTTGTGTGGTTCTCTTTTTTATTTTTCATTTTCAGTAAGGGAACATACTTTAGAAAGCTTAAATTAATATCTTGGCCTAGAGTAAAAATATAAAATCTTCATGAAATTTGCAGAAATAGTCTAGATAGGAAATGCAAGTAAACAAGATAAATGTGCAAGAAAGCCTGTTTTAGGGTTAACTTACTGAAACTCAATCACTCCTTGTCAAGTTTGCATGTCAAAAAGTTGGTATTCAAGGGACACTAATCATCTTCTTTTGTAAATGGAAAATGAGACAGCTTTGTAGGAGATACACAATTATTTTTATTTCCCGTTAAAATTCTCTTAACCATTTAGTATGTGTAGCAACATCACTTTTGAGTTTGTTCAGATATTCACATTAGTAAATTTGATCCCTGCACTGTACTTTTCTATGTCCTTTTAATATCCTCTCTCCTTCCAGTTTTCAATTTATTCCAATTTCTCTGGTATGCTTTTCATAACTATAATATATTCCAATATCAGGTTTTATAATTACTTGGACTCTATTCATTTCCAAAGTTATATTTCATGCTGTATTTCCTCCTGTGTTACAAGGAACAGACCATTGTACTGAAAAGCAATCTAGGATGTATGTGAAAATTATTGCAACAGTAGTGTAGGAAATCTGGTTTAATTTGGGGAGTATCTGGGTTGGCGGTTGAATAGCATGGGGGAATTATTCGACAGAAGACAGGTAAGGTGGTTTGATACATCTATAGACAGCTGCTTTTTAACATGCTGATCGGCGGATGGGTATTTCTGCCAGTATTATCTTCGGTTTTACTGAAATTAAATGTCAGCACTTCAGGGCACAGAATCTCCACATACTGGTGTTACAAAAAATGTTGTGCTTCAGATCTGGCTCTGGAGAGCTCGTTGCTGCACGGACGTGGTTCTGCGCTGAGCAGCACCTCTGGACGCCAGAGGAAAACATAAGGCTCAGCTCTGTAAAAGACTGAGCCCATGAACCCTGGTCCACCAGAGAACTTAATTTCATACTTAAATTTCAATATATGAACAGGTGCTTACGGTTGGAGCGGACTGCACATGTGCTGAACAGTAAGTCGATGTTTAAGTGCGCCAATGCAGCATTATGTTTATTATTCTGCAAAGCTGAGCTCTGAATGGCTCGGGACAATGGTACGAAAATAAGCATGGGTCAGAAAGATGCTGAATCTTCGGTCTGGAGAATAAATACCTTGCAAATATGAGGAATAATCACAACATGGGCATTTTTTAAAAGGGGAAAACTGTAAACTGTGTCCAAAGATTAGTGGAGGGTGAATGTAGCTACTTGCAAGATCGCTCATTTCTGCAGAGTGAAAAATCATGACATTTGTGAATTGGAACAGCAGACATGAAACAAATTTCAATGTACTAATGTTCAGAAGGCAAAATGTGTAGTTTGTTCAAAAATATGTAGGATTGCAGCAACTGTAACGTTTGTAACATCGGAACCTGGTTGAAACGACCACTGAGGAGAAGACAGGTAAGAAAAATAAAACATACCTCTTCAGGGATCATACTGAGGGAAAGGGAGATTGAAAATGCAGTGGGAGTTGACAAAAGATACCAGCACTGATAAAAGAGTTCTCAAGAATAGTCACTGAAGTAGTGATTTTTGAATCAAAAAAAGGCGTATATTTTGGAAAAAAAGGACTTAACAATGCCTTTTGTAGAAGGAATGAAATAAGAGGTAGTACAATGAGCACTGGAAGTGGATCAAATGAAAAAGTGATCTTTTTTTCCTAAACAGAACAGTTATATTCATTGAGATCATCAACCACATAGCATAAAGAGGAGGGAACGCAAGAAGGTGGGGAGGGGTGGCACGAACTGAGCCAGAGGGAGTAAGGCAGTGCTGAGAGCAGAGTCCTGAGTTCAGCGTGTCACCACAATGGCATCAAAAGGGAAAGAAAAAAAAAGGAAATGAAGGAAAATTGCAAATTTTTCTTAGTTACCATTCTGAAAAGAACAAAGTTTTGGTGGGAAATAGGTCATGAAAGATATGAAGAGGTGAGGAAAGAAGGCAGGACCTTTGTTTGCAAGTGCAGCATAGAAGTGGGGTTGTTCAGACAGAAACACTGTGATCAGAGAGGAGATTTCTGAGGCTCAAATGGACGGTCTGTTGCTTTTCAAAGTCCCATTGTGTCTAAGATCAAAGGATGGCCAGAGCATTGTAGTATCATAATTTACAGATAAAAGTCAGACGGGTTTTGAGACAGGCATTTTCATTATTAAATGGAGGATTAACAGCTGTATTAACATTTACAGTGATTAACATGCTTAGGAGCGGATGAAGATGATGTATAATTGTTTGTTTGCTTGTTTTATACTGTTTTCCATCCCTGGGGAATCTGAGTGCCTTCCATGTAAAACTGATAGCTGAAAACTGAAATCTGGTGCATGCTAAGAGGGTAGCCAGCATTCCTGTGGCAAAGTCCTGCTAGTTGGGAGTACACAGAGAAATTTGATTAGGTGCCATCAGTATGGCCCCTGCACACATCTGACTTTCATGTGCCTGATTTATTCCCCCCCCCTCCGGCCCCTGCGCTGCTCAGCCCCAGCTGCACACTCTCACTGTGCAGCTGCAGGGCAGAGCCTGCCCCTTCCTTGCCCCGTGGCTGGCCCAGGAGGGGACATCCAGCAGGGGAGTGGGAATAGAAGTGTCACCCCTCTGACACCCGACTGGGCTGGCAGCCGCCTCTTCTGCTTCCCAAGCTCTGGAAACATGAGGTGACGATGCATCCATCCACAGCCGTGGACCAGGCTCTACAAGTGCTGAGTGTATCCTGCAGCCAGATACTCCTCAGACACCACAATACCCATGCTCTGATATCGTCAGGCTTCAGGCAGCATCCCATTTATTGTGCCTAGAGCCTTTGCCACTGTCAGGCTGCTGTTGGCCTGAGCTGCTCTCTTGGTGGGTGTTGGGATCCCTAGGGCTCCCCACTAACTATGGGGACACTGAAACATCCACCTCAGGATGGACTGGATCAGGCTGCAGAGCTTAGACTAGATGCCTAGAAAGTCTGGCTGACTATGGCTTTCCTGCAATAAGTAATAGTTGTCCTAACTACAATAAAATAGACCCTTGCAAAAAATATTTTCTAGAAAAAATTTTTTACTCTTGCTCATCCCTTCCATTCTATGACAAACACCCTCCCTGCAACTAAGACACTGTGCACAGGAAAAATTTGCATGGAGTAGTTTGGTCAGTAAGCTTGTTTATGAATTTATAATTAGAGTTACACTGATTAAAAATAAGAGAAAATTTAATTACAAAGTCCTGCGGGTCCATGAAGTCAACATTTCCTACCTCTTAATCTAATAGTTGACTAATGATCATCACCTGACTCTAAATACTTTCCCCATGTTCACAGCAGAGTAAATGTACAAACAAGTCTCTCAGCTGAATTTTAGGCGTTTCAGATATGTCTATGTGGCATTAATTTATAATTCTGTCCTGTGTAATATTTCACCTAAACATTAGCAATTCTATCCAGGAAGTTTTTCTTTCTGACCCAAAAGGATTATTACTGAATCATCTTCTCTAGAAAGAAAACAATCATTAATCTGCTGAAAGTGAATCTATGAGAGTAAACAAAATCATTAAGAAGTTATATGGAATCAGAATATGTTTATCATCTGAGTAGTGCCACACCTAGGCCAGGAATACAGATTTTGGCCCTCCATTTTACAGTAAATCAGAGAATAATTTCATAAAAGTAACTTAGTAAAGGCTTTGATTTTTCTCAGATGATGATCTGATTTCATTACCTTTACATACCAGTATACACTGAGCCTAATTTTCATGTAAGAAAATCACAGTCAGTGGCAGGAACATTTCTATTTGGCTGCAACTTCAAAGAGGGAATGAAAAATTCAGAAGGTAAGATCAATAGCTGGAAAATGGAATTCATCTTAACAAGGAAATTTAAGGCTTAGAGCCATGCAAAACAGCCGGAGAAGCTGTGACTTTCAAAATCATACTGGATGAGAAATGATAAAGCTCAACTGAATGAAGCAGCTGTTCAAGCTAAAACAAAGAAATGCAGCAGGAAAAAACACACCTTTCTTCCCCCTTTCCCAAATGACTGGAAGACAAAAATGAGACACAGTGGCTCAATTAACCTTCCATCCCCAGCTGCATGGAAGGGGGATGTGTGTGCAGAGCACACACCTTCCCATCCTACTGCACTGGTACGTAGAAGCCCTTTTAGGAGCTCTGAGATGTGGCTTGGGAGCTAGCTCCACAAAGGGAAGAAGGTGCTGAAGAGGAGTTTTCCATTTCTCAGGTGTTTGCATCATCCAGTGGGGGTATTGTAGAAAAGAGGGGAGGCAGTTTTGGGTCCCCAGCCCCAGGCAGAGACTGATAACTGGGAGTTAGTTCAGCTGAGGGCCACCACGACAATGGGGAACTGAAGTATTTGCTCTGTAAGGAGAGGCAGAGGGAGCTGGGGATGTCCAGCCTGGAGCAGGAACAGCTTCTGAAGGGCTGAACAACCACCCTCAGTGCCTACAGGGAGGTATCAAGAAGGTGGAGCCAGGCCCTGCACAGTGGGGCATGGAAGGAGGATGAGAGACAACAGGCATAAGCTGAAACAAGGGAGGTTCAGATGGGATGTAAGGAAAATCTTTTTCCCCATGAGGACAGTGAAGCAGTGGGGTAGGTTGCCCAATTTGTGCAGTCTTCATCCATCTAGATCGTCAGGACCCAACTGGATAAAGCCCTGAGTAACCTGGTCTGACCTAAGAGCTAATCCTGCTTTGAGCAGGAGGTTGGTCTAGAGACCTCCTGAGGTCCCTTCTCAACTGAATTTATCTTATTAAATACAAACAAACAAACAAAAAACCCACAGGTGAAGCAATTGTCTGTATATCAAGACTGATGTAAGTACCTAACCCTAAGAAAAGTTTTCAGACACTGGAGCCCCCTTTGGCAGTTGTACCTCCATGCACAAAAGGTTTCAGATACAGCTTTCACTTCAGCATCTCCTTTTTGCTCACTAGCTGACCTATCCCCACCATTCGCAGCAGTTCCAGCCCAAGATACCCATTTCCTCCTGTGTGCAGAAGACGAAGTCCATGTCTGGGGCATAAAATGTGGCAGTACTGAGTGAGAGAGTACCCAAATTCATTCAGGACTCCAGTGTGGAGTGCATAATAAGACAGATAATAAGCTAATAGCTACTAATTAATTTCCTTATATTGCAACTAGTTTGTAGGCTTTTCTGCTACTTTGGAAGCTGCACTACACCTACCCGTTCCCCGCAAACTGCTGTCTTGTGTGACTGATTTCTAATCCTGCAAATTAAATGAGCTTAATTCTTTTATAGTGGCAGATTCCACATGTTAAAAGCAGGAGTTCCCGGAGGGAGCCATAGTGGCAGGCTCCAGATGGGGCAGTGACAATGTATCAAACAATAATCCCAGTCACGGGTTTGAAGATTAAATCCTATATCCCTCCGAAGGACATAAGTACAATTTGATGCCTAAATCCCAAAGCATTTTCCTCAGCTGCTGCATAACCCTATATACTGTAGGAACATGAAACTTCACCTCTGTGCATGCTCACAGATGCCTTATATTTGACAATATCGAGCATTTTGGCATCTGTGTTACACCTGAGTGCTTTCAGGTTTCACAAAGTGGCTGCTGTACCATCTGTCTCAGCGCGGATGTTTGGTGCATTAGGCATGCTCTCAGCCCAGTGCCTGGATCAGAAATCGGGAACCTCACTTGAAAGAGGGGAAAGGAAAATCCTGACTTTCAGTCCTTTTCTGAGGACTGTTGATATATTATGCAGTATCTGAGTAAAATGTTAACTGGGTTGTAAAATGCTTACAGTGGGATCTGTAATGCAGGACATGCCCTCAGCGACACGTTCCCTTGCGGCAAAGGTAGCAATCCAGGTTCACTGCTGTGAGCTTTCTTTGTGCCTTGGTTAGTTTTGCAGCCATGGCTGCACTGTGGCCTGTCTTCAACAAGGGCAACAGACTGTCTTCCGCCTGGCCAGCAGTTTAGTCTCCTCTGGGGAGGTAGTTCTGAAATTGCAGTGTTTCAAAATATGCAGAGATGAAGGGAATGAAATGGCCCGCATCCTAGGTGAGTTAAACACTAAGCAACTGCATGAAAGGACTGGACGAAGTCTGCTGCTTTCAGGGAAGAAAGATTTACCCCTGGGCAGCGAGTATCTCAGGCAGGCTCCTCCACATGGAGCGAGATGGAAAGGAGGGAGAACAGGGAGAACAAACGAAAAACCTGTTCTGTCTCCTCTTGGCTAGATAAGCGGCTTCCCCTTCAGCAGGTTTATTTGTGATCCTTTCCTGAGGCATCTCTTCAGATAGGGAGCCAAGTTCCTAAAAACGGGGCTGTGAGACTGAACACCTTGTCTCTTTGTGATCTGGGCTGAGGTGTTTGTAATTCAGAAGCAGCATATAGCTCATTCCTCAGGAGTACTTCCCTTCACTTCAGGGTAGGCATAGATTACATACGGTGTTTGATCAGGTTTTATTTTAAATTGAGCCTCAGAGTCTCTGATGTTCTATAAAGGGCCAAGCACGCTGACGATGCTGTCTGAAGGACAGCCCTTATGCAAACACAAGTGTGCTGCCCGCAGCCAGATCCCTTAATAGCTTTCCACCGCTATTTTATTTTCCTCACTTTTACCTCTTGGGCACTTTAAAGTGATCTTTGTCTTATCCCACATCTTTCTGTTACTCAGCCAATCAAGATGGCATGGACAAAAGGATGCTCACTCCTTTCTACCTCTGCTGAGTTAGCTGCGCTGTTTCAAGTACCCATTCCTACCATTGTTTACTTTTACTAAGGGAAGCATTAAGGGATTTCATCAGTTTAATGTCTATTTATGGCTAACTTACAAAATATAGAACAGTTGCCTTAAAGAAGGTAAAAGATGAAAACGAGAGAATACTTAAAATTTGGAACAAAGACAGCTTTTTAATTGACTTTTTATAGTGCTTAAACCACCGGGATGTGTTTCCAGGCAACAAGTTGCCTAACTATATGTGACCAGCAAGGACATCTGCCCTCTTTAACTATGCTTAAAAGGATCCACGATGCCGGCAGTCATTTTCAAAAGGCCCGGAAGGATGAGTAACCTCCTCCTTTACGTGTTTAGTCAGAAGATTTGCTGGCACTAACTGTCCTAGTCCATCTAACTGGATCGCTGACCTGACATAATGAAATCATCATACAGGTTTTCTATTTCACTGAACATTTTTTCCCCTTCCCTCCTAGAGAAACAAAGGCCTTTCTCCTTAGGTAATGCCCACTCCAAAACAGGCATGTCATCACCTATCAGCTTTTGATGAATATTTCTTCCCACTCCTATTTCATCTTGTAGAAGAATGAGACGCTCTTTTCTGAACTCATCTCCATTAAAAAATCATGTAAAATAGAACATTTGTCAAAACAGTAATGAGAAATCCTGCTTATCCTTAGATATACAGTTCCTCAGCAGAGCTGTTGCTCTGATGTGCTGGGATGGGAGACAAAGTGATGAATATTGCCCACAGAGCATTCACGTGATACCTTTTCTGAACAGATTGTGATTCAGGATGTAGAATTGCTTTCACTATAGAAGCATAGGATGCAACATAGGCCATGCCCACACTGCACACAGCTCTTAGACTAGATCAAAATTGTATTATAATTTCCCAGTTACTCTTGCAGGATAGCAGAAAAGAAGTTCCTAGGAAAGAGATAACATGAATCTAACACCAAACAACTGATATTTTGCTTGGACAGCTCTAAAGCAAATAGGCTCGTTTTCAGCGTGCAAAAGAAAACTGTGGAGGATGTATATTACACTTTCTCTGTGGTTTTGAGAGTATCCATAAATGATTTAAGAAATGCTTGAGGCACACATTTACATGGTTAGGGCTATGTCCAGCCTGCTTCTCTCAGCATTTGAAGATTTCTTGGGGGTGAAGGGAAGGAGGAGGATGCTGAGTATCTCTTGGCGAGAACAGTATAATTGCATGCCATAATGCCATGAGCTGGCACTGGTGCTCAAAGCAGCAGCCTTGCAGTACACCCTTCCCCAGCAGCTTCTTACCTGACCTTGCTAGTTCATTGCCTTCATCCTTGTGCTTAAATTTCTCATGCAATAGTGCAGTGAGCCTTTTGTCCCCTCTCCCACTCCCAGTTCAGATTTAGCTTATATCAGCTCCCTGTCCCAGTCTGCCACTCAGCTGCGTGTAGCTTTGTGCTGGGGTGGAGAAGCACAACAGCAGGCAGGAGAAGTGGAGGAAGCTGGCAGGATGTTTTTCTTGGCGGCAATGCTGGCAAATGTCAGCTTAAAGCACTTGTGAACTTGTGGCCTGAAATGGGTCATTAACAATAATGTACCTTGGAATTCCAGCAATACTGCACATTTTTATGGCAGAAGGACAAGTCATGAACAAAGTTTTTCTTTATGTTTAAAAATGGTATCTTACATAATTAAAAAGTAAGGCACTTGCTACAGCTTCGTGATAGATTCTTAGCTCTTAATAGAGTAACACAATTTATTATAGCCTCTTTACTCCATTCACCAGCTGCACGGGTCTTGGGTTCAAAGTATGATGTTTCCCTGGAAATTCAGACTGCAGTAAAGGATTTAGACTAGCCTTCAGCCAGGCAACTTTGGCTGCATCGACCCAAACTCCATTTGAAGAAAAATATTTCTTTAATTTTACCTTGAAATCATGTCACAGGTTGGATACAACTTTCAAGAGAGAAAGATTATTATTATAAATAGATAACCATGGCTTCAGGCTGCACCATTTGTTACTTCAATCTCAGTTACGTCCATAATAATGTTTGTGCTCAGAAAATCCTCAAGAGCATGAGAGTGCATTTGTATGGCCTGCTAGGCACAAAATTGCCTGTTTTATTGGTGCAATACAGGTGCACCTTTTAAAAATTTTACTCCCTGTGTTTATAACTGCTCAACTAAAAAAATCACAAAGCAGACATGGCACTGCCCAGTAATACGAAGACAGTGGCTGCTAATGCAATGTACACATAATTTAGTATGCCACTTTTCTTAACATACTAATCTGCTGCATTTCTTCAGCCTACTTATCAGAATTCTTTCCTAAACAACATCCACACCAAAACAGAGCTGGAGACATCCAAGCAATGGCATTACATGAGGATCTCATGAAATCAATAGCAGCTTTCCTTCCTTAAACGGTTTTGTTACTGAACAGGTTGAACTCTACTACAAGGATATAGATTAAGAAGTGTCCACACTGTGTTTCAACACACAAAAAACCTCTAGTTGTTTCACCTCCACGGCTGGCTAAATCACACCACAATGTGTCAGCATCCTGTGTTTTTGCTCGCCTCAGTACCAGTTATCAGCTTGACTGTAGGTATCACTGTTGTGATTACTAGTTCCTGAGTATATATGTTGACATTTGAGGAAGTGCATTACTTTGCTGTACTCCTGCAAATAAAGTTTAGGTTTCACAATTCAGTCTCTAATAATACAACCACACTATGATTCAGTCATGTACCCTTTGTGTTTGACTGGAGAGGTATTGCCACAGACAAACCTCCAGCCTCGGGGTTAGGTGTCTTCCAGTGCAACAGGTCTGTAAGCCAGGACATGCATGCTGGTGGTAACTCTCATTTAGAGGGATTAGGAATTAACCTTTTTTTTTTCTCTCTTTCTGCTAAAAGGAATGGAATCCCCAAATAACTTGCAGCTCAGAGCAAAGCTCAGTGGTCTTCTTATGCAGGAACCTGAAGAAAGCAGCATGTCTTCCTTTGGATTTTCAGAGTGGGAAGGACATGAGGCCTTGGTAAGATCATGACAGGTATTGTTTCCCCCACTGCTTTCACTGCTGCCAAGGTCGTGTGCCTGCAGGAATCATCACTTCCAGCTGGCAGAAACAACATAGCTACAACCACTCCACCTCCAGTGCTCCTTTCCCCTTCTTAAAATTTAATCCTAGTCTCTGAGGCACTTCATTTTCCCATGCATTCCTGCTGAAATCAGTGGGACTACTCATCTGAAAAAATCTGAACATTATTCTGTGGAGAAAACATAGATAAAGGCAGTGCTGCAAAGCAGCTCCGCAGTAGCTGAGTTAAGACAGTGTAGACTACCTAGCTAAGGGTTAGATCCCAGTTCCGTTCAAGGATGAAGTCTTCTGATTGATCTAAAAACCTCCCTGGAGATTTCCAGGTTTCTGGTGGTGTTGTGTTACAGAAGGTTATTGCCGTGTTTTGGAGTGAATTCAGAATTGTGACTAACCAAAGAGTCATGGCCACATGATGTTTCTCACATTGTTACTGTGGGGTACAAACATACATAATAACTACAGCTATTATGTTTATTAAACCACTGATATCCTCCTTTCCTTTTTTTAATTTGTTTAATCTTTTCTATTTTGCATACCTACACTAGTACTAATATTGTACTATACTACACCTAAAAGCTAGGACATCTTTGTACTTTGTTAATGGAAAAGCTTTTGCAGCACTGTCAAATGAGACAAACTGGACAAATTCTTAAGGGACATGCAAAGGTAGTTTCTTACTACTTATCTGGATTTGTACAACTTCCAGAATTAAGCAAAGGTTTATTGTCATACACTGACTACATATCATCATCAGAAACTTGAGACTGAAGCAGAAATAAAAAGGCCATTCCACAAGATCACCTAAAAAGTCTGTGCTGGGACTAGAAATTGAACTGAAAATGTCCTCACCCTGTGATAGTAGTGGCCAGAATCTGCCAGAAAGAAGAAAAGCCACTGTTTGCCTCTTTTTCTTAAAGCAGGTACTGCAAAAAAATTCAGATTACATTGAACTTCGAACACAATTTTTTATTAGAACAGATTAGAACAGTAAGTATTTTTTTAAAGTGAGAAAATCAAAAAGAGCCGAAAATAAAAGACTCTAAACATTCTACCTTCTGTACTGGGCTGGGCAGGTTTTTCTCTCCAGCCCTATTCTCAGCCTAGCAAATTTCAGTAGCTTTCTGGTTTGGATCAACTTCCACCATCCCACCAGGTACCTTGGAAAATTCTCTTTTCTTTAGCTCTGGGCTGACTACATGCTTGTTTTCTACTCCCCTCCGCCTGTTTCTGCGCCTTAGCAGCTCCCTGTCTGCCAAGTCTGTCCCTTCCCAGCTGCCCAGCTCTGCTCTCCTGCACCTTTTTCCCGCTGAGCAAGTTCAGTTGCTGTCAGAAAAGGAGCAACTGCCCCATCTGTAAAATATTCCTTTTTTGCCAAAGCCCAGTGGTCAAGACAAGGCAAACAAGCAGTCTTCCTACCTGCTGCCCAGCCACTGATTTTTCAAAGGAACATAAAAAACACTAACTGCAAACCAGAAAATTAAACAGATGCTATTCATCACAGTCCCACCCCAGCACCTGGACTGCAATACCACCTCTTTCCACCTCAGCTCTTCTCTCTCTACATCTTGTTCCTGTATGCCCATCTCTCACTGTCGGCCCAAATCCTTTTATATTTTCTGTAATCTATATCAAAAGCATTTAATTTTTATTGAACTTTTCCCCTCTTGTTCCAAAGACTTGATGTTCCTCAGATCATCTTATTTTTTTCTTCTGCTCACTTGTAAATTGCTTTTCATTCAAGAGGACTTTCTTTTCTTTGCTTACCTGAAACTTGATATGCTGTTTCTGATTATTTTTCTCCATTCTGAATCTACTTATCCCAGTCTTTCTTTTCCTGATGAACCCTGCGCCCTTAGCTTGAACACATTTTGAACACTGACTGAGGTGTATCCAGACCAGATCCTTGCAGGGACCGTGCCCTGTAAGTGGGCCGACATCAATGTTGATTTCTTTTCATTTACGCCAGCTTAGAATTTGGTTCCTCTTTTTTCCTTTCATTTAAATTTGTCCTTTTAAAAAATAAATAAATAAATCTTTTGCCTTACCATTCATGGCTTAGATTGCTACCAGGTAACGCTGTGTACTTCTCCCCTCTTTTTTTCTGTTGTTGACAAATAACAGACTGCTGTGCCTTTCCAGGACTGGAGCTGTCTATTTCTGCTTGTGTTCCTACTATCCACACTAATGTCCATTCTCAAACTCCTTATTTACTTTTTTCCATTTATACCCCAGAAGTTTTATCTGATCTGTCAAGCTTCTTTTATAATTGTGTTCATATTCTTGACCTTGTCATGTGTTATTTTCTTTATAAGAACATGGGAATTGCCAAATCAGAAAACAAACAATGATTCATCAAGCCTACTAGCTTGTCAAAGAGGGCAGAAAAAGCTCACAGAATACCTAGACAGGAATACAGTATTATATAAGGGGGATATAAATCCTCCTTGGCTTCCAGCATTGATCAGTTTGAGCCCTCAGGCTTTAGATCATATAGTTTACAGTTCTTATTTCAGCTAGTATAAACTACCTATAGTCTTTTTGTGCAGGTGTATTTAATGCTGGTTAAATTTTACCAAAATTTTGGCTAAAAAATATTGTGTAGGTTATTTGTGTATGAGAAGCCTTTTTTAATGCTGAGAAAACATCTGCTTACAAAAAAATTCACTGGTTTACCTAAAGATAAACAAAACAACTGAAAAAAAAATCATTTTATGCACCTTCTCTGAAATAGGATCCTTCCTCTCCCTGTTTTTATGTTTATATGTGACTCTTTTCTTTTATATTTTTCTTAAGAATGCTAAATAATTTGAGGTTCTCACCCACTCTGTCTGGGTTTGTGGTCCAAGATACAAGAAGAACAAGAACAGCTTCCCAGATGGATAGGAAAGTTATTTCTGTAGATCTGCAGCAGAAAAACACACAGGACAGCGTTGCAGGGTCAGTTCTGGTAAAGCTCGATGGCGAGGCAGGGACTAAGACAGTCCCTTTAGAAAGATACCTTTAAGAAGACAGCTTTAGATAGAAAGTTTTAGGTAGCGTTTAGTTAGGCAATAGTTTTGTTTCCTCAAAATTCCTGCCTTTGGGATGAGAGAATCAACAAGATGCCACTTGCCAAGGAATTTTTCTTCAATAAATACCATGAATAGATACAATACCACTCCCAAACATATTTCCCTCACATTTTTTAGGTACTGAATGTTGAAGTTACTCTATGGTCTTTACAGCTTTTTCTTTTCTGCAGTCATAAAAAAATGCTTGAAAATGGGATACGTAGGTGCCTTTTTTGGGGGTAAAACACATGAACTCCATATTGTTGTTTTCAAACAGAGGAGTAAAACTCCAGCTGAGCATCAGACATACAGCCATGCTGTTCCAGTTATGAGGTGGCTGTCCTGTTTGGGGCCAGCGCTCTGGTACCACCATCGCATCTACTTTGAAACTTCACTCACGAGTCGAAACTGAGCAACACCTGTGTCAGCCATCGAGAGAAGGCTCCCCTGTGCCACAGTCTCCAGCCAGCAGAACCATCAGCTTCCACCAGCCAAGGATGGCCCGCTTGGCACAGCAGGGTCCCAGCAAACCAGCCATCACAGCGTCCCGTGGGCCAGCTGGGAAACTTCAGAGAGTTCATCTCAGAGCCCCTTGAAATCTTCCCAAAATGACTGAGGGCCCGTGGTCAGTTTATGACTCTTACTGTGGTGTGCTTTAAGCAGTTTATGGACCATTATCAGTTAAATCACTCGAGTCATTAAACTCTCATCAGTTGTAAGATCAAAATACAAAAGCTCTGAGTAATGTTGTACTGCACGCTGTATTACACTTTAGGTAAATAAAAATAGCTGGGATGGAAATCATAGATCAGAAATTATTTTTTCCCCTCTTTAGCTTGCAGGGAAAGGTAAATATCTGTTATTTTATCTCTACCTACTAGTACTAAGACTCAAAGGACCTAACTAGCTTGCCATATAAATGAACTTTGTCAGAGCTAGTCAAATTTTCCAGTCATCTCAGTTCCCTCTGGTATGTTCAGCCCAAATAGGTGACGCATGTAGCGTTTGCTCTGTATAGTAGCACAGGATGCTCTGTGGTCTTCCTTTAAACCTCCAGAATTATTTTCCCACTTTTCCACTGAAAAGTGTGCCCAGAGCTGCCTCTTTCTACAATTTATTTATATGAACTTTGACAACTTTCATGTACAAAAGATGGTGCTTAAACATTACGCATGTCTTTCCCTTGTTTCCTACCAATCACAGCCCCAGAGGAGGTTTGAGTAATTCAGTTTCACTGATTGCAAATGAGTGGGAACTTCAGGTGCCATGTGTTGTTTTCTAACACAACCTTGTTAATCAGAGAGGCACCCAGAGAGACCAGCTGCATGCAACTGAACCTCGGCCATCTAGTTAGTGTGTTCCAGCTTGCCTGAGTTGCTTTTCGGACCCTGCTCTCTCCCAGCAGAAATTCAGCACGGGCAATACTTGCTCTCCAGGGTTAGTGAGGAGGAGGGTGCCAATGTGCGTGTATACACTCTGACTTCCTAGATCAGAAGGGTAAACTCTGTATTTGAAGCATGTTTTCTATATCTATCTGAAAAAGCATTTGGTCATCATTTGGTATCATTACACTCTTGATGCATAGGTATTTAAAAATGAAAGGAGAGCTGGATCTTTAGAGGAACAATAACACATTTGGTCTGAATGATAGCTCCTACGGACTTTTAATGGTTACGAGGCTGAAGAAACCATTTGCTCCTGAATGCTTAGCAGCTGATTCAACACAGGCTGATTAGATAAAGAAAAGAGAGTGGAAGGATAATAAATAAGAGTGCTGTGATGAGGGTTCTAAGGAAATGAAAAACACTTTATTGATAATCAATCTATGGTAGATTTTGATAATGAACTCCTGTATAATAAGAAGCCTGTGTGCTCACCCTGCCACTGGAATTCTAATGAGGAAGATAATAGATCCAATTTAGAAGTTTGCCAGTGAGCCGGTTATTAAAACAATTAAACATTTTTAATGCAAGTAAACAGAAGTTGCAGTCTGTATTTTGCCATTAGGTTATACACTATCTTCCTTTTGTTTCCTTAATAATAAATAGGCTAAGTTATCCTTTGGATATATACTTTTAAGAGTTTTGTGGTTACTGTCTCTTGAACCAGGTGAGACTATTGTGGATGAAATAACTGGGTTAAACATCAACGTAAGATCATGCAATTATGTTGTATTGGGCACGTAAAAATAATTTTTCATGTCAAGCCACAGAAATATGGATATGAAAGTTCTTCTACCCTTGAAGGTTGTAAGCTCTATTGACCTATGTTCTATTGCAAGGCAACGCGTGCGTACATGGCACAGTAGTTAAAAAATATAAGTCTATCCATCCAGGGGTTAATCAGAATTATTCTTGCATCCAGACAGCTGTGATCAACCCCTTGCTGTGCTCTGCTGGAATGAGCACTGACCAGAGCCATTCCCACACTCGAGTGGCAGTGTTTTCACAGCTCAGACCCACCTTCTGATGACGCCCCTATGCTTAAACACTTGCTATAATTCTGCCTCAGTGGCTATAATATCCTCCATCAACTGCTTCTCACCAGCCTGTTGAGACTCTGCCTCTTCACCTTATTTAGCTACTGTTTAGCTTATCTCTTGTTACTCTCATTTTCTTTTTCCAATGAACTTACTACATGATTGATTCTTGCCAATTCTGCCAGCCAGTCACTAACTGTTTGTTTCCAAACAGTCTTGTCGCATTGCTTCAGCAATTTATGCTGTGTTCTTCCTCTCCTCTCTTTCCCACTGCAGCCGTCGCTGAAACCAGGGCCCAAGTGGTTGCCTGAAAGCTGAAATGGGTCATTGTGGCTCCATGCACCATTTTGGCTCTCACAGCACTGTCTCCCCTTCCCTTTTGCAAATGCACGTTAAGCAGTTGAGCAGTTGACCTGGAGGTGCAAGTGGTTTTAATCTTTCCTGTTTCTTTGAATAGTTCAAAGTGAATTTTTCAGCTTCTACCAAGCTCATCAGAGTACTCCATATCTGGGAGGTGTATGTTGGGAGGAAAACAAGAGGAAAGAAATGAGAAAGGAAAAGAGAAGGACCGAAACCATTAACAGAATGCCTTAGATAGCTTCATGAATTTTAATTTTCCCAGGGAGTGACCAGAAAACAGTGTCCTTTAGAATGAAAGTTGACTCAAGAACACAGAGCAAGTTTCACATGCATTCTTGTGGCAGATAATATGCTACTCCTGAGGCGATAAAAGCCTTTGAAATTATTAGTATCAGGGCCCCAGGTACCCCTGACCTCACCTAGGACCCCACCTGCACCCCCTGCCCAGGGCCCTAGGGCCCCATTTCAGCTCAGGACTGAGCCCCCGCCCTCACTGCTTTCTGACAGTTACCCAGAAGGATATCCTGAATATAAAAAAAAATAAATTGTAGCTCAGAAGACTGCAGCATGACCATAGCATATGGACAGTTCTGTTTCCACTGGAATTATGAAAAATATCTGTGCAACCGATACGTGAAACATTCACAAATCATGATCAAGGGAAAAGATTTAACAGCTTTCAGTACAGAAGAGATTTAAGTATTGAACTAAAATATAAAACAATAGCTGCTTCAGTCTTTTTTATATGCATCAGTCTTCTGTTTTACTGCTACCTCTTTTTGACATAGACACTCAAATTCATCTTGCAAATTCTGTTTGCTCTGATGAGACATCTTAGCTCACTTTTAAAGGACATGAAAGGTCTAAAGATCTGTGGTTGAATCAGTAGCAGTTCAACCTAAGACAGAGATTGCTATGCAGTGATCAAATCTGCTTAATAAAACAATTACTTATATAGGAAATCAGGGAAAAAAAAAAAACCAAACCAAATTGAGTAGCACAAGGCATTAGAGAGAGACACTGATCTGATACCATACTAACACAACAAGCTGACATTTTGGAGAACATTTAATTTTTCCATTCAAGAGAATTTTGGGGCTGAGGGGGAGCAGGTGTTGTTAGACTTCTTATTAAATGTGATGATTTACATCACATGTGGCAGCTCAACATACCAAACATATGTGAATAATACAGATCTGTGCTAGCTTCACCCAGAACACTGTATTTACTAAAGCTGGTGTTACCCAACGGGATTTTTAGGAAGTGTATGATACTTGTGGTGGAGTTCAAATCTCTTTGAGCTGTCTGCAAAAGCAAACAGATTCCATGGCATTAATTTCTTAGGAGAAATTTACATTTCTTTCCCTACCTACAAAACCTAGAAATTTGGAGGGGAGATTGTATGTTTGTTCTCTTTTAAAGAAGCTTGTAATTTCAGTATCCAGAAAACTGAACCTTAAACCCCAGTCAAGGTACATCACAGGTTCTTGTCCCAAAGGAGTGTCATAGCTTCTCCTTCATATTTTCTCTTGTGAATGCCCCTCATTCTTGACAACAGTATCAATTTCCACTACTTGTCTAAGCACTTCTGCAGACAATGGTGCTCTTTGTTCCATGCCATCGATCCTGTATAGAGGAGGTTCCCAAAGTTAGGTCATTTATCCATTGCCCTTTCCTCATCTCTTCCCTACAAACAGCAAATTCTGTAATGTTTGTAGTCTAAGATAATAACTGGGGGATTTTTTCCAACGTTCTTACTCCATTCCTTCTCACTGTTTGCATTTTGTTTCAACTGAACTGTAATTCATGGGGGCTTCTATCGATTTCTCCAGTATTTAACACAATGAGTTCTTAATGGGGTAAGACAGTGTTAAGGGGAAGGGAAAATTCTAGGTGTTACGATAATAATATAATTGGCAATACAAATAAAAAGCTGTCTTCTTTAAAGTCTATTTCTCTGTGCAAGGAGGGCTGGAACATGCTTTGTATTCAGTCTTCTCCACTGTGACTTACATTTTAATATCCCTAAGGTAAATCTCAGAGACGAGAGCATTTCCTTTCTGGGGTCACTGCATTAAGATACTCTGTGATCAGGAAGGATACTGTTCATGGCATTCATGTAGGACAGTTTTCCATTTAATTGAAATATCATGACCAGTCTGCCTTTTTTTCCCAACTCCTACAGTTGGCCTTCATCAAAACAATTTGTTTTCTACAGGAAGATGAGAACAACAAGTGACGCGTGCATCATGAAATGAAAAAATGGTGGTAAATCATACATGACAAATGGAGTTCTAGGAAAGTTTAGGGTGCTATTCACCACTGTTCCCAAGTAGATTCAATTTATGTTCCCCCAGGAATAGATACTGTAGCTCATGCAGTAAGGTATTGATTTTGCCAATTACTGAGGATAATGGTGTATATTTCTGAGCTGTTGCATTATTCTTGAATTATGTTTCTTGGTTACTAAACAAAAATGTGTTTTTCATACATATGTTGTTCAAACCTGTCAGATTCAAGGAAAAGTTTGTTTTATATAATTCTCTAGAAATAGAATAATGATTACTGTATAAAATTCTTTCCGCTTATTACTGGTAAAATTTAAGTTGTATTCATATATGTGTTTTTAAGGACTTATTTCAGAACTGGTTGCAACTGGTTAGTTGCAACTAACTGGTCCTTAATAATTGCCTAAGTTTGACTACCAGGAACTGAACTAGTAATTTTTCTCAAGTTGAAATATCAAGTTCAGAAGGAGCCTTTTGCTCCTTAATTGAAGATACTTCTTATAGCAACATTAAAGAAGAAAGAATTGCTGTCTACCTGACAATCAGTAGAGGAAGACTGTATTAAGAAGCAATTATTTATTCCTATATGATAAGACTAATTTACATCTATTCCCAGCCAGCGGGTGACTGATTTTCAAAGAACCTCTGAGCTAGGCCCTTAAAGGGAACTTAAACCATCCATAGTGTTGCAGCACCACTTTTAGGCATTTTGCCTAAATATTACATACTGAAGAAAATCGTTGTGACTTAGAGTACGTCTTCTGCAGATGGCCTAAGTACCATATGGTAAACTTGCACCCAAGCTTATGGTTAAGCGGTATGCACATACGGGTCAAGTCATGAGTTTGGACTCCTTTTCTCTCCATATGATCTTTCCCAGAAAATGGGGTGGCTTGCTTACTGGCTTGTGAATGTGGAAGACAGAAAATGACTTAAATTTGTAAGGATAGAAGTGATAGTAGGAAAAAAAAGAAGAGGTGAAGTATGAAAAACAGCTACTAGAGGTATAATTTAAAGTCTTTTGTCCTTCTATCATGCTGTCCTTAAGGAATAGACCCTTAAAAGAGTCCATGAGCTAATTTTTAAATTTTCAGTGGAGTTGATCACAATTGGAGTTGGACGTTAAGAAAATATTGAGCTCCTAGTAGACAACCTGTGGACTGACTTCCTATTAAGGCCTAGTCACTTCTGTCGGTGTCTTAGTGAGATCTGAAATTTTTTGAATGTTTTGTCCCAGCTATAGAGGTTTACTTGTTCTGAAAAGCGTAGCATGAATTGCTGTCTTGATACTCTCCCTGAATAACAAATAGATATATTTTGTCACTTGAATGTTTTTATAGTTGCATATGACTTACAATGTTCTGTCATTGCAGAGTTTGCCTCCTAAACTTCCAGAGGAAGCTGGACTTGCTTACACCAAATCTGTACATGAATTTCTGACACACAGAGAAGTACAGCAATAAAAAAGATTTATACTCAGAGTTTATTACTGATGAATAGAGTCATGCTGGAGTCAGGCTAGAGAAGACATGTTTACTCGTAGTAAGTCTTCTGTTTAAAGTGGCAAGTCCCAAGTTTGATGGGGTATGTGATATGCAAGCAGAAGACAAAATTTTACTGAGGTGATGAAGGGAGTATAGTTTTCAGAAGGATTTTCGAAGGAGTGCAGGAGAGTTAGTCATCCACCTCCAGCCGATGTTCAGCAAAAGCTGGGTGCCAAAGTCCCTTAAGCTCTCTTATACATTTTGTGCAGTAACTCTAGTGGAACATTCTTAGCCTTATTTATCACCACAGGGAAAGGCTCGGCCTTTTTTCTTCTATTTTCCTTCACACTAGGTGGGAAAATTTGTCAGCTTTATTAGTTAAAGAGGGTGGATGTCTTTCATGTTTATGAGATGCAATTGTGTCTTTTGTTTCGTTCACATTATGGAAATGAAAATGTCCCTGTTATATTGTCTGTGGGATCCTTACTGAAAGTGTGCATTACCAGGGTCAGGCTTGTTTTCAGTGTGGGGGAAGATTATTTACTTGGAGATTGTCTCAGTGTCATCAACAACAATTTATAGGTAGTTTGGGAACCATAATTCTTTTTGTTCAATTTCAGACGTTTTTTAAAATTAAGGTTTGCAGATCAGATTGACTTCTCTCCCCCTTTGAGCTCTAACTCCATGCAGGCTTGTCTCTGTAGCCCTCCTACACCTGCAAGCACTTCTGGGCTCTTTCAGGATGCAGACAGGGATGGCTCAGCTGTGGGACAGGTGGGAGAAGAGCTGTGAAATAGGGCTTTGCATGTTTTACATGCTGCTACTGGAAGATGTAGGGCCTTGGCATTGCTGTCTGATGAATGGCCCCTAAGTTAGTGCTCCGCTAAAAATATCAAGCTGTGTATGCTGGAATACCTTCAGGGTTATGCTGGAGTCGACTTGCTAGAGTTGTTGGGAAGCATCATATGGGTCTGCTACTGCCCAAGTGGACCTCAGGTCTGAATTACCTTCAGGATGTCTGGCTCTCTGTGTAGTCACTGTCTACTCCATCTGCTCCTACAATGAGATAAGGGGCTTGCAGTTAGATAACACGGTAAACAACCTATGACTTTTCCTTTCAAGACCCAAGAAGGCTCTGGTGCTATCCACACTAAGGTGGTGGGCAATTGTAGGGAGAATGCTGGTTACCTGAAAGGAAAAATCTGGATGTCATACGCTGGATCCTGAGGGTCCTCAGGGCTCCATGGTGTGGAGCATTTAGCTCACACAACAACTTCCCTGGCCAGTGTGCACATGCATGTGCGTGGCAGTGTGCACATCTGCACGTGAAGGAAGGTCCCCTGGGCCAAAGCTCCATAAAAAGCCGAGGAGGAGCCTCAGTTGCCCTGTGCCATAGCATAGCACTCTTTGGTTATGTAGTCGTTGTACTGTGATGGAGCAGATACATGGGTACTGTGTTGCTCATGGTAGGGAAGATCCTATTTCTGTCTTTGCAAAACTTCTTTCCTCATTCTATACACAAGTTCAGATTTGATTCTGTCCACAGTTCTTAATGAAATACTCCCTTTGCAGTCTTTCTTTTTTTCATTCCCATCACACCCTTTTGCTCTTCAAAGGTTCACTGGACACATAGTTAAAGTAATTTCAGTATATAGTAAACTAGAACCTTAAGAGCAGGGTAGGAAATCAGTCTATTATGGAGGATTTTAGTTGATTTGCCAAATTAATGTTTCAGATCACCATGCAGCAGTAGATATAATTAAATGTTAAAGAGAGAGGGCTAAATGCATGAATAAAATATCTTATTGTATCATTACACTTTTATAATAAGATTTACTTGTCAACTTAAAATGTAATAGTGTAACTAACAAGATAATTTATTTCTCAGTATAATGAAGATGTACAGAAGGCAGAGGCAGGACCTTGTAAGATGCCAGCTTCACTCTGTGGCTGAGTCTGCCTGGTAGCATCCACACTTAATGAAGGAAAAACCCTACTAAACCGAAAGAGGGGGCATAGCTGCGTAGGATGGATAGAGGATGAGGAAAGAGCAGGAATAGGCATGAAGTTTGGATGTGGTGGAGGAGAGAAAGATGAGAGAAAAACTGTGATGACAGAAGGCATAAGAGTCTGCTGGGGAAGACGCTACCGTATGCATTTCTCCAATTGATAGAGCAAGACATTTCCATAATGTAAACTTTCAGAGAAAGAAGGTTAAAATAACTAATTGCCTTAGTGTGGGCTGAGAAGATATGTATGGAAAGCTATCCCAGATTGGCTGACACATGTTAACTTGTCTGGCTGTGTAAGTTTTAATGATGCCTTCCTTAGGGAAAAGGAGGTCTACTGGAAGTCAACCAGGAAGACAGAAATCTTCAGGAGTTTCTCCCCATATTAACTACATCTGACAGAGACTGTGATTTAAAAAAAAGTGAGAGCTGCTTAAAGAGGTTGTGAGAAATAATTTGCTACCATTTAGTTTCTAAGACTATGACAGGATCAAGTCCTGGAAAGGTCCTGCTTGTCACCATTTCTAGATCAGGAGCCTTGCCATCTCTAAATTCCTGTCAGTGGAACTGTGTAAGAACAAGCATGTATTTGCAAAGAAACGGACGGCTATGCTACCATTCTGGCTGGCTTTGAAAATAGCAACCCAGGGAGGTGCAGCATGAGACCCTGCATGAGCTCCTATGAAGACTGTTGTTGCTTCCTTCCCAGCTCATTCCCACAGACACTGGTGCTTCCAGTGACCACCATAATCATGCAAGGCAATTAGAGAAATGCATCTCCCTGTGTCTGAATGGAGCACAATATAGGCGTAGGTATACTGGGGCTATGTTCAGCATCACTGTAGCAGGTGAATGGATGCAGGCTTGTCTCAGAGAGAGAACTGCACATCCTAAACCGATCTGCTGATTCTTATTAGACCTGGGTTTTGGCCAAGTGTTGAGGGAGCTGGCTCTTGCTGATGTTTGTGCAGATCTGTAGGGATTCAGCGGAAATGGCTGCAGGATAGACTGCAGTCTGTGAGAGTGCTGGAGCACACTAGGAGGTGGTGACAGGCTCCCTGTATCAGCATAGAGGAAGAAAGAGTTGCTGTGATAATCATCCACGGTACATTTCCAGCCGTGCAAGGCTGCGTTGTGGAAAGTATGTCATTTCTGTATAATCTACTCTCTCTCTCATAATCTACATAGCCAGGCAATACACAGAATAGTAATTGTACACAATGTAAGTGCATTCCTGAACTGTGTAGCATAAATATGAACGAGAGGGAACATACTGCACTTTAAAGTCTTTGTATATTGTGCTGAGTGTTATGACAATTAGTACACTGTGGTACATTATTCAAAATGTGAGAAGTACAGTACCTGCAAATGATGTTTTGTTTTTCTCCTCATAGCTGCCAGATGGTGTGGAACCATTTACACAACATCTGAGTGTTAGTGCATTTTAAGCAGGGAAAGAAGGATCCTGCTTAGTGTTTTGTTTCTCTCTTTTTTTTTCTTCTTTTTACATTTTTTTATTCTTAGCTACCTAGCCAGCATATTTGAAGATTTTTTTTTTGTGCAGAACAACAAAAAAAAACCCCCTACGTAGTGTATTCCTTATTTTGTCTTTCCAAGTCACTTCAGGAACTTTGGTTTAAGCAAAGAAAGAAGAGAGTTTCTCATTGTTGCTTTTATGACAATGGAAAAACAGAGAAAGCTTTATTTGCCATGCTTATTTTGTTTCTTCACAGAGGTCTAGTGTGATATGACAGTGCTTGGAGAGGCAACTAGAACACTTCTTTCAGGACTATTTTAAGAGATGTCCTAGGCATGAATGAACATATGTACCACATGGACTCTCATGACATAAGGCAACATTATATTGTCCTTCTGTTCAAAATAGTGGACTTACAAAAGAGATCTTCCACTTGTATATAATTTGATAAGCATTTAAGGAACAAGTGTACAACCTTTCTCTCTACTATAGTGAAGGATATATAAAAATTGCAAAGTTTTCTAATATGCAATTTTTTTCATAGCTTGAAAATACTGTGGAATACTAAAGAGAAGTGAAAGAGGGAAAGAAATATTTTCACCTCTACTGCAATAAGTATTCCTAGCCACTCTACAGAGAAGTGTTATTTGCCTAGGTAGGCCTTTAGTCTTAACTTGTTTGTTTTTTCTTGGATAGCTGAGATGGTGCCACAAGCAGGCCACAGCTGTGAGGTCAATATACTCAGGCTGCTTGCAAGTCAGCTCTCCAAAGTGTCATGGTTTAACCTCAGCCGGCAACTGAGCACCACACAGCCGCTCGCTCACTCTCCCCGCCCTGGTGGGATGGAGGAAAGAATCAGTAGTGTAAAAGTGAGAAAACTTGTGGATTGAGATAAAAACAGTTTAATAATTGAAATAAAATAAAGTAAAATAGTAATAATAATAATAGAATATACAAAATAAGTGATGCACAATGCAATGTGTGTTATCAACATTATTCTCATCCTAAATCCAAAACAGCGCACTGTACCAGCTACTAGGAAGAAAATTAACTCTATCCCAGCTGAAATCAGGACACAAAGACCCAGAAACCAGCCTTCTCAGTCAGTAGAGCATGGGAAGCTGAAAAGCCCTTGACTAGTGTAAGCACTGCTCAGCAACAACTAAAACACCGGTGTGTTATCAACATTATTCTCATCCTAAATCCAAAACACAGCACTGTACCAGCTACTAGGAAGAAAATTAACTCTATCCCAGCTGAAATCAGGACACAAAGTGACCCAGAAATTTTCAAAATCAGTAAAGTTTTGTTTTATTTGAATGGAACTTCACTTCTTTAAATAAAGCTCTAAGCAAATAGGGAACACAGACTGGAACTTAAAAACAAGAAAAATAATAGTTTTACTTACAGCTCTTACCCTGTCCACTGTGTCCTAGTCAATGAGTTCTTGCTTCTAAGCTTTGCTGCAGTTAACACTGTAATGCTAGCTTATAAAAAACTGCTGAGTCCCTTTTGGTCTTAGGAAATTCCTTTCCATTGCCTCTGAGGTCTCTCTGTGCTGTGATTCTTTCACGTGTCACAGCATACAGTGTCTTGAGCCTGTTCTTCCTCAATATGCACAAAAGCTCTCCAAGGAAATGTGCAATCTTTTGTCTTCTTCCAGGAATTCTGCCTGACCTAGTCCAGAAACACTTTCCTTCTTAAAGAAACTGTTGAAGACAAGCAAGTCAAATATACCCCCAAACACACCAAGTATACTACGATGATGGAGACTTGAATTCTCCCATCTGCAATGAAGGCTGATGCCACAACTATACTGCGGCATGTTTAGAGAAACCTCAGCTAGCTAAAAATTGCCTTTCTTGGATACTGCTGGCAGTGCTGCCGTGATACCACATTCTTAGTGTGGGCTCCAGGGAAGTTGGGAAAAACTTCAGATACAAAGGTCCACTAAGCTACAGCTGTGCCACTGGTGCTGACCCACGTAAAGCTAGCAAAAGTGTGTATATGCAGGCTACAGTTGTTGCTGTGTAAGCTTATCCTTAATGCACAGTAAATGTTTTATGCTGCTGAAGTTATATATTTGATTCATTGACTGGAATTTTTCCAGTCACCCTTTTCTAGGTTTTAATAATTTCTTCTTTCTGTTACCAGTTCCACTCAGGTCAATGTACCAGGTTCCGTATGTAAATCCTGATACGTTCAAATCCCATCGATGTGTTTGGTTACCTTTTCTTCTTAAATGAAAAGAATAAATATACCTTGATGATCAACTTAGAGAACTAACCATTTTCTTACCTTTTGTGGAAAAAATAAAAAAGGAAAAAAGTTTTGGCAGATTTCTGGAGCTGACACACTCTTCTTCCTCTGAAAGTGTAAGAGGTGGATTAGAGTAGTGACCTTTGCTGCACGTACAAGGGAGAAGGGAAGGAGAACTGTTGCTCACCTTCAGTTTCCAGCATTCTCCCACCTGTTCACACTGTAGGAAGTTGCTAACATTCAAAGTCAAATTCCTAAAGTATTTGAGCATTTGAAACCCATGTTATAATATTGGCCAGTGTAAGTAACTTCTATTCAGTCTTGGAGAAAAGGAGAATAAGAGGAAAGGAGGAGATAATGTATTACATTGCTAGTTGATTAGGGTCATTCAACGTTATAGAATACATGTAATTTGTTATAATATGATATAGTGCATCTTCAAGAAATACAGTTTTCACACTGGGTAGAAGCGTGTGGGCAGGTAATAAAATCCCTGCACTGACCAGAAACTGTTGTGAACATCTGTTCCCTGACTACTTAGGTTATACTTGGACAGTTTGATGCATCTCTGGCATCCATCCCATGTTCTAGCAGAATGAAAGTAGAAGAGAAGAAGAATGCAAAATCAGAGAATCCTGTTGGGTTGTAATCTTTCTTTCTGCTCTTTCTGTTTTCTTCTCCCTCTAGTAAATCTGTCACATCTTTGTTTAGAAACCCATGACATCCTTTCTTTCCCTCAGTTGTATTTGCAACTGCCTGCTTACTTATTTTGTGTACATTGACTACTGCCATGCAAGGCTTCAGACTTAATTAAAAGGCATAGCAAGAGAAAGATAGAGGTTTCTATAGAAATATCTTCTTGTGGAATGTTCTGTTGAGTTAAATCCACCCTACCAAACCATAACTTCTGAAATAAATGATTCTTCCATGAATCTCATCTCTCAGTACCATCTTCACCTGAATTCTACCGGGCTGGTGTCACACTCAGGGGTTTTATATAGCCTTGAAAAAAAAGCTAGGAGAAGGATGATTAGTTTGGTTGAAACTATTATGTTGACACACAAAAATGTGAATTGCCTTCAGCTTCCCCAGATATTACAGCAAAAGAACAATTAGTTCCCCTCCCCATGTTGAAGCCACACTTGCCCAATTTTTAAACTGTACTTATGCACCTGAAGTGTTAGTGCAATGTGCAAATTGTCCATACTGGCAAAAACAGTGCTTGATTTAACAAAAAGTGAAAATCAAAGCCACTGCACAGATTTTAAACTCTATTTAAAAAGAGCAATAATAATTGATTAAGTCAGATTTATTAGTGTTTTTAAGGGTCTTTTTATCTCATGTTGGCTCAAGGATATAATCTCATTTTGGCATGCTTGCATGAAAATGGGTTGGTGCCTGGGGCTTGGCTTCCACAACAGTAATTTGGAATATGAGTCATCTATCATTAGTTTATGCACATGCAAAAATGTAGGCCTTGTGTTTTATGGCAGTGGAGGAAGATTACAGCATGTAATAACAGGTGTACTTCAACTGTGTGGCCTTAGGAGATGCTCCAGCTGATATTCTTCTCTGCCAATAGCAGAGAAATCCTTTACCGTATACGCTGGTACAATTCTACTCCACGCATAAAAAGGAACACATTGTGATTTCAGTAATCATACCAGGCACAAAACGCAACTACTAGCTTTTATTCAAATAAAATTCTGTAATCCTTTCCACAAGCTCAGAGCTGCATTCAGCTGGGAACTCTGAGAATAGCTTATGTGTCTTGTGAGAAATGGAGTACAGTGAAAGACAGAATTATGTGCCTCATTCAACAAATACTGAAGATTTCCCCCCCCCTTGTGAGTAAAGGAGGAGACAACTGACAAAAATCCTGGCCACAAAAGGCAACTGAAGTTTCTATGCTAAGATACATGTGCTAATTCTGTCAGACGGGTGTGCTATCTGTCTTCCCAAGCAACTAGGACTTGCCAAAATCCTTTGTGCCATTCCTCTCCCTGCTTCCTCAGAATAACTTCTATGCAGATCTTTGGTCTAATTTGCCATCATCTCATATGTTGGTACAGGTAACAAAACCCTGGTTTAAATGCAAAATTCTTCCACATTAATTCTCTCTCCTTGTGAAATCCTTCACAAAATCATTAATTCGCAAAGCCCAAGATACTGCTTCATTGAAAGGAAAAAAACTGCAATATATATATAAAAGCTTTAAATACTGTATTAACAACCCAGAATCCTCTTTCCTCCTCCTCTAGCCTGGATTTTTCTCCTTCTTCTCTCATATATCCAAGTGCCACATCTCCATAAATTAAGCGCATCATATACTTAAAAATGGAAATAATAGCAAATCTCATGCTTTTTCTTTTTGTGGTTTGTAAGACCAATAACTAGATTAATGTAGTAAGATGTGTGTGAAAGTATTTTTCCCAGAGAAACTTAAGTCAAGCAGGTATATTTCGTACTTTGCCTCTTCTGGGTGAAAGAAGACAGTTCCTTGCCTCTTCTGGCATAAGTTTTGTATCTGAGAACTGCAAAATATATCCCCCTTACAGGTCAGTACACTCCAGTAGAAGCTAATGATTGTGGAATAAAAAGAAAAAACAAGAGCACAAGTTAGAAAAAAAAAAATGAGAGAAATCAAAGTAAGAGAACAAAACTAAAAGCAAGGGATGAGTTACTTGTTTTTGTATTTGCTGTGATTATTGAAATCATTATGTGTTCCTTTTTCTGTCCATAGAAAATGTACATGTATATACTAAAAAAGATCTCAGGATATCATTAACAGAGTATATAATTTGAAGCATGTAAAAAAAAAAAAAATCCCCAAAACCCCTCAGAAAAAATAACTAGAGGTAGAGAATGATTTCTGTATAAGAAGAGATAGGAAAGCTAGCATTTTTGACCTTGGAAAAGAGGCACCTGAGGAAGGATATGGTAAATGCTGTTATGTTTAGATTAGTGGTCAGGAAGGGGTCAGAAGGATATGATGTAAAGTTAGTCACATCTCTGACCACCTCTAACCATTTGGGTTCTCTGGGGGATTTAGACAGAAGCCAAGCGCCTGTTCATCTAGATACGAGTTCCCAGTTAGGTAACAGACACTCATTTCCCCTCAAAAGGCACTTCTGAGCATGCATAGCTAATATGAAGTAGAGATGGACTGAACAAGTGTAAGGGACTATGTGGGGTTAGGAAGGTTGGTAGGTAGGTTTGCTGTCTGGGACTTAACAAGATTTAAGATGCCTGGTAGGACCGAAGCACACTGAAGAGCACCCCAGCTTTATGTACAAAGCAGTGATGGCAATCTCCTATCTGGAGGAAGGAAAGACATTTTTACAGCTGTGCTACTTGTCACACAGTCCAGGGCTGTGTGTGTGATGAAGGCATTTTCTAGGGGTGGATGCCCTTCGTATTTGGTATTGCTATGAAGGAGGCAAGTTCTTTAGTGTATTTTCTCAGTTCTTTTGATTTCCACGTCTTTGCTTAGGCATTGCTTATAGGCTGCTGCTGGGAGAGCTGATTGAAAGAACTGCTCATCATACTTGTTGTCACCTGCATAGTGCTATCAATTCTGTGCACATTATCCTATCATTTCTTCCTAAAACTTCTGTAGATACTGAGTAAAATGGAGAAAAGGGTAGAGCTGATGTGGAAAACAGCTCATTTTAATCAGCCCTCGAATTCAGCTGGAGAGGAGAAACCTGAGCCACTGCAGGGTGTTTCCATTCCACGTTTTTTTAAGTTGCTTCTGAGAGTTTACACATGAAATATATTTTTTAAATGTGCTGTAAAAAGTGTTCTTCAATTTTTAACAACTTAATTAAGTATTAAAATCCAATTTACTTTATATCTCAAACTGCAAATTCTAAGGAGTTTTTGCTCTCTACTATTTATTGGGAAGATTGTTTGTTGTAATTATTTGTTATGTGTATTAAATGTTGTATGAGTATGCATCATTTAAAATGTAAATACTTTTACCCAGAATGACAATCAACGATAAGATTGGTGCATATGCAAGTTATGATCGCACCTCCTGAAGAATCCACAAGCTTCTGAGTACAGATGTCAGGTGCACATGAAATAAAAAAAACCTGCACTGGATCTTCACAGCTGCACTTGGAGTACCTGTACACTGTAACATGTGAAGTCATAGCTCGAATCCACTCTGAATGCCTCTGCTAGCTTTAAACTAGCCACCCTGGTACAGGTACTTGGTACAGGTTTCATGCCATTGTACCAGGTATGGCAGCAGAGAGTGCAAAATATGTTTTTTAAATGCTAAGGTGGTTATTTTGCAATGAGCTCCATGTTACTGCTGCTACATGGCTAATTTTGCCCAAGGTAGCTTGCCTAGAAATAGCTGAAGAAATTCCACATGAGCTGAAATCACCTTTGACAGCAGTTTATACGTAAATAGAAATAAGAAAGTGTTATTGCCCTTATTTTATTGAAGGGGAGAAAAAGGAAAACTGGACTTAACTAACTTGTCAGAGATTGGGAGGCTGATGGACTACACGTAGAATGGCCAGTCAATAAATCTAAGGTCTAATGTGGGTTCTAGTGCACTCTTGCATGATGATTGTGTCACTTAACTCCTCTGAATCTCAGTTTTTTGTGCTCTAAGATGGAAGTAATTATATGCAGCTACCATATCATATCCACAGAGAGCTGTGTAGTTGGAAAGTATCACTGAACCTATCAACAGGAAAAATGGGAGGAAGTTAATAAATTTTAAGGCCAGAAGGGAACATCATGATCATTTAACCTGTCCTACTGCATTACTGAGGCCATAAAATTTCCCCTGTGTGATTTCTGAATTACTCCTCAAACTTGTAGTTTCAGAAAGGCATTCAGACATTTTCTAGTCTTGATGCGGATACTTTTAGAATCCATACCAGTAAGTTTTTCTAAAGGCAATAAATAGAAGAAGGCCTTTGGTATCATAGGAAATACTGTGCTTCGAAACAGGAGGAAAAACCCATTTAAAACAGTGTGAAGATATTCTTTAAAGCAAAATTCCACAGTTTGTTTGAGTCAGTTGAAATATCTTGTTTGAATAAAATTGAAAATGTTAATTCTATTTCCTCATCCTGCTCCCCTCTCTGGCTGAGCAGGACAGAGGTCTGCTGGTGGAAATATATACATGTGTACAATGTGGATCTCTCCAGCAGCTGGGCTCTGACACCCAGTAGCTGGCCCTGGGTCCCAGTCTCCGGCACTTGGACATATGAGACCCCAAGGCTGCAGCCTCACTCCAGCTGCTGGTACAGACCTTCTTACACCCCCCCACACTGATACACTCACACACACACACACACGCACTGTGCATCCCTTCTGTAATTCGGCTTAGTCACATGCAGCAGCTGGTCTGGGTCATCACTCTCCTGACCTTCCCACCTCACTCTGAGAGACACACGCGCGCGCACACACCCACACACATCATCCCTCACCCAAGAAAAGAGTTAGAAAGACAATTAGCAAGAAGACAGGACAGGTTGCACTGATCAGGCACAAGGCATGGCCAGACAAGCGTACTGACCAGCACCTGTTCATACAGGACTGATCCCTTTTATCCCCTTATTCCTCTATCTTCTTATGCATGTTCCTCCCCCCAAAACCTTGTTCCTTCCCTTTCCCCACCTCTGGCTCCTGCCCTAAACATCCCATAATCAGTCCTGTGCAATCCTGAAATGCTTTTCCCCTGCACCCCACAGTATGTCCTATGTCCCTAGGCAGTGGCCCCCTCAGTGCGAAAGGTGACCTGGAGAGCAGCTCCCACTGTCTCATGGTGATGGGTGTCCCCAGCCCATGGTGCTGAAGCTCTCCTGGGACAGTCCTGGAGAAGCTGGGCAGGGGATGTTTCTCTGACTGGGTTATTGGGGCTCCTCCACCTGCCTTGAGCCCTTGTGCTCCTTCATGGGTGTGGAGATGGGTGTTTGATGGGCTGATGGCTGGAATGAACCTGGAATGATGTGGGACAGGGTGTAATGTGAGCTCCCCCTCCTACCTTTGTGCCTCTGTACTCCTCTGTGTGTGTGCAGTCAAGCTTTTTATCCCATTACTTAACAATTTGATTATTGGAATGCATCGCAAAATCACTTTTTCCCTCCTAATATTTCTTTTCAAACAAGCATTTTTAAAATTTCTAAGCAGTGGTGAAACATATCCTCTTGGGGAAGTCCATATTAAAATATTAAGTGGGAATGTTTCCAGCTGGCATCACTTAATAGTTCTTATGGTGAAGATTTGTACCTTATGAAAACATTAAAACAGAATATAAATCCTCCTACCTCCCACTCATGCTCCTAATAGGGAAAATCACCTCACTCTGCACTAGTTGTCTTTGCCAATTATTTTCGGATGGGAGAATCTCAGTCTGGAGGTTCTGCCGTCTTTCTGTTGGTTATAGGGTGAATCCATACCTTACTTAAGGTAAATGCCTAAATTTGAGATAGCTAAAACCAGGTGAGATTAATCCCATCCTGCATATCATTTTTGGGGAAAAAGGTCAACATTTTCTTCTACAATCACTGCTACATGAAAATGTAAAATGCTTTCCCATGTTATTTCCAGAAGTGTACAGACTAAAACAGTTGATCAAACAGCTGCATTTCAGGAGGTTCAATAGTCCAGAAAAAGAATCAGTGAAAAATCATGCACCCATTTTTGTGCCTTTTATGATTTATGACTGTAAAAGGCCATTCAAACCCTTTAACCTGCAAGGTATTCCCAAGAAACAGGCCTTGAAACTACTATGAATTCCACTGCAAATATAGCACACGAGAGCCAACAAATCCCAGTAAACCTCACACCACAAGCTTAAACTTTCTGCTTTACACCTTTGTCAGCCATTGCTTCTGAACACAGCTAGCAGGGCCAAAATGTGCTGCTTCTCCTGGTAACGTCCATGCATAGTCCTCCATCTCTGGGCGAAGTCTCCTCCATAGGCAGCTGACCTTACATTGAGTGCCTGAGCCATGGGGACATATTTTCTCTATGGACTAGTAGATGGAAAACAGTTTTTGGTGCAGTGAGGGTAACAAACCACTAAAGACGAGTAACCTGCCATGGTGCGATTTAACAGATAACTCATCTTTCATCAGTCATAACTGTAATACTTTCTTTCCTAGATGCCCTCCCCAGTTCTTCACATTTGCCACCACGTTGAGGTTCAGAATGATCAGGCGCACACCAAATTTTTAATTCTCTGTGAATCTTCCTGTTCAAGATTTACAGATATAATAACATGAATGATCAAATGAAAGAAGGGTGAGGGAGAAACACTGTTGTAAAATTTAACAGTGGTTAAAAGCCAGCCAGCTAAATAACAGTTGAAAGAATTTTGCCTCTTCACTCAGTCTCTAGTTGACTGAAAAGTTTAATAGAAGTATCATCTTTGCTATAAATACAGCATTACTCTTCTGACATATAGAGAGAAGTTTCAGGAAGTATACTTTGTTTTTAGGAACCTTAATTTAATGTTGAAAAATGTTACTTCTTAGAGCATTAGGTATTTTATATACAGTTGTATAATTGAGCACTGTGATTATCACAGCATCCATAATCTGATTATGAAGGTCTTTTTTTTATCTGTTATAGATAAAGGTCTAATGTATGCCTTTTAGAAGCTGCGTCAAAATGGTCATGGTTATATGAGGTATTCAATTTCTGCCAGGAGAAACGTCTAGTGGGTACCAAGAGAAGAGAGGTAGGTAACAGGATCTGTGCACTGTAGAAAATCATAACTGCTTCCTGCTGCAGTACTTCCACTGTCACTTTCTGGCTTGTACAAAGTGAGGTCCTGGCACACCCTGCCTGTTCCCCTGCCAGAATTCGGAGTGGCCAGAGTCCACTGCAGCTGCCAGATGAGTGCATTGCACTGAGAGAGGGAAGGCATTGCTTCCACCAGCTCTGTTTTGTGCCAGCACAATGCAGAGGAAGGCATGAGTCACCCTGCACAGACTTCCTGTATGACTTTGATTAGCTAAGATCTTTTTTTTATAATTAAATTTTTAAAGGAAAAGTATAATGGCCTGCATTTTCCAGAGTAATAGGTTACTTTGCCTATTCTCAGCTTCTTTGCTGAAATTGGTAAAACTGAGTGTCCAGATCTTTTCTGGAAACAGACCCACTTTAAGTCAGGTACATGCCTTGGTTTAAAAAATGCTGGCGGCTATATCTTTTGAGGGGTATGGGCAGTGTGCATATATTTATAGCCAAAAAACCCCCGCTTTTGTAGTCTTGGTTTTATTGGTTTTTCTAATGTAAAAAGTATGCTCTACTCAGAATGTTTCCCAAATTCATTCCATCTAGGTATGAGTTGGCATCGCCTCTACGTGCCTGTACCTTGAAGACAAGCTGTTTTGAAATCAGTACACACTTCTTTCTAAAGTGCCCCTATTTTTAAAATGCATGTTCCTGCTGGTTAAAATTCCTCTTGCCCTGTAAAAACTGAGTTATCTTCTTATGGCACTCGATGCAACCCGGTCCCTTCAGAGCAACGAGGACTGTGAGCAGATGACATTTGCACGTACTGGGTCCTTTTCTTCCAACGTAATGTGCACAAATGGTGTTTTTTTTTTTTTAAGAACATTTTGATGTTTTCTGGATGGGATTACAATATAGCTCTGAAAACTGGCTATTGCACAGGTCACATAGCTGTTTTGATATGCATTTCCATTGCAAATTCTACCCATTTTAGAAATACTTGGAATACATATGGTGCCACGTAATTAAACTGTGGCGGTTCCAGTGGAAGTGTTATTCTTTATCAAGCTCATAATATCAGTTGAAAAGAATCTTTTTAAAGAAGATGCACACAATGCAGTGTGGAGAATATTATATCTTTTCACATTTTATTGAACTAAATTTGCATAATTTAATTTTTTGAAGTCCATAAATACTTATTTATTTGCAAATACTTGACATTGTGATGTGACTGTATCAACCCTCATGTACCCTAATGAGAATTAAAGAAATTAAAAATCAGGGCACTAACACAAGGAAAATGAAAAGAATCCTATATAAATAGCCAGGAAAATTTGATATGAGAAACGAAAATCAGACACATTTAAAATTAAAGCTGACACGCTGTTCTCAGTCCACCCCACTGTGTATAGGGACTGTTGAACAGTGGGTGTTTTGTGATTGTTTTTTCAAAGTGAATCTCTTTCTCAGGAAAGGTCCTGCACTGATACCACTAGCATGCAAAAGTTGTGTTCTTTTTTAAAACATTCCACACATGAACCGTAGCAAAAGCCGAGAAACATATGAGCTGCTGAGCATCCTTGTCTCCCAGGGAACTGAGTGGAGGGAAGGGCATTCAGCATCCCACAGGATGGACTTTCCCTTTGTTTCCTTTTCATTCGCTTTCAGCTTTTTTCATAGGAACAAGTTCTACATAAGAAAGCAATTAGGTTTCCTTGCCTGTCTTGCCCATAGCTGTTTGGTTTGTGGGAATTTCTGGGCTTCACAGCTCCAACATAGAAACTGGTAGGGTCTTCCTCTTACCACTAAATCTCTCTAATCAGGCACACCTTTTGTGGGGTGAAGATTTTTGCCTAGAAACCATTGTTACAGACAGAGGATAATCTTAAAAACTATGTGCACTGCCCTCTTCCATACAAAATTGCAAGGAAGTCAATGTCCTGGAAATGCATTTATTCACTTCTGTTTCCTAGTCCAAAAAAGCCAGTTCTCTAAAACAAAGGAGCAGAAGTTTTGGCTAATCTCCCTCTGAAGGAGGTTCCTGTTTTTGCCCCAAGCACAAGGATGTTTTAGCACTGATCTCTTTGCAAGACCAGGGTCTACTATTGAGTGCATTCTGATCAAAATCAATATTCAACCCTTTGCATGCTTGGGTTTGTGAAGGAGTTCAGGAAACAAAAATCTATTTTCATAGTAAAAAAAATGAAAGGCAGAAAAGCAGCCCAAAATAAGACTGTAGAATTTCTCGTTTGAAATTTAACAGAAAAAAACCCCCAGACTACTGTAACCTTAACTGCATAATGCAGACGCTTACTTGAGATATGAAAGCAGGATTTTCTTCTAGCTGAATTTGGGGTTTCTTTCCAAAAAGCCTTTACCCTTTGCAGTAGACACGAACACAACAGTGTGAGCAGAAGCATCACATTGCATTCTACAGCTGGAACAAGCAAACAAAAAGCCTCTCTGTAATTGTTATGCATACATTAATGCAATGGAAAGGGACCTTTTTGGCAGTGTCTCCATGGCACTGAAACAATTCTTCTGTACTTTTTTTCTTATTATAGACAGGAGCAGCTATCTTTTTGTCTGCTCCACTCCATCTTATTGATACAAGTCTTGACAATCAAGCTGTATATGAAGTGGATGCATCAGTTTGAGTTACAAGCATAATTTAAAATACTCAGTTAGTTACATATTTTACATATTGCTATACCATAATTATACAGCTGTATCATGCTTCTTGTCCAGAAATTCCTGGAAACCTGAAATTGCTTGTTCCTTGATGTGGCCACAGGCTGTTGAAATTCAAATGAACTTTTTGCTCAGCTGGAATTGTATTAAGTCTGTAGGACAGCCCATGATGCCTGGACTGGAGGCAGGAGACAACTCTTGTTAGTAAACGTGTGTTTGAGTGTATTAGTATTACTGAATGATAGCTAATCATCTGAAAGTCAAAGGAAGCCTCTTTAAGGGAGCGATGCCTCACCAGGAGAATAGGAACAAGTCTGGGCCACATCTTTATAAGTAATGAGTTCTCATTTCTTTTCAATCTAGCAAATGCCCTCTATAAAGGTTAATTCTTAAATAGTCACTTGGGAACAGATGTCTCCTTCACTCTGATCTCTGTGAGTCAAGCAGACTGCTAAGAAACTTCAGTTTGTCTCTTTTATTAACTGATGCCCCTTTCTTTCAGATTAAAACTGCTGATAAAGATGATTTCAGCTGCCTGATCTCCTGCATGTTTTGTAATTGCTGAATAAAGGAATGAGCTGAAGTTACTAAACAATAACAAACTGATACCCAGGCAAGTTACAACTGCATTTCCCAAATTCCTGTTATTTGAGGTAGTAAGGCAAAAAGGAATATGCTTTTTTTTGTATATCATTCAGGTGGCACAAAGACTCAGAGGAGGCAACTGCCTTGGCTGAGCAAAGGACCATAAAGGCTGTTGGGATGATACAGTAAATTGTCGTTTTCTCTTTTTAGGGTGATCTGGCTGAAGGCTGAGTAGCAACTACTGTATGTCCGTGACAATCAGAAAGGATGCTGTCCTTGTTGCATGGCCCTCACAGACCTAGATAATCACCCCCACCTCCCACCCCCAGCTCTGAAATTTTCACAAAGATTAAAGAGATTGAAATTTTTTTGACACTGTTCATTCATCTGTATGAGCACAGAACAAGAAAGTTTAACAGGAAAATACTTCAGAGACATATGATAAACTAATACTACCCAGATGAATGCAAGCGCTGCCTGGAATACAGACGACGGTGTGTAAATTGCTTCAAATGAGCCTTATTGATTCCGCTCTGTGTTGATGGGGTATATCTGAAGGAGGAAGTTTCATTTAAACACTTGGGCATTGCAGTAATTAAATGAACTCTGGGACAGTTTATGTAACGGACTGGCTCTGATTCTTTAGGAGCTGGTGACTATCTCCCTTAAACATGAAGCATGTTAATAGCCAAGCAGCTAATTCATTATAATGAAATGAAAAAATACTGTAGCACCCTTGCGGCCCAGATAATGTAGCAGCAGGTTACTGTTCTGATGAATAGGGATGTTGCTCAGCAGATGTAATGTTTTCTAGTCTTAGAAGAGGATAGATCAATTTCTTATTCTTTATGAAGAAGGATGATTCCTTTGCAGCGCTGCTGAGAGATGTGGACGTTTACATCTTTGAGTTAATCACTGCCAGAACAATCCAACCACTACAGGTATGCTTAGCTGTTATTTTTCTTGCTATATAAATAAGAAATTAATTTATAAAACAGGAAATACAGGAGGGATTTGATTTCTGTTTCTGTACTTTGATGGTATTTCTATAGACTTCTACTGCTCGCATTGTATTTAAGGAAGACCAGAGAGGGGAAAGGCCATGTCCCGTGGGCAGGGAAGGCTGCGGGTGGGAACACATGGCACTCCCAGGCTGAGCAAGCCGTGTTTGGGTGGGCAGCCCAGCGAAAGGCTGTGGTTCAGTAGATGGCAGTCTTCCCTCAGAGTCTGCTTAGTCCCTGCCTAGGCTGAGGTGGGGTGGAGCTGGAAAAGGGACATTGCTCCTTCGGAAAGCTCAGGGCCGCCCCTCATTGCAAACCCCATTTGCAAACCCTTTATGCACTCTTTCGTAAGGCATCTCTGGGATTTAGTGGTGATACACCCAGTGCTCCATCAGCACTGTTTAGAGGTGCCAGTTACAAAACCCTTTACTAGTACTCTGGCCCCAAAGCTCCCCGTTTGCCTTTATTTGATTGTTAGAGGTGAATTGTGTCTGAGCACACAGAAGAGCAGAGGAACGGAGCACACACAACTGAGCCAGCTCTGGTAGCAACTGTCTCCTAGTTTTTCTCTCAACCAATATCTGAGATCTCTTACAGTCAGGTTTCAGAGTAGACAAAAAAAATGACATAGTGACAGTATTGATGAATGCCCTGGACAACTTTTTCCCATCCATCACCAAGGAATAGCATTGTAATAGTATTACTGAATGAGTGACATTTAGGATGATACATTATGCTTTGCATAAAGATGACTCCTAACATAAAAATCAATGTCTGGAACTTATTATGTCATTTAGCTTAACTCTTGATTTTCATTAATTTGGGAAATGTAACACTCTCAGTGGATACTCAGAAAGAAAAAGGCAACTATGTCCTATATTGCAAGCACGTAAATAGCAAATCTCCCCATGCCAAGATTCAGGTCTATTTGCAGAGTTCCCTGCTGTTCTCACTGCCCCTGCTTTTGGTATGGTAATAAGATTTTCATGATTTAAGAATGCTTCAATACTTTTCTGTAACTTTCTTTTCTTGTGGTCCCTCTTGATTTCACTTCCCTGCTCAGCCTGTGCCATACTTAAGAGCTCACCCAAGGCTGTCTTCAGCTGAGACAAAGCTGAAGAAACACCCTATGGTCTCTGCTTACATTTGCAGATGTGCACTAAGGTAGTCCTGCACATTTAATCATGAAGAGGCAACACAGAGCTGGAAGTGAGGATGGCCATTCTGCAGGAAATTCAGATTATCCATTAAAGTCAAACTGAAATGAACATCTGACTGTGATCCTGCTTGTGAAAAACATTCTGAAAAATTGTTTAGGGAATAGGAAAATGACGAAATATTTCTTTTTTATAACGTGGATGCTTTGTTTCAATAAGGACCAAATGCTTTGATTTGATGTTATTTGTCCTACTATACTATATATATTCAGGTAGAAGGGAGTGACTGATGACATTTTTCTATAATATTTCCAAAATGATGAGGTAAATTTATGTTAGATATTAGATAACTTTTTGACTGGTAAGCAGGATGAAACTAATGAAAAAAAGCCCAGTGAGGCTAGATTAGACAAAGCTCTGCCAGGGATCCTGTATTTAAGTTGATCATACCTAAAAAAGCAGAGGAACGGACAGTCAGTTGCTGTCTTCAGGCAACTCCCAGCCTGTCAGTTCTGAGACTGCAATAAAACACAGTATCACTAGCAGTGAAGGTGAATGCTCTGGATTTCTCAAAATGAAATGTTTCAGCTATATCGAAAAGGAATAAGTAGACTATTTTTGTAAAATCTACAGATGGAAACATTCCTGCAAAAGTGCTTTGATTTAAGTAGGACAGAATTTTCCATCAGGAATTTTTTAAACCAGTTTTACTCTTCCTCTCTTTGGGGAGTGCTTTGTTGCACAACCGTATCTTTCACCAAAAGTTCTTCCAGCAGCCTGTTCTTGGGTGTTTGCTAGAGAAGTGGTTTCCCAGTCCATGTGTTTCCCGGTCTGATGTGTTTGGATTGCAGCTCTGCAGGACCTCTTAGTAGTCTGGCTTGCCTGACCCACAGTAATGTGCAAGTAGGAGAGGTCCTCACAGCAGCACATACATTGCTAGAGAGATGGAGGTCATGCTGTTGAGTTTCAAATCATTGACCCTGAGTCTAGTCTTTACAGAAAATCACTTGAAAAGCATGTATCAACAGAATCAGACCCGGCAAAGGCTATGGCTATACTTGCAAAACATTGTTCATGTCCTGAAGACTTCAGCCAAGAAACTGTCTGTGTGGATCTAATTGCAGGTCAAATTGACAAAAAACAGTATGTGCTTGACTCTTACCATTAATCTGGTTTTATATTGTCTGTAACCAGAGGCTATGTCCCTTTATCAGAGGTTTTTACAGGCTATGGCTATCTAGTAAATAAAACAGGCAGGGGCAGGTCTCCAGTCTTGAGGCCAGTTGGCGCTGCATGGTATGTGTCCAGCCATAAGGAATCTTGCTCCCCTTCTCCCGTAAAATGGGACTGCCATGCCCAGGCTGCCAGTGAAGAGAGGTCCCTGCCCTTAATACCGCTGAGCCCCTCCTAGGCAATGTTTGAGACAGCAAAGCCAAAACCAGTGTTAGGGACTGCGGTAGCAGTTTAGCTGAATGGAGAGTTGCAGACCAGCACTTGGCCTGTGTCTTGACCTTGTTTAGTTTACTACTATAGACATAACCATGTGTGAAGATGTGCCCACTCTCCGTATTTTCTCCTCTCAGTACCCTGCTAAGGTAAGGAAGGACTATATTGACTTTCCATGCCTCCCTTCCCTCACAGATAAAGCAGTGAGAGGGGATATGGCTTGTCCAGGTTTATGTAGAAATCTTGTAGAAAAACTGGAATGTATGTGCCAGGCTCTACGTTACAGATCACTATTGTCTGAAAATGTGCACTGACAATCAAAGCTGTGTTTTATGCAAGGGTCCCTTTCTCCATTCTGGCAATGGGTAGGGACTTCAAAGTATGTGCACTTTAAAGTATTCTAAATCATATTTATAATACCAAAAGAAACCTCAGAATAGATGAGAAACAGACAATGAATTTTTAAAGACTCTTCTCCCCTTAAAAATTTGATAAGATACAGGGTTATTTTTACCTCCTGTTTGTTTGCAGTAGAAAATTTGTTTCAATTAGAGTGGCAGCTCCTCACCCCCAAAATGTTCCATAATTATCAGTGAAAAGTGCAGAGTCAACAGAAAAATCTTTCATGAATTGCTCATAAACATAAATCATTCAGACAATACAACTCTACTTCCTGCTTGGGCACTTATCCAGGCAGTGCTCCAGCTGAGATTTATTTTCTATTATTTAATTTTAATGGAATGTGCTGCTACAGATATTGTGCACAAATACCAAACATGGTAACTGACTTAATTACATAATTTTTCCCAGGAAAATGTGACTTTACATATCCCCTTAATACAACCACAGTTCCTGTGTAATCTATCTCTTTTTCTCACTTTGGGTTTTGACAGATGGGCTCTGTCAGACTAAGCAGCCGTGATCCAAGCTGTTACCACCCTCAGCTCTCCTCTGCCCCGTGTTGCTGGGAGCTGCTACCCTGGAGCAGGGTGACAGAAGCTGCCATGATCCACTCCATTGCTGCAGCAGTTGGGTGGCTTTGCAGCTTGAAGCGTTGATGAGCTGAGAGTGTGATCTCTGCTGAGCAGCAGGTACATTTGCCTCTGATGCCTCTGCTATGGGAACGCTGACTTTGGAGAGAAAAGGGCGGTGGACAGATGGGGTGATAATGCCCTCAGCCACACTTACTGGTCTGTCAGAGCCCCCGGCTTCTTCTAACAGCATCCCAGCACTGCCTCCACACAAATGAATTTTCTGTTTCAGTAATATCAGCACAAATTTCCCTGTGGCAGACTCCAAGCCACTGCCCTGTTGTCTACCATGTCCACACCCAAATGTTCAAAAACCTGAATTGTACTCCCCAGGTCACTCTATGTTAAAGCATTTGAAAATTGAATTCTACAGTTTTGCCTTCTGATATTTGAACTGGACAAGCATAAAGGATACGAAGTTAAAATTTTGTTGGTTGGTTGTTTGGTTGGGTTTTTTGTTACGATAAAGCTGAATTTTCACATAACTGTATGAATTCCCAGGAACATAGTGAACCCCTTCTTCCAGGACTTTCCAGAGAGTTTGGGGTGGCTCATGGCAATGCCAGAGCAGTGTATGTCCAAGCTGTGGTCCCAAATCAGTGCTGCTGCCAGGCTCTGCTCTGGGACCTGCATGGGGGACAAGGAGAGGGTTTACCCCCTGCCCACTCCCTCACTAGAGAAAGCGCCTGTGATTGTCCCCTGGAGCAAAGGTGGCATTACTTCCCTCCTTTCCTGCTGAAAAGAGAGACCAAAGAAGAGTGGCACAGGGCTGTGAGAGCAGTACATTGCTGCCGGGGAACTGTGCGATCGCTGGGCGTGAGGGAGTTGGTCATCCTGCTCCATGTTAGCCCAGTCCTGTGGAAGCAGAGTGACGGCTGCTGTCATCTCAATGGATGGGCCTGCCCAGAAATTATGTTCTTTGGCACAGTCAGCATCTACTCTTCATATATCAGACCCTAAATGACCTGCTGCCTCTTCAAAGTGCAGCTCAGGGTGTTGGTTTTAATCATTAAAGCCTCACACTGTCTTTGTGCATTACCCAGTTCAGCTGGGAATTGTTTTCAGTGAGAGTCTTCTGCTCTGGAGCTGACCCCAATCTCAGCCACTGATAACATCAGTGAAATGGAAGGTCTAGCCATAGTATCATGATCAAGAAATAATGATTTATAGACCACTTTGACAGATCACTATAGGTCATGATGTGTAAGAATGTTTTAATGCAACTTCAACAGACATTTGCTGAATATTAATGGCAAATCATATTTTGTCCTCAGTAAGGATTCAGTTTTTTAACATACGTTGTATTTACCTGTGCAATAAGTGTTAACAAACTAGCTGATATATTTGTTTCATTCTACAGCATGTATCAAAGAGCTATTTATTCACAATACAGTGATCATAAATTTGGTTTCCTTAGTGATTTCCCCTGCGTGCATGAACTCTGGTTTCTGTTAAAATTCTTTTCCCTGTTTGATCAAATTATTTGTCTTCAGGGAAGATGGGTGGACTGAAGTGACACAATAATATTTGTGATGAAAATCTGAAAAATGAGTGCTTTTGTGGTTATTTACAAGGCAGATATTGGAGAACTGTGTGTTTATTATGTTGTACTGAAAATATAGGCTAAATAATCTGTTTGGCTTTTACCCATAGAGATGGAATGGAGCATGTATTAATTCTAACACTTACAATTGCATATCAGGAAGATGGATGGAAGAAGAAATTCTCAAAAGACCCTGCAAAATGTAAGTTTTATCCTAAGTTTTCCCTTCTCCATAAGGCTTTTCTGCTCCATAGCCTTGTCTCTCAGGAGATGTGCCTCAGATCACCTCATTATAGTATCTTGTGTTGAACTGAGTAGTGTTCATGTGAGCAAACTTGAGAGTAGGTCCAGCCCCTTGGGGTTTCAGTATCCGGTGTCAGGTTGTTTGAGCAGAAAAATTGTCTGTTCTTACACATTTTATTCCTTCACATCCTCCATCCCTATCCTGAAGAAGGGTTTCTGAAAGTGTAGCAAATGTTTGGGATTTTCAGACTAAGAAACGTGGAAACAGGGGAAGACAATTTTACTTCCTCGAATCCCTTTAAGTATTAAAATCTCTCCCTGTTTTTTAAGAGCAAGGAGAAAGCAGAAGCTTAACTCACAAAGATGCAGGTTTATATGAGCTTGCCACCATCAGGGAGCATGTACAGCTAGGATCTGCATGATTTCCTTAAAGATGTTAGCAAATCCACAGTCCTAGTAATGTGAAATGCTCCTTGCTCTGCAGCCTGTTGGGAACCTTGTTGTGCTCTGACTCCCTTTGAAATGAGATGGCTGAGAGTGCTGTTTATCTGTAGCTGTCTTGTCTTTTTTTTTAATACTGGAGAACAAATCTGAGGTAAATTACAGTATTGTCTTGGCTGTATGTGCTTCCTGGGTTGTAGGTCTTAGTTCATGGATGTGTTAGGTTTGCTGTCGTGGTGGTGTTGGGGACAGTGATCAGGATTTTGTTCAGCTGTGCTAGATGCTGTCACACCTGCAGAGTCCATAATAGTTACAGAAGTGAGTCTTGAGGAGGGTCTTGCAGGTTTGAAGCTAAAGCTTTGTTCCTTACCAAGCAATGAAGAAAGGGTGAAAGCCTCTGGAGGAAAAGTGGATGCGTAAATAGCCCATGGCAGCAGCAGTGGGACTGCAGAACATGGGTAAGTGGGCCTGAGCTGAGGTTAGAAGCAAAAGATGCTTTTGTTCCTTTTCACGCTTTTAGCAAAATGATGGCCTTCAGTTATCAAGAGTGTGACTGCCTAAGAAAATTCAGCAACTAATAGAGCAAAGCAGCATTTTCTATTTTTGCACCTTCATTTTGTTGCTGTTCTCTGCATTCATCCTTCAGTTGCTCATACACTAAGTGACTGTAAAAAACCAAACAAACAAGCCCTAGCAAATCTAGTAATTTTGCCTGCTTGCTTACTGCTTAACCAGGCTAAAAAAAATGAAAGGCATACAACAGAGAAACATGACAGCTCAGGAGAGGAACAGAAAAAGTTTTCATGTAAAACAGCTCGCTTTTGGATTGACACAGAAATTGATTGTTTTAATGACTGGGAAAGTAAAGGATGGTTAAAGACAAATTATGTATTTTTTGATACATATAATTTCTTCAACTCATATCTTGCAGGAGAAGTGTTAGGATCTGAGTCTACTGGAAAGCTCAGGATGGACAGTACAGTTCTTCACCTCAAATTTACAAAGCTATATTGATTGTTTGTCTTGCTCTAGCACATTGTGACAACATAGTGGCAATCCTTTTGGCAGCCATGTAGCCTCCAGACTTTTCTAAAATGGTCTAAGTGGTCGGCAGTTTATTCATGTTCCCATAATGGTGCCATTATGCTGCTTGTTTCTGTGCTGGTTTCCTAAGTAGGGCACAGCAGCTTTTGTTGTGGCAGCTCTTGTGGCAAAGGCTGAGTGAGGTATGTCACACCATGTGAGTTAATTTGATCTAACAGCAGTTCGTTCCCCAGACAAATAAGAAAAGGCACTGCTGTATGTGAAAGAGAGTCTTGAGCTATGCTCCTTTAATGTTATGTTATGGCAGTGTGGTAGTGTTTTAAAATGGGGGGGGAGGAAATTAAACTTCATAAACTTAAGACTTGCATGGCAAACCCTGCATGAGAATTATAGCTGTTGGCTATTGTACTTGCTTTAATAATATTAAGGAAACTTGTAGGATACTAGTTATTAGGAAATTATTTACTCAAAAGAAGATATCTCAAGATGGATGGACATGATAGCTTTTGTCTTACCTGCTTCCTAACACCCAGCAAGATCTTTGTTCTCTGCTTTAAACTATTCTCTGAATAGTTCACCATAATACCAAATAATTGTTGCTGAAGGGTAGTTAATGACCCAATATATAGCTATTGTAGCAAAATTATGTCCTTTAAGGAAGTAGTCTTCAAAAGAATAATTAACAAATTTTGATGGAGCTCTAGCTGGTGGAAGTGCAGCTCCTTAGCATGATATTTATTTAAGTACATTTTTGTAGCAATTTAAGTCAGACATCTGTTCTTCTCTAATGGACACTGGAAGTTCTCCACCACTGAACAAACAGATTTTCACAGTTCTGGCTGCTGTATTCCTGAGCAGTGTTTCTCTTGAAAGGGTCTCCTACCAGCTGTGGACTTACAATTTATTATGTGATGCTGAAGGTCTAATGCCTTGGTTAACAGGCTGTTAATTACGTTAATGGTGCTTAGGAAAAGATTATTATGAAATGTAGTTAATAGTCCTTTACAGTGCAAAAATGTTGTCTTAATATAAAGGTATGAAGAAATCGCCATGGTGTCTCTTAGTGCGTGAGAAGATAGATGAAAAGGATACACTGCTTGCTGTTGAAACCTTACAAAAAGACAAAGCAAAATTTGAAGATACTTCATTTCATTGGAGACATGATACAGGTCTTGCTACAGCCCATCCAGCCTCTGGTACTGTTATGTTTCATTTCCATTGTCACTGACAGGCTTTCAGACCATGATGACATCCACAGTGTAAAAATTGGTGAAGTGTAGAAGTAATAAGAATGAAAATCCCTGAGGTAAAGCCATGTCACGATATGTTCCACTACGAGGCATAACATAAGCAGATATTTCCATGATGAATAATGTGCTATTAAAGTAATGTATTTGTAAAACTAGATTGAATGGAGAATATTACAGAGGGATTAATAAGAGATATGATGTTACTATGGAGGAGAAAATCAGTAGCCATTTTTGTTTATGAAGACCAAGGAACTGAGCTGGGCAAAAAGTTTGCTCAGTAGCAGTAGTATATTTATTTTTTGACCTTTCTTTTAATCTGGCACAAAACTTCCCATAGAAATCAAGGTAATGTGTACTAATGTACTGTAATTACATCTATAATGGGAGTGCATAAAACAAGTTTATCAAAGAAAGTCAACATTGTTTTCTCTCCTGTTTAAGTTGTCCTTACAGCTTCATTGCTCTCTAGCCTCCTTTCATACAAAAAATGTCTAATAACTCTCCCCCTTGCCCCCAAACCCATAACTTATGTAGCTGAAGCAGAGAAGACGACTAGAATATACAGTTGAAGGTGGAAAAACAGGAGTAAATATTAGGGCAAAATTCTATTTTTTTTACATATCTAGACATTTGAAGAAAGTATATTATTAACACAGAGCTACACTGGTGTATCCAGACTAGAATTTGTCCTTTCTACTAAATTAGAACCTTTATTTCACAGTAGAGTTATATGTTATACTAAATTGTATCCTGCTCTTTTCCCTGCGCCTATTTGCAAGTCCTTCTTCAATTTGCACTTTGGCTTATTTGGTACATAGTGGCACTTCTAGAGCCACTTCAAAGCGGTGAAATACCCAGGTGAAGATGTCCATGAGAAAACAGAAGATGGTTCCACAAGAAAAAAAGATACAATGTTCAGTGGAGGCTTATATATGCAACACACATCTTTGTGTAGGGTTGTAAACCAGAGGATTTTAATTCAGATTTATTACTTTCTTAATGTATTAAAACTTGCCACTATATACTCTCTGTCAATTAGAAAAATGTAGTGTTGTACAAAATATACTTTAATAAGAATTTTCTTTAAACTAATAGTTTCAGGAGTTTCAAGACGAAAATGGCAAACTGGTTTCCTGTCTTGCTACCCTCAGACCCTCCACCACACCCTCGTATTGCAAACAACAAATCAGTATTCATTAGGAGTCAATGAGTTAATGGGTATTATACTCAGCATGCTATAAACTGCAGAATCACAGGATGGCTGAAGTCAGCAGGGACCTCTGGACATCGTCTAGTCCAAACCCTGTGCTCAAAGCAGGATCAGCCACAGAGGGTTTCTCAGAGCCATGTGCAGATGTCTTTCGAATATCTCTAAGCGGGGAGACTCCAAAACCTCTCTGGGCAACCTGTTCTGATGTTTGACCAACCTGACAATAAAGGGCTTTTTCTTATGTTTAGATGGAGTTTCCTATGTTTCCATTTGTGCCCATTTCCTCTGGTCCTGTCACTGGGCACCACTAAGAAAAGCCTGTCTCTGCCTTCTTTACACCTTCCCGTCAGGTATTTATATAGATTGATAAGATCCCCCTGAGCCTTCTCTTCTCCAGGCTGAACAGTCCCAGCTCTCTCAGCCTCATCCTGTATGAAGATGGTCCAATCCCTTAAATACCTTCGTGTCCCTTTGCTGAATGTGCTCCAGTGCGTTCATGTCTATCGTGTACTGGGGAGCCCAGCACTGGACACAATACCCAGGTGTGTCTCACCAGTGATGAGTAGAGGGGAAGGATTACCTCCCTCGACCTGCTGGCAATGCTCTGCCTAATGCAGCCCAGGAGGCTGCTGGCCTCCTTTGCTGCAAGGGTGCATTGCTGGTCCTGGTCCATACTCAACCTGATGTCCATGAGGACCCCCAGGTCCTTTTATGCAAAGCTGTTTTCCATCCAGTTAGCCCCATACTGGTGCATGAGGTTATTCTTACACTTGAAAATAAAATAAATTTTAAAATAAAGCTAAAAGCAAACATTTCAGCCTTTCTCTTCAAAAGAACATTTCTGATTTTTTTTTTTTTCTTAAAAGGGTCAGAACAGTAGTTGAGCTTCAACAATACGTTAAAGCACCACCGAAAAGGCCAAAGCAGCATTATTTGTAACCTTGCATATGCCATAAAGAAGCCTGGAATTAAAATATGTAGAAATATAGAATGAATGTGATAAACAGCTGAAGCTTCTAATGAGAAAAAGACATTGACAATAGCATATTATGGTCAGTTTTAGTGTTATCTCTTACTTTTATGTTTTTTTGTTGTGGTTTTTTTTAAAGCATTGTTCTAATAGCACAGCATATGTTGCTCAGTTTCCAGTATTAGACATTGTCTTTCAGGTAGAGCTGAAGAAATGCAAAGGAATCACTGATACATTCCTAGGGCTAGTTCTGGCATATTTGGAAGCAGAGATGGAGCTGCTCCTGGTCACCGTTTGAGGGCCAAAACTGCAGTTGACAACAGTTGGAAATGCATTAACTGTAGCCATTATAATTGAGACTGTGGGCGCAGAAGTGAGGGAGACAATTTTCTTGTTTGGATTTGCCACTAACTTTGTTACGAGAAAACTTGGACAGCTAAAGGCACTGCAACAATGCACTAGACATTTCACATTTTGTTGACATGCTGTCAAAAACCAAAAGGCTGTCTAGCATCTCAAGTAAGATAACATTAGTTACGAAAAGCAATCTGATGAGAATCCAGCATATCCCTGCTCAAGCATTCCACTACAGTGCAAAAGACTGTAAGAGCTGAATTATTTTGTATACCCTGCTGAGAGGGTACGTGCCAGTGAGGATATCCAGAAGGAAATTGAAGTTATGAACTGGTACAGCAGCAGTTGTACTGATTGCTTATGTTAGAGGGAGATTTGGTCAGTTAAAATCTACCATTTAAAGACCAAACTGTAAATCTTCAACTCAAATATTATTTCAGTTTTTCTATACAGATGTGAAAGCTGAAGGATTTGTTATAAAGGCAGAGCCAGTACCTGCCAAAGTAGGTGCGATTCTGGGTACCTGGAACAATATGTTAAAGGGTGTAAATAAACAGAATAGTTATGTTGAACAAAACCATCTTGGACCTAGCAAAACAAAAGGAAGCAAAAAGAAAATTAACATAGGTAGGGGATGGACTGAGGGCTCTTTTATTTGGTTGGGTTTTGCTCCTAAAAGTTTTGATAGCAAGGAAAGATCTACAATGGGGATCTTTTTTTTGTCCTGAGTGACTTACTGTGCTCTGAAAACATTTCGGGAGTGTAGACAGTTTGTTTTATGATGCTTCTTCTCTTTCTGCCTCAAAAACAGTAAGAGTACTTCTATTGTGCATTTTCAGAACTAGATGAGGTTTTAAGTATTCTTCCTATGTGAGAGCATCGTCTGAAGAAAGGAATTATCAAGCTACAACAAAAAAGATTTTGTTTGCCAGATGAAACAAAAGGCAATATTAGGCCCTTCAACAATATACTTAATTTATATGTAATGTATTTGATCTGAATCATAACAAAACAGAATAAATTCTGTGGAGATTTCAAAGAAAATGATAGTATTATTACTTCACTCAAATGCCAAGGGATGGTAATATGAAAATATTTATTTTCACAACTTGTTGCAAACGTGACAGCTTGATAATATTCTGGATGATAATAACTGACTTTTTTTTTGAAAAATAATAAATAATATGGTCTCCTGGAGCAATTACACAAATGCTTATTAGGAATGTGCCCTGAATTATTCATAGAGAGTAGCTCTCAGAGTGGGGCCAGGGTTCCTCCAAGGCTGGTGTCATGGGCTGACAAATACCCCCCCATTTCCCACCTAGCAAATAAGAACTTAATCCTGAGAAGTTAGAAGAGAAGAAGGAATTTCGGAAAGGACATCATGATTATTGAAAAAGTTGAGAATTACTGTGCTTGAAGGAAAACATGGGAAGACACAATGCCATTTTATGTCTAAATAAAGCTGATCCATTATGTTACACAGAACTCACAGAAATGTATTAAACACTTAGGATTCCCTGGGATAAAGAACTATACTGCATATCTCATCAGTTAAATATTATTTCTCAGGACAACTAAGGACAATATTTTTATGTGCAGAAACGATAAAACTGTAAATGCAGACAAATGATGGTAAAATCCCTGTAGGATGGTAAAGCTGCAAGTACAACACTCTTTCACAAGAAATCTTGGAAATCTTGAATGCCTCATGGCTTGAGTAATGAGGAGAAGTCAATATAGATCATTTTTAGCATACTGCACAGTGCTTTGAATGTTACCAAATGTGGATGGATGAATGTCTACACACAGCAACTATAATACATCGCACAAATCTCAGGGCTGTGAGCTGATTGTTTGTTTGTAGCTGAGGACAAAGCCAAGAGTAATTAAACCACTACGTAGCATTCCTAAAGTTCAGAATGGCTTGCTGTTTTGGGAGTTAAGGATGTAACAGTCTTTATTCCCAAGGCTTTTGTGGAAGTTAGTTGAGTAATTTTTATTGTCACATAATACTTTTCAATCTAAATAAATAAATACAGATTTATTTATAAATAAATAGTCTCTTTATAAATAGTCTCACTTATGAACAAAACCTGATAATTAAGATCGCCTATTTATGTTTGTGAAGTTGCAGTTTGATGTTTAATAGCTGAAAATATCATGTTGCAGATATATAATAATGGCTTAGATTGTCTATAAAAAGATTTGTCAGAAGTACAGTACTACATGGGCAATCCCTATGCTGAAATGCACGTTACGTGCTGCTTCTCTATTATGGAAGAGAAACTATGGGATGTATAAGCAGAAAACTCAGCTGATGCCAGAGCAATTTCCTGTATCACCATTACCATGTTATGCACCTAACCATCTGGCCACTTAGAGTAAGTGATAATTCCTTTGCTAGAGAATCACATGGGTTAGAGAGCTAATCTTTTGTCCTTTACATGAAACTCTTCCATTTCAAAACACACCTTATTTTTTTCCTCCATGAATGTTCTCTGCCACTAAAAAGTGGCAAGGTCCATTTGTGTGTATGGTTTATGGTCTAGCACTAGTTCTACATAGGAAGAAAGATAAAGTGCCTGCTAGACACAATGAACATAACTCAGTAGAGCCCCAGGGGCATGTGGCCAGCAACACTGCTGGGTGGTGCAGTGTCATATTCAGCCTCACATCTGTACCTTGGAGAAACATGCCTATGGAGAAAGTTGAAAACTTGCATATGGAGAAGAGCACACCTTTTACCAGCAGCCAAAAGAATCTCAAGCTTCTGTTTCTTACACCTGCTACAGATCACAAGGCTGCAAAGAGGATGCTGTGGCCCAAGAGGATGAAGATCAGGACAAGAAGCAATGGGCGCAAATTGAAACGCAGGAAACACTTCTTTACTGTAAGGGTGAGCAACCACTGGCACAGGTTGCCCAGGGAGGTTGTGGAGTCTCCATCCTTGGAGATATTAAAAAGTCATCTGAACTTGGACCTGGACAACCTGCTCTAGATGGCCCTGTTTGAGCAGGGGTTGGACTAGATGACCTCCAGAGGTCCCTTCCAACCTCAACAATTCTGTGATTCTGTGACTCTGTGAAGATGTCCTAGAAGTCATGTATGTTGATGAATGAGTTTTGTTGTCTTAATATACACATCATTCTGCTCTCAGTACAAGGAGCAATATTACAGTTAAAGGCTGTGATGTGGCCAGAATTTCTTGGCAATGCATATTTCTCTTCTGACTCCAAGGCCAAACAATGGCCTTACGGACATCATATTTGTAAGGAAATTTTAATCTTTCTCATCAGTTCATACCCTCATAAATTCTGGGCTTTCTTATCTTCTGAGACAGAGAAACAGATTTTTTCACTAAACAGTTTCACTGGTATTATTCCTATACAATGTTACAGGCAAACTTGACAGTAGTGGTGTTTCAAAAAGCACAGGTCAGACGTGATACATTGAACTCACTGTATGGGTGATGCAAAATTTTTCAGTGTAGGTGCACTAACCACAGGAAAGCAAAAAGTAGAAAGTCAGTAGTTTGCTGCTGAGTATTTAGTCTTCTGAACATATTAATAGCGTTGACAGATTTGGGCAGACTTATTAATTGCATGGTCCAGCTTTCCATTTCTCTTCTGAGTAATGCCAAATGTGTGTACCTTTAAGTAACTAATTTGTACAGACAACTGTGATAATTACTTACCTGAAAGAAAGACTACAGAAATAGCTGATTAGTTACATAAGCCACTGAACTGTCTGAACATATCCTTTCCTATCTTTTATTTGCAGACACAAATATGTAAATGCTTCTCTAAAAATCTGGGCTTAATATTAAAACTTCTTCATTTGTAAAACTAAACTGTATAGAAAAAGGTGGAGGAGGAAAGACAAAAAGAATTTAAATGAGTCCAGACAGATTTGCATAATGTGGGAATGTCACTACACTTTAATATCTGTTATAACATTTCTGATACTTAATAAAATCAGGTTAGTGCCGGACTCTAGTAAAGGTCATCATAGTGCATTTTTATTTTATAGCTACAACATTTTCACATTTATTAAGATTATTTTAAATTGAGTGAATTAAATGAATGAATGACATACTATGGAGGTAAATATCAAGGAAGAAGGATTATTATTTAAGTTAAAGGATGGTATTGGCACAAGATCAAATGATTATAAATCGGCCATGAATAAATTTAGAGGGGAAATTGGAAGAAGGCTCCTTATCTATCCAAGAAGTATGTTTCTGGAACTGTCTGACAAAGGGGGAGGGGATTGAGTAATTTAAACTGTTTTAAAAGCAATGTGATATGCATGGGAATGGGATCACGTAATTAAGTAGGAGATTTCACAGAGTGAGATTTGTCATAGGATCCTGGGAAGTCATTTTGTCCCAGGGCATAAGTTTGCAGTGACAGTTTTCAGATACATGGTGTGTCAGTGTTGCCAAAGAGGTCCCTTAGAAATGCTGTTGCCAGAAAATTATACAATCTTATCCATGTTGCTGAGTTTCTATTCAGCACTGGTTAGAAATCAGCTATCAGTTTCCTATCTTGATCTGTAATTTGGTTTCTGGGGTCTGCATTTACTGTCCTCTGAAGCCTTGGAGGTGAGCATGTAGACATAGATGGAGTGAAATTGTACCTTTAATGGCATTACATCCTCAGATGTTTGGTTGATGTGCCCTGATCACATAGTGTAAAAACAGTTGCCAGGTATGAGCTCAGGAGAAAATTCTTTCCTGAATTTAAATTAGCAGTGTAAGTAATATGTGACTCTCTTAGGACTCCCTCTGAGTTTTGTTTAGCAACTAAAGTGTAGTGACGTGTGATATTAGCAAGATTCTTCCTGCTTTTACCTGGGGCATGGTTCAGGCCTGGCTTTCTGATAGGGTGTTGGGAAGTTTTTTTATCTCGGTGCATGGTACAGATGTTATCGGACCCCTTTCAAACCAGGCAGCTGTTGCATGGCTGCCTGAAGTTTGAGAAACTGGGCTCTGTGAGTTGGCTGATTTCTCCCATTCTTTGTTCTTAAATAAGGTAATCATCTTGCCTATTTTAAATAGAATGTTTAAATTCCATTTTTTAAGAAAATAAAAGTTACTTTTAAGAGCGGAAACAAACAAGTCATATGCATTCCTTAATTTTATAATTCTGTAACCATTTTCTTATGAACTTTCTGCTTCATAATCACCTTCATCTTTCTTCACATTGGTACTCCCCGCCTCACTGTAGGATTATATAGGCAAGGGATGACACATGAAATGGGAGCTTTGCCTTTGATTCTAAGCCATGAGGGGAGAAAAGACAATACAATGTAATCAGTATTTCTGAGGTAAGCCTTTGCTCCTAGGAAGCCTTGAACAAGGATCCCATGGAGGCCAACTTAATCATGAGGTTTATTGACAAAGCTAAAAAGAGAAAATTGCATAGTACTTGTCTATGACACCTGCCTTTAGCAGTGCTTTGAGCTTCAAATCCAAAAAACAAACAAAACCCCCTCCTGCATAAAGTAAGATCTCACAGCTGGACTAGACAACTAGGTTTCTTGTGATTTGCATCAGCAGAGATGATGTGGATCTGAAAGAGCTAGAGAAATATTTGTTGCAACTCAAATATATTTGAAACAGCCAACACATTTTCAAAAAAGTCTAGGAGGTAGAGAGGGAAAAAAAATCCCTTCTTTGAAACACTGCAGGTAGTGTGTTGAATACCATTCATTGTCTGTTCATCAGAGGTCCACAGTTAACTAGCAACATTGTCAATAGTTATACCATAATTTCCAGATCTCATCTCTGCGTGCTGTGTATTGCGAGAGTGTGGTGATACCACAATGAGAAATTACGATTCACAGTATTCCTGATGTTTTTCATAATGTTCACCCATTAAATACCATGAAGTTGTAAATGCAATTGGAAATAATTCTGACCGCTTGTTCTTCAGATTTGTCAAAGGACTCCAAAATGACAGGCAAAGACTATCACTTATGTATAGTCTTGACTAATAGACTTTTCACTATGATGATAGGAAGGATGAAATCTGTAAAAAGAACTCCGCTTTTTCCCCCACTAGATTTTCTCAAATCTGATCTTCACTGTTCTGGTTTAAAACTTTCTTCTTCAGAGTGGGGGAAAACAACTTCTCCTATTCCCTGTTGCAAAAATGAACTTTACAGTGCAAAGGCTGTCTAAACCCACATTCCAGCTGTCACTAGGAATTTTAACATATTGCAGCAAATAAACCAGTCTGCTGCTGAAAAATAAATGGGAATTAGAACTGGTCAGAAATGCTTTGCCCTGCCCTGCTTGCCTGTGATGGATGTGATGAATTTCAGTAAAAGTGGTTTTGATCATGATTTCCATCAAAAACTTCACCTTCCAACAACAACATTTGAACATTTTGCCAAACCTACATAATTTCTTGATTAGGAGAAAACCTAGTTTGGACAGAGGATCAAGTTACGTAGTCATTTTAGTGTGTTGTCAAGGACATGAACTATATTGTGAAGGGACATAAGGGAAAAAAGGAAAAAAGGCCTAAGGGCTCCAATACAGTAAAAAGAGTTTCAGCTGACAGAAATGAGAATTAAAGCATGCAGGAGAAAATAAACTGGAAAACATATATTAAGTGGGATGGAAAGAGCAGTAAAGCTAAAAGAGACCTTGGGGAAGAGAGAGGACAGCAAATTAGACATGAATTTATAACCTGATATTGGAGCAAAACAAGGCAATGAAAGTTGAGCTATTTATACAAAAGTGCATCGTAAAAATACTCCCAAGTAAATGAAGTAAACATTTTGGCATCTAACTTTCCCTATAGTGGGTTTATAGCCCCATTTTATAACCAGAGTTGCAAATATGGAGTGCAAAAAGGGTGAAGGGCTGGATCTGGTCAAATATAGGTCTTGTGAGTAGTATCCATCTTGCCTAACTTTACACGTCTAAAAGTTAATTGACACACCAAAATAAGCTCCCTGTCTTAAGAGCAGACACATCACCCTTTGGATCTGCCTGTTTCTACAAGCATAGAGTGACTCAAGGGTGACCAATTTAGACAGCTGAACTTTTGCATAGCTGAAGTTTAGAGAGGTGAATCATGCTTTTTTGTTACTAGAAGACCTGAGAGAACTGAGAAGATGAGAATGACATGACAGGTCTAGAGGGTCTAGAAAGGATTAGATGTTTTGAAGAAGTACCAAGAAAAGACTGAAGACCTCATAGCAGTTAATAAGTATAGGAAAAATGAAAGCTTTGAAGAATGTGAAAAAATATTTGAGGTGGTATAGATTAATATAACCAGGAAAATTAAAGCATGTTGAGGGGGATTTAGTATTTTGCAGCTTGTACATGGAACTCACAGTCCAGTTCAGGTGAAGGAAATGAATAAGCCACAGAGAGAAAGTTTGAACCTCCAGTAAGATAGTACTTTTTCTCCAACTTGTCACAGTTTGTGACGTAGTATTGCAGCACTGTCAAAACATTTACATCAATGTGACTGCAAAATGGAAGGATATCCAAGTTGTTCCAACTCAGAGAGCCAGTTAATAGGTGACTTCCTGAAACTGATTCACTATCTGAGAATATGGCAGCTGCGTGTCATGGCCAAATTTAAATGAGCAGTAACTCTTTGCACACAACACCAAGTTTCTCAGAAAAGCACTGCTCTTCTGGGTAACCATTTCCTATGGCAAAAATGTTGATTTTCTGCTCTTTTACCTTCTATCTGTAGTAAGTGCAAAGAAGATATGCTAACACCCAGGGTTTCATGGTAATATTTTACTAAGTAAATATTATGACCTTTACTAATGGACATTTTATAGAAAAATCTGGGGGTTTTCTGTATAAATTTTTACTTTATTTGTGACAAAATTGGAAATCTATTTTTTCCACATTAAGTTTTGACAATATGAGGGGTTTTTTTGTGGGTTTTTTTTGGTTGAAGTGTACATTTCCTGGTGTAAATGGGTTTGTTACTATCAGTTTCAGTTAACTGGCATCTTTTTAAACTTTTCATTGCTTTTGCTTACTGAAAGATCAGTTTTGTCAACTTTAAATATGTTAACTTACACTTAGATCTGATGATGGAGCTCAAATTAAGGCTGATATAATTAAGCTCCGAATATGTGACCCCTCTGCCTTTCTGTAACCCTGTGAAGTTGAGCCATCCTCCCTTGTAATATGCAGCCTTTTATACTGAATGAACAAAGCTGAGTTTGACATAAAATATATCCTGTAGTCAGACTTGCAAAGCTCTTAAAATTACTCACCCAGTCTCAAAACCTAATTATCTTTCAGCTTTCTTCCTTTTACCATAAGAATGGTCAATAAAGTGGGGGGAAAGCCAACTCACAAAAGACATTTTAGATGTTAATGGGAGGAGAGGGAAAGGAGAAAGAATTTTCCAAAACTGGATATAACCCCTGTCTTCAAAAACCACAAGTAAGCTTAGGCACCATCAAGTTTAAATGCATCATGATACAATTCATGTTATACTGTTTAGTATGCACTGAGTGCATAGAGGGAAGAGCATAAGAGAAAAGTAAATGGGCTCAGTACAAAATAAATAGGAAACATAAGGCTTTTGAGACTAAGACAACATTTCACTGCCTCTTACTGTTTTCTTTCTTTTTATTTTAGGTTGAAGTAGTTTATCCTTTATATTTCCAAGTTTCTATATTTATCTGTGAAGCAGCTGGTGCTATTTGTTCTGGGTGATTTAATTTATTTATTACCATGTATTCTAAAGACACATAACTCTATCTTCTAATGGTTTTACTACATGCTCTTTAAATTGAAACAGTGGATCAGGTTTTTTTGCTACAGTCTCCTGGTTTCTTTAAAAGAACAATTAGACTTCAGCGCATTTTCTTAAACAAGGAATTTAATCAGAATGAAGGATAGACTTGAATAATGCTGTATATAGATTCATTAAACATGAATATCAGGATGCTGTGGAAAGCTTCATGTAGATTTTGTTCTTTGGTTAAGAAGTTCACAAAGGCTGCAAATATAGTTGCAAAGTGATGTGTGATCTCATAGAATAGAATCATAGAATTGTTTATGTTGGAAAAGACCTTTAAGATCATTGAGTCCAACTGTTAACCTAGCACTGCCAAGTCCACCACTAAACCATGTCCCTAACCACCACATCCACATATCTTTTAAATACCTCCATGGATGGTGACTCAACCACTTCCCTGGGCAGCCTGGTCCAATGCTTGACAACCCTTTCAGTGAAGAAATTTTTCCTAATATATGATCTAAACCTCCCCTGGCACAACTTGAGGCCATTTCCTCTCGTCCTATCGCTTGTTACTTGGGAGAAGAGACCGACACCCACCTCACTACAACCTCCTTTCAGGGAGTTGTAGAGAGCGATGAGGTCTCCCCTCAGCCTCCTTTTCTCCAGGCTAAACAACCCCAGTTCCCTCAGCCACTCCTCATAAGACTTGCTCTCCAGACCCTGCACCAGCTTCACTGATCTTCTTTAGACACGCTTCAGCACCTCAACGTCTTTCTTGTAATGAAGGGCCCCAAACTGAACACAGTATTCGAGGTGTGGCCTCACCAGGGCCGAGTACAGGGGCACGATCACTTCCCTACTCCTGCTGGCCATACTATTTCTGATACAAGCCAGGATGCCATTGGCCTTCTTGGCCACCTGGGCACACTGCCGGCTCATGTTCAGCCGGCTGTCGACCAACAACCCTAGGTCCTTTTCTACCAGGCAAGTCTTTTCTTCCCCAAGCCTGTAGCATTGTATGGAGTTGTTGTGACCCAAGTGCGGGACCTGGCACTTAGCCCTGTTGAACCTCATACAGTTGGCCTGGGCCCATCGATCCAGCCTGTCCAGGTCCCTCTGCAGAGCCTTCCTACCCTCGAGCAGATCAACGCTCCCGCCCAACTTGGTGTCGTCTGCAAACTTACTGAGGGTGCACTCGATCCCCTCATCCAGATCATTGATAAAGATATTGAACAAGACTGGCCCCAGTACTGAGCCCTGAGCCCTGGGGAACGTGACTGGCCACCAACTGGATTGAACTCCATTCACCACAACTCTCTGGGCCCGTCCATCCTGCAGTTTTTTACCCAGTGAAGAGTATGCCCATCCAAGCCATGAGCAGCCAGTTTCTCCAGGAGAATGCTGTGGGAAACAGTGTCAAAGGTTTTACTAAAGTCTAAGTAGACAACACCCACAGCCTTTCCCTCATCCACTAAGTGGGTCATCTTTTCATAGAAGGAGATCTGGTTAGTCAAGACCTGCCTTAAACCCATGCTGACTGGGCCTGATCACCTGCTTGTCCTGTACGTGCCGCATGATGGCACTCAGGATGATCTGCTCCATAACCGTCCCCGGCACCGAGGTCAGGCTGACAGGCCTGTAGTTCCCCGGATCCTCCTTCCGGCCCTTCTTGTAGATGGGCGTCACATTTGTTAATTTCCAGTCAACTGGGACCTCCCTGGTTAGCCAGGACTGCTGATAAAGGATTAGAAGTGGCTTGGTGAGCACTTCCGCTCATCTCACTTTCCTAGCAAGATCCCAAATAAAGATACATTTCAATGAAATGCATTTGCCTTAATCGGTCCTCTAAGTCTTAGTTTTAGATAACACTGTCTTTTTGTTCATGTTTTATTATGAGATGCAAACAAGAACGTAGGAGTCTTGTAAAAATACATTTTTACATTGCTAGTATAAATGTGCCTGTCATTCCAGCAGTATTTTTTACTTTTTTAAATGAAAATATTAGTAAACATAACTAATTCTCATATTCATTCTGATCTGATTAGACTGAAGTCACACATCTGTTGATTGGGGAAAAATAGTTTGGTAACTGTGGTAGAGGGAAGATTTTACTCTATAAAGCAATTCAAGAAAGAAGTGAACAGTGGATCTATAATACTGTCTCTTTCTTTTTCTGTTCTGCTGCAGGAAATGAATGGAGAGCTGTAAGAAAGTTGTTATTGCATGCAGACTCTATCTTTGATGATTCTTGAGAAATAAATCAGCAGTTGTTCCTCATGCAAAATTCCAAATAACAGGAGCATTGCCACAGCTGACTCATACTTGCATTGCTGATGCTGTTGTTTATCTCTTTGCTAACACCTAAATGATCCACCGAGAGGATACCATCTACATTCACTACAGGGCAGATGAAAGAAACTGTCAGCTGAAAAGGAAATCATGTTAAGGTCTAAAGAAATAAAGGTGGATGAGCATTCAGTTGTAGACTCATTCACTTTTAATTCACGTGGAGGATTTTTCATGTCCAAGCCTAGGCATTTTTTCATGTTGTTTTCTGGTTTTGGTGATTTTTTTTTTCTACTCAAAAATTTTTAAATGCATGCTGATTAGGAACAGAATTATGCTTTAGAAAACTCACTAGCATAACAATCTCTCTCTATCCTAGTATAATCAAGGAGTAAATGTGAGGGAAAGTCTACAGGTGTTGAATATACCACCTCTTCAGAAGTGCAGAATTTTTTTTTTTTTTTAAGGAAAAGCAATTTGCAGTTGGCCTTTGGCTTTTTCTCTCAATCTTTCCTTTTTATAAAAAAAGAGTGGGGGCTTAAAATCAATTTATTGTCCACATCCAGGGCTGGACTTTCAAAGCATCTCCGTTTGCTAAATGAGTCATCTGAAAATTTGACTGTAAGAGTCACGTCAGGAGCAGGTGTGCACTCTAGCCACTTCTGAGAAATCTGGTCTTCATGTGCACCCTAGAGAGCGCCGCATGTCTGATGCATCTTAAACCAATGCTCTGAGAGCAAACATTGTCTTGCATAGTCATTATCTGGAATCAGAAGCTGTTTTTTACATTTTTTACAATTTATTTTGAACTACTTCATGGCTTGTGCATGTTGACACATCAACAGATATCACTCCAGCTGTGTTACAGATATGTTATGTTATTGAACAGAGGTTGTCAGTGAGTAGCAATTCTCTATTGAATGAACACAGGAAAATGTGAAACAGCACAAAGTAGTATGCTTTGAACGGTCATATTTCTAGGCAGAACAATACAGTAAATGATTCTCTCTGCTGTGTCAGATCATCAACCCCTCTGAGGCACCAAGTACGGCTAGAGCAAGTGTTTAATATTTGTTAGAGTGCGGGGAAGGATGCTTGGCATTCAGTCCTGGCTCTGGAGTTGATGATCTGAACTCCAAACTGGCCTGGAGTGAGGGAAAAATAGCTACCCAAGCAGAAAAGTTTTACTTCTGTTCCTCCCAGCTGTGGAATAAGGTTTTCTTTGTTGGTGCCTGTTAATCATTTTACAGTCCTTAGAAAAAAGCACCCTGTAGAAATTCAAAGTACAAACTTCCATATTAAAAAGAGTAACAGAGAAGCACAGGTGCTCATATATCTGTAAAAGCCAATAACAGCATTTTAATGGGTTTACAAAAGCAATTCCTTAAGATCCAGCCCTTGAATGACATTCTCATGCCATTCATACACACTGCTCTTTTGAGTTGAGTACTTTTAACTAAAGAGAACAGAGCACAAACTTCACCCAGGCCCCAGTCACTTTCCCTCTCCAATCTCTACATGACACATTGTTTGTGCTGGGTTGTCTTTATATATGAGACAGTTGTCTGAAGAAGCTAATCAAATGGAGAGTGCTAGTCTTGGTTATTGAAAGGTTGTTTGTGCATCCTGGACACTGATAGCACTTATGACACCAGCTGAGCTGGCAGTAGTAGGGTTAGGAGATGGCAGGGGTATCTCAAGGAAAAAGGGAGTGAGAGGGCAGGGGCAGGAATGCTGAAATCATCAGAGAGCACCCCTTTTCGAGGAAGGCAGCAAATGGAGGGAGGATGGTACGGCAGAGCTGCGTGTGCTGCCTAGGAGAGCTGAGATGTGGGAAGGCAGCAGCAGAAGTCTGGGTGAGCAGTGAAAAGAGGAGAATGAGAAAACACCGGGCTTGGGGAAGGTTGGAACCAGTGCTCTAGGCCAAAGTGCAGTTGGTTTTTAGGATAAATCCTTTTCAGTAATGACATCAGTGAGAGCTTAGAAGAGGAACTGTTTCTGCCAGAAATGCACCAGACTTCTGCTGTCTGGCTCCCACTGACTGGTGAAAGCAGCCCGGTTCTTGGTCAGAGGTTTCACTTACCAACAGCAGCACAGTATCAGTGTATTCTCAGCCTGCTCTAAATATGCTGCTCTATGAGTAAATGCCATTCACTTTTTATTGCTGCACTGAGTTTGCATAAGTCCCTGGAGGAAAGGGAGTTTAGGAGTCCCTCATGAGATTTGTGTCTGATGGCCTTTTGATAGCTCTAGGGCTCATAGCCCTTTGATCCCTTCAATTCAAATAGAGTAGCATGTGTTTTCCACTGCTCTAGGCCTGCCTATATTCTAGCTGAATAAATATATCCTTATTAATGTTCATTTGTGCACAAGCTTACATTTCTGCTTGTGACTGGATCTTGACTGGCAGCCCACTGGTGTACATGCAGCCCCACTCCAAGCACCAGCCAGGCGAGCTTGCTCACTGCCAGTGTCTAAAGGTATTGTGTCTTTAGGGGGAGGATATAGTTCATAACCCATTACTATTTAATTGTATCCTCTCTGTTGATACTGCTATTGAGGGCACCAATTAGTTTCAATTGTGCAGGTGGTTTTAGTAAAGCAGACAGTTAGGCTAATGGGAAACGGACTATGATCATCTACCTCATTTCACAAAGCTAAGGAGCAACAATCTAATTTGAACTGAGTTCAATTGTTCCTGACTGGAACTTGCTTTAAACTAGCAACCTCAGTGCAAAAAGGCTGTCAGGACCATTCAGCCTCTTGATTTCTGTTTGACATGCATAGGTCTCTTCATCAGAAGTATTTGACAGTAACTGGCTCTGATGCAGCTGATGAAATGTTCCTGTTTGGCCACACCTAATGGAGGGTTCCTTCCCTGCACAGCCATTTTGACATTTAATTCTTGGGAACTGTAGGGAGAACTCTTCTTATCTAAACACACAGATAAATCATTGCCCATTTAATGAGAGTAATTGCACTAGAAAAATTATCAAATTACCTCTTACAGGGTTTTAATCAGCTCATAGATCTGTGTTTTGTTGTGTGGCCCTAATCCTGTGTGTGTGGTTAAGAGTGTTTAGCACTGTTTTCTGTCTCCTATTCTGATTCTGAAAACTTGAGGATGATAAAAGACAGAGGGATTAAAAACAGGATAGGAGGTGGACAAAATTAAGGTGCGAATGGAACTACACAGATGTGCTCACTGATGGGTGGTCATTTCCCCAGGAGAAGCCAGACAACCTGTGAGGGCACCGGAGAAGTCAATACCTTTTTGGTCTTAGGAGGCAGATCTTGCCACACGCAAATACTTGGCTTAAAGGTCATGTAACTGCCAGTCCTTCTGATTTTCTCTTTCTGTAGCATTTTGAAACAAGGCTGGCTCATCCTCACTGTCGTGTTGTTTTTCTTTCTGTTTCTCTGCAGGGCTCTAGTCCTGGATGTCCACACCACAGACTTGTTAGTTTGATCTCAGTTTCTGCTTGAACAATGCAAGTAGATCTGCTGGCAGGAAAATGTGGTTGTGAAACAGAGAATAACTCCTTCCACAGGGTGCACCTTGCAGACAGTGCACCGTGTCTCACTCTTCCTGCCTGAGAGAGTCCTCCAGCAATAATACCTTGGTAGGACATGAAAGGGAGCCCATGACACCTCCCTAAAGGTCAGAGATCATGCAAGGGAACAGCCTTTAATGGACAGGAGATGAGCACTACAAGAACACAGCACCAAGAGGCTGAGACAAGCTCCAGAGCCACCCCATCCCAATTCCGCTACCCCTCACCACCCATGTGCAAGGGGCATAGACCTAGGACTGCCACGCTCTGCTCAGCAGCAGCCCTTCTGTCCCAGGTCACCTCCCTGACCTCACCTCCCTGCGGTAAATTACTGCAACCACTGGATCCCGAGTGATGCTCGGTGATAACATCCTGCTCTCCTGACAGTCCTGCACCTGGCGATTGCCCTCCCACTTATGTGTTGCAGTGCACTCCCTCACGTGGGAACTACTCCTCCAGGCCTCAGTAAAAAGGAAAGGGGAACTGCTTAGAGCTGTGACCATGACCAAAAGCATGATGGTGGGAAACGTCCCCAGCAAAGATGTCCTCCATTTCCTGCTGGTGAAGTAGAGCTGATTCCTCCAGCAATTAACAGCTTCTGCATGAGAATGAACTAAGTGGACCTAGACTCTTCTAGATGGAAAAGAGACAAGTGAGGAAGAATATTTAGGAGCCTGTATGATAAAGAGTGACACTGAGAGGGTAGATAGTCACTGATCACAGTCTCTTTCGATACAAGGACTTGGGGGAATGAAATGAAGTTGGAAAATGGTAGGCCCAAGCTAAATAAAAGGCAGGCATTCTTCAAACAGCTGGTAATTAGTCTGTGAAATGCCTCGCTACAGCATCGTGTGAATGTTAATGGCTTTCAAAAGCAACTGAACACATTAACAAAAAAAATCCATCAAAAGTTATTCGATATAATCACCTTTGTCTAATGATGTCCCCTTTTTTGGAGGTGAGGAAAGCATTTTTGGGAAGTGCTACTAGCTTTTAATTTCTCATATTCTCTGGTGGTATCTGGTTGCAGCCACTGCCAGAGTCAGCACCCTGGGCTTTTGTTGTATGTTGATAAGGCCTTTCTGATATAGTTGAACACTTTTCTGAAGGATGAGCCACAATATGCCAAGGCTTTCTGAACATAAGGTACTAGAAAAATGGCAGCAGGCAATAAGCTCCAGTAACATGTAGTAAATATTGTCCAAAGACCTGCATGAGAGGGTGATCCTCTCATGCAGGAAGTATGAGCAGGGTGATGCTGTGTGTCAAATAGATGAGTAGAGAGAGATCATATGGTTCATATCAGAGGGCCTTCTAATCATGAGGTGCTAAAGGTTATGGGCTAACAAATCCTGTGCCACTGTGTGTGCCCTCTGATGCACATCATGGATATACATGATCCATGCCAGCAGAACAGTACGATGGTCTGGACAATGTGAATATAAGCTGGTCCCTACCAATTGACCATAGATAAATGTTTGTTCCCTTAAATTGATTTCAAAGTCTGTGTGAACAAAACCAAGTGAGCTAGTGACTAAAATAGTGTTTTGGTGAACTGAATACCAAAAAGGTATTTTTTGAGGTTTATTTCCTCCTATATTAATAGAAATATTATCCCAAGAAGGAAAAAAAAAACCACATTATTTTAAATTAATTGTGTTTCTGTTTTGTGTTCAAAATTAAACAAGACATTGAGGAAAACAGGGGGACTGTGTTGAAATTATTATTGTTATTATTAAAAACAACTCTTTGGGGCCTGTGGCTAGGTTGGAGGGAGTAATAAACATTTTAAAAATCAAGGGCTGATATGCAAGGGCTGAGCAACTGGAGTAAGAATTTCAAAGAAGCTCATGTCCTATTCAAACTATGATTAATCTGTCTTTTTTTCTTAAAATTAAATGCTACCAATTTTACTTTTAGGAAATGTTACTATAGAACCAGGAGTATAGGCAAGACACTATTATTTTTGCTGTACAATATCTCTTCACGCGGTAATCATAAAGTCAGGTTTGGCACAGGGAATAGGTGATTATGCTTTATTTATTTAATATAGAATTTTAGTAAGGTGAAAAACATGCATCTCTTAAATGTTCAATAGTTTCCATTCTGAATAGAAAAATGTAAATATCCTGTCTGATTTATTAAAGATATCAACAAAACAAGCATAATCTGACAATTTAAAGGATTTACTCATGGCTAGCATTCATTTCAGTCTCTCCTGAATCCCAAAATCATAATTGAATCGAACTAACTTTTATCTGACATCATGAAGATTGAGCCTGTTCTAAGAATGTTGACCCTGTCATTGAGACAAATGGATATCCTGAGCTCTGAAGTCCATTGTGAAGAGAAATAATCTTGAACTGTGGCATTTGATAAACAGTATTTGTATCACCCCCCAAAAGTAAATGGATTTGGAGATTAAGTGATGATTGCTAGTACAAACTTGCTTAGAGGTTTTTCTTTAAATGTGGTTATTATCTCAAGTAATCTGTATTCAAGCTGTCTCAGAATATAGAGATTACATGAGGTAAAATTTTCCTTATGTCAATGAAAAGAATTTGTTTATGTATGGCATATCCCTTAAGTGTGTGAAACAATCAGGGTAGTATTAATTGCTTTCTTGATGAAGAGACCAGCAGCTCAGTTACTTTTAGAAAATAGTAAAAAGCGCCTCCCTGATTCAGCACAGAATTCATTCAAGCCTGTGAAAATTTGTATTAATCCAATATATCATTGTTATAAAAACTGCATTGTACATAGTTAACTAATGCAATAAAGCATAATTTAGCACTTTTATTTTCAAAGTATGTTTGCATGTGAATCCATTCTCACATTATAGTGCCTTCCCTTTGTTTTATGGTCACAATTAGCATAAAACAATGTTTTTCTCTTCAAGGAAAACGTAATTTAATATTAAGGCCATGTCTGAAACTGAATAATTGTGAGAAATAGTCCTGCTGCTGTCTGGAGAGCTCTTGAGCAGTACAGACCCCAAATTGAATGTTTTTGGTGAATCTGTTCTTTCCCTGAAGAAGTCATCAGATGGACAAGTTAACAGAGATAGTCCTGACTCTCAAGCATTGGAGGCCATCACATAGCAGAAACGCTCCTTACGGAGATCAGGAGAGTCTGAGACCTCAGGTCAGTGAGGCAAATTGAATGTGGGGCATGTGCCCGTGCCTGTGCCTGTGCAGTCAGTGAGCTGCAAACCTGCGTGCTACATTAATCGTGCCTTAGTGCTTTGATGCATAGGGAATCAAGACCCTAAATTCTCTCTAACTCAGCTTTTCCAGCTTGTTGGGCGTGGAGCTCCTCCTTCACATGCTGTCACACACTAATAAAACATGCAGAGTGGTGAAGGGAGAGATTTTCCAGCATGGACCTTGAACTGGCCAGAACTTTGAAGGGGATCCACTTAGATGTTTCCCTCTAGTGAGTTCCCAGACAAAAGCCTTTAAGCCACCAAGGCTTGGTTGTTTTAGAAATACAAGCTTAGATTGCTTTTTAAGTAGCACAATCTCAAAGTGACTAGCAATAAAAATGTCTTATAAACAACTTCCTCCAGCTGCTGCAAGTCTTTGCATTCAGGCTTACATTCAGCCAACTCAGAAACTTTCTGTGTTGCAGCAAACTCTGCACTGTCCCTTCTGGTCCTGATGAGGACTTTCACCACCGCCTCCGAGGGCTGAGGGCTGACTGCTCCATCTGTTCTTCATCTGAACACATGCACTGCTCCTCAGAAAAAAAGCTATCTATCTTCCCTTTTTCTAAGAAGTGCCATGTGACTTCCTCTTCTTTTGCAGTACATAACATGCCACTGAGAACAAGCAAATCAAACATAAGTAAACATTTATTTGGTAGGGGTTTGAAATTATGCAAGGGTCAATGCTCAATACCTGCTAGCATTGTGGGGGAACCTGGCCTCAGATACTGTAACACAGAATGCTGTATGCATGCCCCAAAAATATTTCTCCCACCATAAATCACTGGAGGGCTTTGTGGATGAGAAGAATGTTTTCATGTATCAAAAATGACCAAGGCTGTGAGCATTTCTTTGGCTTCCCAATGGAGCTCAGGCTGAAGAATTCAACTTTTTTATGTTCTCACTAGTCCAAAATTCATCCACACCCTTAAAATGCCAAGTGATAAAAGAATTATGCTGTATAGTTTGATGTGTTTGTTATTTATATTTTATTTGAATTTCTAGACATTCCAAATAAAATTTTGCCTGAATTTTTCTCTTTTAATGGAATGGCTCTTCTGCTGTTTCACAGGCCTAACTTGCAAGAAGATGTGGCTCCCCGTGTCCCAAAATGAGACACAACATAATTGAGTTTATATATGGATATAACATGACAGTGGAGAGAACATACTCAGTGCACTGGAACATATTTTAACTTAGTTCGTGGACTGAAGGCCAAACTCATCCCTGAAAGATGTCTACAGATTCCCACTGAAGACACTTGGAGTTACAATTTCTCTGAGGTCAAAATATAGCCCTAAAATATAAACAGCCTTTCTCAAAAAAGCTGAGAATGATAAAAGTCTTGGACAATTTAAAGTAGTAAGTCTAAAGTCAGTGTGAATTCTCTGTGGCTGGAGGCAGTGAGGGGAAAATATAAATATGTTCTGCAATAATTTATAGGTTTGGAAGATTAATGGAGAAAAAGGCTCAGACATACAACAGAGATAAAAAGCAGTACTATCCAGGACAACCCACACAGAGATATCAAAGTTAATTTGAAAACTTAAGTGTTTAAAGAAAAGCAAAGAACAGCTGAAGTAAAGAGAGGGTAACACTGAGGAAAAGAAACAAGAAGTTAAAAAGAGATACTAGCAATTGCAGAAAAGAACAGGAACAGAAAAGTAAAGAAGAGAGAATGTATCTCTCAGGAAGTTGCTGGGCATCATTAAAAAAGATCTCGATGTGAGAGGTATTTCAGAAAAACAGACTATTCCTTTGGATGAAATTACACATCAGTAGAAGGGAAAGAAAATTACTGGTAGAAGCGTTAAATATGATGCAGTTGCATGTAAGTGCAAAAGGGAAATGTTCAGAGTAATCCAGAGGCAGAAAGTATATGAGCATCAGGGAGGAAAACAAGCCCGTCTTGATCATGACACTGAGTTACAACCTTACATTAGAAAGGCTGCTGCCATTTTCCAAATTGCATGCACTTTGGACACTTTTCCAAATGTTTCAGAGAGATTATATGGTTTGAAAAGGGAGGCTAAGAAATGGGGAAAAGGAGGAGATTAGCACACTGTATTGGAAAGAGCAACACACTGTCAGTTCCTCCTACTCTTGGCCTTGTGTCTCCCTGATCACCCTTCTGTAAAAATGGTGCTTCATCTTCTCATAATGAATTTTCAGGATGCTGCAGTTGTTAAAAATGCTCATGGTCTTTTGATTAGAAATCAGGGAAACATCAAGTAGAGACATAAGACGGTGTTATTCCTACTTCTCTGGCATTGACAAAACCAGCAAAACACAGAAACACTTCAAAGGGAAGTTGAGATCTTGGACAGAATTAGGAAAAAGCTATAAGAACAGTATCAGTCCTAGAAAGCCTGCTTTCAAGAAGAGGTTAGAGAAATTTGATTTTATCTTTGCCAAGGTCAAGAAGTACTTAAACAAGGAAGAGAATTCAGAAGCAAAAGTTCCTTTGATCTATTAAAAAAAAGCATAGTAGGATGCCATAGCTAATCAGAGACAGGGTAAAAAAAGTATAAATAAAAGTATAACAGTAGTTATCAGGAATTTTGTTCCTGATGTTTTTAAATCTAGCCTGAAGTCTCTCAGAAAGCTCCACTCCTGCTCACCAGGAAGTTGTGGGCTCGATGACTGGATCAGGTTTGATGGTATTTGATATACAAGAAGTTGTATTAGACGATCATAACAATCCATCTGATTTTATAATGTACAAATCTTTTTTTAAAAACTTACTGTTATTGCAAAGCTCTTTCTCTGTCACATTGTATTAGATCTGGCATCTTTTCTTCTTTGACAAGGTAGATTATTAACTCTGAGTACCTACAGGTTCTTGTGTTATTTAATGGAGTTTCTCTGGCACCTATTGCTGCATTTCTGAGTGCTTGGAGAAGCATTGTGAACATCTTCAATTAACCCAAGTTAGCAAAGCTATTTATGCTTTCAGAGCTTTGTAGTTTGGTCATGGTGACACAATAAGAGCCATTTAAATAACACTGCACAGAAGCTTTTGTGTTACTTAGAAATGAATCCGCATCCAGTCAGGGTCTTATTTTCACCATGCTGAAAGGAAACAGGCTCTCTTCTTCCACCTTGTGTTCCTGTGCATAGATATACACACCTATATATTTTATAAAGTTGCAATGTCTGCATATTTACAGACACGAAATATTTCTGAAAAAAAAGTATTTGTGTCTGTGAATGTTGAACCCAGTCATACAAAGGAGTTTCTTCTACAATGAGGTGGGTAGAAAGAAATTCCTGTGCCTTACTGTGCTTCACATGAAGTCATTAGGCACTCTGTAAGAATCCAAGAGACTTCCTTGCACTTTGAAGATATTTCTCTGTGTTGTTGATTTTAATGCTTCCTCTGTGGCTGTGAATCTTTGTGTTCAATGTGGCGAAGTCTACAGCTTTTGTAATAAGTATTCACCAATCCAATGTTTTCATTGAACAGCAAGCAACAGTCCCAAAAGCAGTTTTTTATTATTATTCTATACATTCAGAGTATTCTCAGGACTTCTTTCAGCTCACTGTTATTCCATATGTATATGCTGTCACTTACAGACGTAATTCGTTGAACATCATAGCGGTTTGAACATGTAATGTTTGCAGATGACTTGTACACTGTTAATATTTCATTGAATTGCTTTGTTTGCAGTGATTTAGGGGAGAAGGATATTTCTCTAGTCCTTAAATCAGATGAGCTAAGATGTGCAGTGGACTCTCAGGCATTTCTGGAAGCAGTTTACAGTCTTTACATGTATTTTAACCCAGCCTGATTAACAACCTTGACTAAAAATATAGGTCACTCAGCCACATGTAGCTTATCTTTCAGACTTCTATTTATCTGATTGCAGGAATACTTCTCCCCAGCTCCCACTTGAAACTTCAGCCCACCCAGGTTGTTTTGGTTATATTTACCTGTAAGAGCTTCATAGCTTCATACTGTTTTTAGCAATATCACTCATTCATCATACTGCAATAATTTTATTGTAGTGTAAACCCCCCCCCCCTCCCTT
>NW_008796221.1:1424601-1441007 GCF_000699145.1 Aptenodytes forsteri | reverse complement strand
CTGTAAACCCCCCCCCCCCTCCCTTTTTATACACTATCATTCTCCTTCTGAATGGCCCTGAACTGATGTCAGAAATACTTTTCCTGGATCAGTATGTTTCTCTTGAGAAATCCTTTTTACTTCTCCTAGGAGACGCTCATATATTGCTCATGAAGTCATTTCAGAAAGTGCTGCACAGTGAAGGCCCTGGCCTCTGGGGTACAGTCTGTCAGAGCATGGGACACAACCCATGTTTAGAAGCTGTTAGCATACTTTTATTTTTATGAGTATCATTTCATGACATTTTGAGAACCTGACGGTCATTGAAAGTGCTAGTTTTCTCTTTGTGGGATTTGTTGACTATCTGACCCAAAGCCTTGAACATCCCACAAATGTTTATTCATTCATCTGAACTGTCTCATGAGGAACTGAGAAAAGGAAGCTGACAGCCTCACCCAGCCCTTGCTCTCTGGAGCAAATGGCCTGCTGTGCTCCAAGGCCAGCTGGATTAGGATGCTCTGGTTGTTGGTTTTTAGCATCTGGATTGGTAATCACGCTATGTAGGAAGCAATTTTCCTGAGGCTGAATTGCAGAGTAGCAATTACTTGGCATATAGGTGGCTTTGGGACCATGTCCTTGCTATGCTTGATTCAGTATGAGGGCTTGAATTTCAGTCTCCTGAATCTTAAGAGACTCTCAGATCGCTCCATCTCCTGTATTTGCTGGTGTTTTTTACTCTCTCCTGCTAAATCTGTTCAGTTTTGTATGAACAGTACTTGTTAGGTCAGAGTCACTAGAACTGGGACTAGGCGCTTGTCCATGAAAAGGAAAAGCGGAGTTTTAGGCTTTATTCATCCCTTTGGGGCAATGAGATATTTGATGCCATGTCTCAAGCCAACGGCTTCCTTACCAGGTGCTGGGATATCCTCTGCCTCTTCTGCTGCAGGGGGATCTGAAAGAAAACAAAGAAACTTATTTTAACTTAATGGCTAATGCATTAAGCTGGGATAGGGTTTACTCTAGAGCACCCACCTTCAGGTTGCTATTCTTCAGTGAATTACCCATCATCTTTCTTAGGTATTGGCATGAAGTGTCCAGGTAGAGACTGTATTATGACTGACCTCCAGCAAAGCTTAGTGGTATTGTCAGCACACAGCACAAGGTGGAGTCTGCAACACAAACCAGATTCCATGACTTACAGAGGCTCATCCTCTTTCACTATACGTACCTTCGAAGGAGTTTGGCCTTGGACGTACACTGCTGGATGGTCCATCCTTACTGTTATTTGTATGACAGTATTGAAGAGGTCCACAGTCCTAGATGGATTCTGACAGGCTGTATTGTGAATGTGTGTAACAACCCAAGCAGAAATTCAACAAATAAATGCAACCCACAAACTGCTCTGCAGAGAGGAGCGATGAGAGGGGCCAGCGGTGTATTCTCTCTTGTGTGTTTCTGAGTCTTGATCTGCTTTTCTGAGTCTTGATCTCTCTCCTCTGCTCTCTGAACCCTAAGACTTGAATACACAAGAGATTTGTGCACTGGCTGTACTGTGGTTCAGAGGAGAAAAAGAGAAAAGGTTGAGTGTGGCTTTGAAGTACGAATCTGCAGAGCAGCTGTAAGAGCATGCATAGGATGCAGTAATAGAACATGGGCCATATCATCTCCTTTTTCCTTTGTGTTTCTACTGTGTGCTTCATGTATATGTATATGACACAAGACTGTCTATACAGATAACTTGATAAATTATATATTTACAGTAATTGATCTAAAACTGTGATACACTCTGCACCACAAGTGTTAAAAAACTATTACTGAGAAGACAGCACAGTATAAATATGACTTTAGTGATTTCCAAGCATTCAGGCTTAGTGGTGTCTAATTCAGGCTCATATTCAGAGTAACAAATCTTAGTGGCTGTATTTTAGAAGCCCTAACAATAAAGAATGGGATGAAAAGAAAGAAAAGCAATGAATAAAAAAAGTCAGCAATTTGAAAAGCAAGTTGTAGATATCAAAGTGAGTCAGAAAGATACATGTCTGTTCTACAAAACAGGCTTCCTCCTTCAGACAGGAAAGCAACATCACTCCCTTTTTTCCCTCCTTCAACTCTTCTTCTTCCTTTGCTATTTTACTGCTGGACTGCACCCACTACTACCCTTTTTCTGGGCTTGACTCCTCTTTTCCCACCTTTTCTGTAGAATTTCTTACAAACCAGTTGATAATAGGTGAGGATAGCTATCCTTGTCCTGGATGAAGCCTTGTCTGTCCTCACTGTACACAACTGTTCAGGGGAAGTATACAGTTGAGGCTAAAATCTGAAACACTTTCTGAACCTTTTCCTGCTGCCATTCAGGCTTCTAAAATGTTTTTTTCAGACCAGGCAAAATACAGAGCACATATAAGGTGAAATAAATTATTTTTGATGTCCTGAGCTAATGTGTCCTCTAGCATTGTGGAAAGATATAAAATGCTACGTGTAGACTATGAAGCATGAATTTAATATGTCCTTTTAGTTATTGTCCTGATGGCAACCTGCAGTATTTAAAAACCTCTGAACCCCCCCACCCCAAAGGAAGGTATGAGAACACGTTAGCACTGTTCCAGCTGTTTCCACAAGTCCTCAGTCCTGCAATGTATGTGCAATCCACTGTGTAGCATATGTATTATGCCTGTCACCAGTTATAACTAGATCATGTGAGCACATTTTCAAAGATACTGTGGGATCAACATGATCTGCAGCTGGTGAGAAGACAAATCAAGCTGCAATCTTAGCAGGGCAGCTTCTGGCATAGTGCTGAGATTATGTCTCTGGTTCTGCACCAGGGACCTATATTCTCCATAGATCCTACATTTTCTAGCTCCACTGGAGAAGACCACAGTGGCATTTATTCCATCCTGATTTGCAGCAGCTTAAGTAAGAAGCAATTTGGAGACCAGGCAACGAAACAAGCATTTGGTAACCGACTGGGAATGCAATCTTTTTGAACAAATGTGCCTATACTTTAGGCAGTTTCTGTTACATAAATTGTCATTTCTAATCTACTAGCAGAGAACATTTTAATCATATTTGGGTTATCAAACCTGCATAAAGCAGAAAATCTGCTGAGTTCTTCAAGATGCTCCTTTGTTTTAAGCACAGAGACATTTTATTGCAGTCTTACCAGCTTTATTAATAACATTATTAATATTCTTTTTGCACAGAGCAGCAATGGAAAAGTGCCTGGTACTCGTGGATGTTTCATTATTTAAAATGTAAATAAGAACGGCTGCAAGAAGTTAACCATCTCAGTAGTAAAAAAGGAACAAACCTTTACTCTGACAGGTATGGGCTTATCACAGGTTTCCTCATTAGTGCATATGAAATGCTTTATAGTTCTGTATCTGTAACATCAACAAGAATATATTTCTTTGTTCATATACAGAATTATCCACCTGCCTGTTCCTTTAGGAAAGGAATCTAGATGAAAAGTTTCTGAATAGCCTGTAAATTGATTTTATTTTCACAGAGTTATCAAAAACTTTCCTTGATCCATTCCCTGCTGCTGTGACTCAGGCCTCTGTGGTGGTTCACTGATGGACCATGACTTGCTCTTGGATTGTGCTGGCTGGGTAGGGTAAAGAAAGGCAAAGGTAAGTGTATTTCATCTGTCACCCTTGAGCCCTTGGGGAGTTCCTGCATGCGAAGCTGTCTGTGGCATACATAAAGGAGGGACATGGGCTTTGTTTTGGGCCTGTACATCTCTGAGGTTTTGTGCTGTCTGTGGATAGGTCCATGTCAAACCGAGCTGAGAAGGATTTGAACTAGCTAGGATTTGGCAGCTTTCATATCGCTGTTGCAAACCTGTACTCAATGCGAATATCAAGTTGGTAATTGATCCGCATTACAGAAGATATTTCTCTACAGATTTTTAACTGAGCAGCACTGCTCTTCCACTGGTCTGTGGGGTTTTTTTTCAGGTTACTCAGAAATCACAGTGAAAAGTGGTATGAGAGCAGGTCTAAGGGACTATAGGTCACCCTTCCCTGCTGGGAGGTTTTGGGCATTAGATACCAGTACGCCACTCACAGCAAATACAGCTGCTTTCCTGTGGTTCTGTGGTTCTTGCTACTGGTACCTGCCCAGGGAAGGCGAAGACTGGGTAGAAGGAGGCTGTGCACACCCCAGATCTGGTATTGTACAACAGTAATGAGCTTGATCTAGTTAAGTATTTTGCAACTGCTTGAGGCTTGAAAATCACACCATACCATTACCTGGTCTTTCATTGGACATCCGTCATGACTGAACAGTGAAAATTAAAAAAGGGAGATTATAGGCATACTTTCTCCAGATTTCAACTATGAGCTATTAGGTATTTCTTAATCCATTAACAGAATCCGGGGCAGAAAGCCTTTGGGACCCAGATACTCAGTCAGGGCTCCAGAACCTGCAGCGTGAATAGCGTTAAGCAGTGTTTGGATTTTACTGAGGGTCTCTGTCTACTTCTCAGGTATAAAACAGCCATAGGAGATAAGTCTTACGAGTTGTATAAAAAACCCAGCACAACCCAGAAAGCCAGGGGGATTTTTTAGTCAAAAGTGTGACACCAGAGGAGTAATCTTTTATATCCACTTTTGAATTTCAGTTTGAATAATCCCAGTCTTGAATATACCTATGTGTGGAATGATGGTGGATTTTGTTGTCTTGTGTATGGGGCTAGAACAAAATAATGGAATTGTTACTGTGGTAGATTTCAATACAGAAAAAAAAGTTTCAATTGAAGGGTTGTTCTACAATAGGCAAGTACAGCAAGAATACTTCTTGTCCAATTTTACGTTTGCCTCTCAAAGGTTTAGCATATTAATCTGTAAAACAATATGAAAAAAATGGTTGTCTTCTAAACACATCACCCCCGTTCATTTACTCGTTTTCTCCATATGTTATAGAACACCTTAAACTGACCTCGTGATAGACTTACATACTTTTGCAGCCTTGGAAACTGCAAAAGAAGTAATCCTCACCCTTTTATACTTCTCTTTTCTTCTCTTTTTATAGCTACCTTCAAAGACACTTTCCAATTGTCATATAAACTTCTGACTAACAAGGGAAATTTTGGCTCAGACTTTTCAGGGTTTCTGGAGCTGCAGGTAGTGTGGTAGCTTTGAAGGAATGACTACTTTCCTAGTACCAACTTCAAACATTTTCCTTCTGCAGCTTTTTTTACACCCTGAATTGGGAGTGGTCGTATAGTTCTTTTTAGCATTTATTGGTGCTGAGTGCTCAGACTCATTGGGAACTGGGCGGGATGGAGAGAGAAACAAAGAAAGCAAACCCTGTTAGATTGGAATTATGATGTAAGCATATAATTTCTATGACAATAAAATAGTAGGAATACCAGTTCTGAAGGTTAGAAAATCCAAAGATAAAGTTACATCTTCGGAAACTTCCCCAAAATATTTGATAACCTCACATAATGAACTAGATATTGCTGACACATCACTTGTCATCTTAAAGTTTATCTGCCATGTTGTCTATAAGGTATGCTATCACTCATCTAATTTATTGTCCAACACATGTAATTAACTATTAATGAAAGGACAATACTGTATGGATTATTAAACAAATAATATATGGAGCCATCTGCTTAAGTTTATGACAGCTGAAAAGTAGGTCAATATAGTATATGTCAATATATGCTAATCACTTGAATTATGCCACTGTAGCAAAAAGATCTAAACGATTCCACTTGAGTGCCTAAGGTTAGGGGCCTAAATCTGTATTTGGACAACTGCTTTTCAGGGCTGTCAGGTGTTAAGTATGCAGCTCACACTGTTCACTGAGCCCAGCAAAGGCTGTGATTGTTAAGCCCTCCTGAAAATAAGGTCATCTGAATTTTGTACTACTCTGCCTAACTTTTGGCTTCAGTTTTAAAACTTTGGCCAGAGGTATCTGAAGGAGTGAGGGTTAAACATCCCTTCTGTCAGCTTGACTGAGATTTATTGTGTAATGCACTTCTTACCAAGAAAGATGTTTAATGCTATTGATTGCAAGGTTGCCTACTTAAAATAGCATAATGTGACAAATGATGGATACCACATAGAGCAAAATTGTAGGGTAATTCAAGATATGAGCATGTATGGTATGTATATCAGAGTAGCAGCTTCATTTTTCACGAGGGCAAGTTAGAAGGTCATCCATTTCACTTAAAGGCATTAAATGTTTTTGTTAGTTTGACAGCCATTGTGGGCTTGATCCTGTTATTCAAGGCAGTCATTAAACTCCCATTGACCTAAAGTGGGTAGGAGTGGGGCCAAGCTTTTGAATATGCAAAACAGACACTATGAGATGAAAAAGAACTGATGGATAATATTGCAGAGTGAAAAAAGCATTATGGTGGCTGTTAGATATAAACAATAACAATCCTAATAATTATTTGATGACTTTAAATGTTTTGTACTGCAGTATTATTTCTGTTAAACATTTTCCTGTTAAACTTAGGACCTTCTGAATCTTCCAAGAAATTTATGTGTCTTTGCACTATTGTTTTGTGGCATCATAGAGCAGATAAGCTGCTCTAGATTTTATAATGTTGCATTTATTCTTACCTAAGGGTTGTATGACTTTCTGTAAGTGCTCAGGAAGGTCATGGAAGTGTGAATGCTGTGAGAGAGAAAAAAAAGGTCTCTACCCTGTAGGTCTACACATAAACCAGTATTAAAAGTTTGTCTTTCACTTGGATACTGTCCTTCTGGTCCTTGGCTTCATGGAGCTCCAACTTCCGTAGAAACTGTGAGGGTTGTGTTCAGGAGGAAGGAGAATATCCTCCTGTTTTTTCTGTGGCTCATTATCTATAAATAACCTGAAATTGTTTACTTCAGGTTGAAAATGATATTGATTCCAGGATTTTTATTTCTTGGGTAAGTACAATAAGCATCTCTACAAAGGGTGGATTTACAAAAAACATTACCTTGGTTAGGCTTTTCTGTGCAGCAGAGAAGTCTGGGCTCTGGATCATGTGGGAATAGAAGCATTTGTTCTGAAGAAAAGCAGGAGTTCAGATGCTTTCCTCATCCCTGTGTGTCCTCTCACCTAGCTCTGATTCAGCATTTTACCAAAATTATTAGAGAAAAAGCCAACATGCACCTTTTTGCCATGTTTATCTTTTCACTAAAAGGGTCTCTGTTGGTGTTGCTAACATTGTCCATTCTGTATTTTAGAATATGAAGAAAAATGCCTTCAGAAATGACAGAACTCTTTACATCGGTACTACTGCATCTAGCGAGCTTTATATGAAGTCACAAGACTAAGCTCAGATAACCAAAACTGAAGATTTACATCATAATCTCAGCTTCATAACTTCAGAAAACGCCATGGGCATGGTGAAAACTGAGGAAAATGTCTGTTTGTGAGAAAATGCAGAAAAAGATAACTGATGTTCAGATTATCATGCATTTCATATTATTATCATGTACTTCATTTTATTATGCAATTCATAGCATAAATGAAAAGGGATTACATTTGATAGAGAATTTTGTACATAATGATGTAGAATGTGTAAGGTCAAATATCTGTAAACTAATTCCTCTCTAGGTCTTGACAGAATAGGAGACATCAAGTCAAGAATCTGCTTCTTAACCTCGTAATTGCATAATTAGATGAAGTAGTGAATTCTAGGCATTTAAAATGCCCTAATTGCAGGTTGTATTAAGTAATTTATCCTTATTTACTCAGGAATAATCATCAGAGATTACCAAATAAGGACTTAATTAGGGCATATCTTTAAAATATATAATTTGTATTTGGCAAAATGAAATAGTTTGATAACATTGGGAGGTAGGTGTGTGGACTTTCACGCATGTTAAATCTAGCCTTATAAAAATGAGTGGTTTTCATGACATTTAAACTATTTCTTAAAACTGTAGTAGGAAGCCAAATAGGAAGGAGGCAAAGAAAGTTGTTTCTAGAAATAAATATGCTTATTAATGAAGAAGTCAGTGAAAGAGACAAATTTAGGAGAAAAAGAATGTTTCTATCATTGCAACACATTTTATGCTTCAACACAAAAATGAAAACAAGCCTTTTCATTGTTTCTTTTTTCAATCTGTTGTGTGTCATCGATGTCTTTCTTCTTTTGTTGTAGCTTCCTATGAAACTTATGGGTATTTGCTGCATATATGCTTAGGAGTATGCAAAAACAAGACTGGGACTTGCTTGATGCATAAATGTGCTTCTGCTCTCTTGCTGATGCAGACTTCAGTCTGATACATCCACCCAGATACTTCCCACCTGCCAAGACACGCTTGAGGAGGATCCAGGTGCAGGGTTAGGCCAAGGGACCACTCCTTGTGGAGACCCAGTCTGTTATCCTGCTAATTACTGGTCCCTGAGTTATGGAAGTACCTCAGTTGTAGCAATGTTTTCCATGGTTATCTTTTGAGCACAAGTATGAGAGGAGGTAGAGAACACAAATGTTTCTTCACAGAATGAACCTGCAGGGCCATTTAGGTAGCTCAGCACTACCTCTGACTTGCATGACAAGAATAACTCAAGATTTTTGCAGGACATGGAGGGTCAGGCCCATTGCCTTCAAACCATCTTTCACACTGAGGTCATTTTAGGTAAGTGTTTTAACATCCACCCCTCAATACATCAGACATTCTTGTTTTCAGGAGTCCAAAACATGCTAATTTTTAAAAATTGCACTCAGAAATAACTCAGCTTGATATATTTCACATTTTTCCCAATAAAAAAATAATAACTTCTTGATCTGAGGTAAAGCAACGAAACAGTAAGTCAGCATTAAATCCAGTATTATGTCCCTTGAAATACCCTTGAGTTTAAACTCAGAATAAGTTTTATAAAGTTCACTATGGTTTGAGCTCACTTATGTATTAATTCAAAGTGAGGTGAAATGAGTAAATTATCTTATTTTTACAGGACAGTAGATGAAATGCAGAAGCTCAGGGAATGTTTGCTTTGGTTTTGTGCTCATTCAAGCTCAAAGAGAAAGACAGAGGATACTGCAAACACAGCTGTCATAAATCATAGATATATCCCTAAAACATCCTGCAATGTAAACTCTTTCAGTTTTATAAATTGGTATATTTTGTTTTACAGCATTAATTTGAAAGGTTATTAATAATGTAATCTGATTTAAAAACTGATTTTAAATGAAAATGAAAGGAGATTTTGAAAGTAAAAAGCAGTAAAACCTGAAAAATACGATTTCATGTGGATAACTTCAAACCAATCAAATATAGTACTCTAAGGACTTTCTTTGCCCCATCTTCGTTTGCAAGAATTTTAACCTTTTTACCTCTCCCAGAAAAGAGTCCAGGAAATTTAGCAAAGGGTATCAGATCTTGTGCAATCCTTTAATGAAGGCTTTGCTTGACTGTAGTTTCTTGTTAAGCAAGGATTAATTAATTAATTAATTATCATGTTGATAAGAAGTTGCTTTGACAATTCCAAACATAGATCAAGGCAAGAAGGTCAGAGTTGTTGCCTGAAACAGTACAAACAGATGAGAGGATTATTCCTCCCCTTGTTCATCTACCAGAAAGCACTCAGTTTATATTTAGAAAGCTTATTTATCACATATATCTGTCTGTAATTCTCAATACTGTTTTCTCTGTCTTTGCTTCCTTGTTATGGGCATATTACTGTAAGTCTAAGATTATTTCTTTTTAACTTCGAACACTGCAGTGGGTACTTAATTGCAGTTAATTCTGATCTATTTAGACTTGTACTGTCAAACTAAGTAGAAAGATGCATTGTTTTTTAATTATACACTCCAATAAAGGCACCACAGTTGAATAAGTTTTGTCTACCAGAGATCAATTTTGGCAAGTACTATCTCCTTTTGTTCTTTTGGAGTGCAAGTCCATCATGTGAATTGCCTGTCATCCAGTAATTCTGGAACTCTTTGTTATAATAATGCTTTTACTCTAATTTCAGAACTATTTCAAAATGGGTGTCTGGACTGCTTCATTATGTAGAACATAAAAAGTAGTTGAGAGGTTTTCTTTCTGTCCCAGGTACCTTCAGTAGGTTTTGACTTTGAGAACAGAATCTCTCTGGCAACTGTAACAGGAATACTAGAAAGGAATCCACATGTTTTTAGCTGTTTCCAGTGCAATATCATTTGTTCTTTTTGAAAAGATCTAAACACCTCTGAGAATTTAAGAACATCTGTCACTAATGCTTCAATTTTTTATTTAACTAGGTGTCTACTTTTAGTCTTTCTGTCATCTTTATTCTTCCACCTTTACTGTTTTTTTCGGTCAGAAACAAGACAGATAGCTAGCTACTTTTCTACCAGCCCTAATGGTCTCTGAGCCACTGCCTGCAAACTGATACAGGGAAAAAAATGCTCAAAGAGCTTATGACACTTCAGAAACTGTGATGGATGACTTTCAAGGCTGCTTCTGTCTTTTTCCTTTTGTTTCCTTTTTTATCTGAACTGTGACATATTGCTTTCCATTAATTCTTTTTGATTTATGAAGAAAAAAGAAGGGAATGTTCAAAAAGGCATGCAACAGATTTTAAGGATTTAATTAATTAATTTGCTGAGAGATATTGATTAGCAATGGGTTTAAAGCAGACCAGATGTGGGTTTCTTACATCCCCAAACAGAAAACATAGTCTCAGTTTTGATCACTGATTTACGATCATCAAAAGTAACTGCATACAAGGCTATAGCATATTGGATGCCTAGCTGGAAAGCATGGCCTTTAGGAGAAAAGCTAGTAGAAATGGGAAAGTAAATCAGCTGAAATGGTCAGAGTTTTGTAAAACTGGTAGTTGTTTCAAAACTTGTAAAACATGTGGGAGGACCTGCACACTCTGGCCTGTATTCAAGGAAGAGGGGATTGGGAAGGACAGGGGTGAATCTGGAGCTTCCATTACATCCAATGGCCAGAAAAGGAGGTTGCCCTTCTGGCAAGGATCATCATTGCTCAGCATCAGATGTTTAAATGACGGAGTGCTTTCTGATATTTATTCATTCTGCACAGCCACTGCATGTAAGTTGACATTTAAAATGCATTAACACAGTGCTACTTGATGTGCTGTATTATGTAGCCTATCAGTTTTGAAATGGAGTTTAGTCTGTCAGCAAAATCCTTCTTGCTGTACTCAAATAAACTTAGTCAACAAGGTGGCTTAGGGAACCTACATAATTTTAGTGCCTCTGTCATGTTTTTTCTTGTATTTATCGAGTCTGTCATACTTGGGTTCTATAGGATCTTTCTCCATATGTGAGCATATGGACAGTCCCCTTTGTGTCCACAGGACTAAAGTATTTATACAAAATAACATAAGTTTAATTCTTATGGTTACTCAATGCCTTTACTTATTTTGCTCTTCCTTTATGTCTTTTACTCTTCCTTTGTGCTTGATGACTTATTTTCAGCATTTTGCAGCACACAATGTTAAGTGTCTGTTAACCTCATACAATCAGTTATTTCCTTACATAAGAACCCATCATGGATTTCAACTTTGCACCTCACTAAGCATTAGAAAAAAATAGTTTTTCTTAACTGTTGTGTACAGCTAGACTTTTGCAGACCTGGATAAATTCTGACAACAGCAGATGTGGTCTTTGGGGAGATCTGGTGATCAACCCAGCCATTACAACAACAAGTTCAAGTAACATCAGGTACAAAGAGCTTCCCAGGAACAGTCCATATCTTGTCTTTATAATGACTGACATGGATTTTTACGAAATGTCTTGCTTCTTGCAGCGTCAATCAAAATTCTTCATGACTCAGGGGAATAAAAGATACTAAAGCCCACCTCTGAGGCATCTGCATAATATCCTGCTCTTAAATTCAGGGAGGTCCTCTTTCTCCCTGTTCTTTAGTTGGCTCTTCTTGCTTCAGGGAACATATTTTATTTTTAGTAATTGGGAGTTTAGCTAGCTAGTGATTTGGATAATTGAGATGACTCTGTATATATTTATATTTACAAAATGCTTATAGCAATCTTTCTTCCACAACTACTTCTGTATTTTTCCCATTACTTTAGAGGCATACATCACTAGTCTTTCATCCAACAAAATGACAGCTTCAAATCCTTCTGAGGCTTCATTGAATGAAAGGTTGTTATTCTTGTTAGTCTGTAGGGGGTTTCCATTCTTTTCTCAAATGTGCAAGCAGTGTTTGCCACTGTCATATCTCCTACCTCTGCAATGAACTTTCTTCTTCCCTTAGTCCGAGGGATAATTTTCTTAAGGGAACGGTGGCATAATGTGCAATATAAGGATTCATGCTTTGAGATTTCAGATCATTAAATCAATTCTTTTGTTTCTCCTCTGAAGTCACTTTTCTAGCACTGAAAACCTTTCCTTTTTTCGTAACATTCATGTCATCAAGTATCTGTTGTAGTGTTTTCGTGTTTGTTTTATAGTCCAGCTTTGTTGATGCTACTTCATGGGGAACTAGCCCTTACCTCTTCAGAGGTTGCTTCATTAATATCAAGTAACGTTCATTGTTGCACTCTGTAACCTACTGTGATATTTGCCAGCTGACACATTTACCTACTAAAAAAACAAATGCTGAGGGACTGCAGATAAATCAAATGTATCTATTTAAAATATGCTGAAGCCTAACAAGTCTCTCTTACTCTTTCCTGCTCGACAATCTTCTGTTCTTTTTTTCTCACAAGAAGATATATTTTCAATACAGAAGAAATCCTCTTTGAGGCTACAAGGGTTGTCGTTTATTTAGAGAAATGAAAAAATGCAAAAAGTGCTTCTATACAAAAGCCTTGAATTTGTCTCGGGTACCTTTTAAATGGGGCTCAAAGCACACATGCACATAAATAAATATGTTTCTTGCAGTTCATCGGGAAGTGAGCAGCAATTTCTATATTGCTGGTTTGTTTACAAGTGCTTTTGAAAGCTAAGGTGAGAATTCACTCTCTAGATGAATGTATCCTCTTAAGCCCTAGTTTTATAATACCAAGCCCAAAACTGGACCACACTATTCCTGAAGCAATCATCCTTTCATCCACAGTTCTTTCCAAGGCATAACACTTCATGAGGTTAACGCTGCACTAGTCATTTGGTGAAGGAAACTTGGTAAGGCTTCCACAGTCTTTCAAATTGCAGAGGTGAGGCACAGGAACTTGCTCCCATTTCTATGACTATTCTCCTGACTGAACAAAATATTTTCTCACCTACAGTAGAGAACTGAGGACACTAAGCTGAATTAGTAAAAATATATTTACCTTAATGACACAGATAAGACTAGTAAGTTTAACTTTACTGAACTATTGGAATAGCCCTTTGTAACAGAAGGAAGTGTTACTGACTTTACAGAGCAAGCCTCAAATGTGTTTTGATTGAAATACATTGATATTTCTTCCTACATTTTTGTGAAAGTTCAGGTACACATTCTATCCCATTTAATTCAAACTTGCTATAAGCGTGGACTTTTAGTGAAAATCAGATTTATTTATAGGTTTATTGGTACTTTGGAGAAGAAGTGAATGAAAATGACCATGGCCATGTGCATCCCTTGACAATAGTAAAATATCTACTGGCTTTAGTGGGATCACCATCAATATTCTAGTTTTTTTGTTTCCCTTTTTATACTTTCTAATACCTTTAGTTGCTAAAACAGTGATCATCTGTTCTGTGTTTTGTAAAGATCTCTTCCACTCTCAAGAAATGTGGTTCCATTTGCATTCAGTCCTAGATATTTCTTTTGACTTCACAGTCTTTTAGACTTCCATGATTCACATATGTAAAGCTAAAATCCCGTCATTGTTCATCTAGTGGATTTTTTGTCTTGTCTTTGTAGCCCCCCTTTCACTCTTTATCCCTGTGGTTGAATTCATGTGCCTGATTCCAGAGCAACAGTGACATTTTACTGATAGCTCTGGGAAAGTGCCTCATGCGTGCCTTTGGTAGGAGAAATCATTTAGGAAATAAATGGCTGCAGCTCATAGATTTTTATGAATGTCATATTTTGTTGGGATTATATGCACACAGTAAATGCAGTCACTTTGTATGTGTACTCTATTCCATGACATGTAAATTTAATAAGGCAAAAAATTAGCTTTACTTTACTTACAAACATTATTACATCTTTGCATGGTTGAGAGATCAGAGAAGTTCTGTTAAGACTCATATGATTATGAAGGAGATTTTTAAAGCTTGCTGTTCTTTCAAAGAGTTAATCAGATTGTTTGATACAATTTTGGTTTACTTCCTGCATTTAGGCTGAATAAACATTATCATTGGCATTAGATAATACTACAAATTCTTACTCATAACATTAGAAAATATTAACTTTAATTAAATTTGAATCTAATGTCTACTGCACTAGAGACATGCAGTAGACATGCCTTGCTGTATGAACTTGTTTGGTTTCTACTTTAGGATATTCAATTTTCACAAAAATCCAGTGTTATTAATGATGACTATTAAAAGATGGCAGTTTGTACTACAAATGAAAAAATCATCCTCAAAAAAATGAGTGCAACCGAATAGGCAAGAAGCTTGGTTCTCCTTTAAAAGATATCACTAGTCTGATAATTTTTGCTGAGATAACTTGTGGGACGATTGTTTGATACAATTGTTGTTTACTTCCTGCATTTAGGCTGAATAAACATTATCATTGGCATTAGATAATACTACAAATTCTTACTCATAACATTAGAAAATATTAACTTTAATTAAATTTGAATCTAATGTCTACTGCACTAGAGACATGCAGTAGACATGCCTTGCTGTATGAACTTGTTTGGTTTCTACTTTAGGATATTCAATTTTCACAAAAATCCAGTGTTATTAATGATGACTATTAAAAGATGGCAGTTTGTACTACAAATGAAAAAATCATCCTCAAAAAAATGAGTGCAACCGAATAGGCAAGAAGCTTGGTTCTCCTTTAAAAGATATCACTAGTCTGATAATTTTTGCTGAGATAACTTGTGGGACATAACCAAGTACAGTCTTCAAAAAATGTAGGTATTACATTTATGCATATATAAAACATTACTAAGGACTAGAAGGATGAGAAGGAAAGGAGTCATAACACCCAATTTTAGACACTAGGAGTTAGCTATCAAGCGTGAACTGGTCACTCTAGACTTGCTTTGTAGGGCAATTCACTTTACTTATCCTTGAGGCTTATGACGAGATGACCTTTAGGAAATGTTTACTTCTTTCCAGTGAGTACAAAAGGATTCTGGTTTACCATTTACTTAGGGCAGATGAATCTTACTATCTTAGCACTAGAAGATACCAATGACTTCCAGTCTTCAAAACTAGCCTTTATTTAAATAGAAATATATGAGCTGGAAAAGAAAAATACTTTAAATGTTGAAAAAATCAGATCTTCTGAATGTGATAAAATGAATGCTGGAAAAGAGCTCTCTCCCTGGCCCCTGTGTTCTTACAAGAAGGTTTGTTTCTTCCAGTATTGACAATTCAGCAATTTAAGTGCTTCCAAACACATTTGTGGCTCCCTGGGAGAGACCTTTCCAGCTGTGCTGGGCTGAGGACATGCTCCCTGCAGAGCTGGGCTCTGTGCTACTCGCAGGAGTCTCCCACTCCCCACATGAGCTGTAGGCATCCTGCTACATCCCTGCATGCCTCGTCCTCCACTGCAATCAGGTCTCCAGGCTGAGCACACATAGATGTTTGTTGGGAAAGCACAATCCCCTCTCTCGTTGCTTTTTCAGAAGTGGTTTAACCTGACCCAGACTGCAATAGCCAGAGGAATCGGAATCAGCCTTCCCCTCTGCTGCCCAGCTGCAGCCTTTTAGCCCAGCTTACAATCTACAGGCTTAAACACAGTAAACTGTGAAACATTAAATCCTTCAAAATCTTACCACAAAATGGTACCTAAGAGGTTCACCTACAAGTGAATTTCCCAGGGAATTTCCCATCTCCATTTTTCCATTTCCAACTTTCCACTCTCCCATGGCACAATTTTGTTCATTATGGCTAATGTAGATAACCATGAACAAGGTTTCGGAATCATGTCAGAAATGGAAGAGCGAGCTGCACAGGCTGGAACTACTGCTATTTGTCACCTTTACATTGCTGGGATGTGTGTGGGAAAGAAACAGGGTGTACTTCAGAGCTCTGGGGATCTTCAGAGCTAAAACACTTATCGTGAACAGTACTTTAAAAGTTTGATATGTCCTACTCACAATACTTATGTTTTTCCTTCCACGTGCCTAGAACTACTCTGGCGTAAGTACTGAGGTGCCTGACTCCTGCCTCTATTCCTGGGGGTCAGACTGCATTATTTCAGGAGGAGATTAATTATATTCTGAAGTACCTAATAGATCTCCCTCTCCAGTAGCAAGCACAATGGTCAGAAAAAACGAGCTTTTCTCCCCCAGTTCTTGGGTCAGTGCCCTGCTTATTTAAGCAATGTCGTGGTTTAACCTCAGTCGGCAATTAAGCACCACGCAGCCGCTCGCTTTCC
>NW_008796221.1:1410972-1423414 GCF_000699145.1 Aptenodytes forsteri | reverse complement strand
TACAAAAGGATCCTGGTTTACCATTTACTTAGGGCAGATGAATCTTACTATCTTAACACTAGAAGATACCAATGACTTCCAGTCTTCAAAACTAGCCTTTATTTAAATAGAAATATATGAGCTGGAAAAGAAAAATACTTTAAATGTTGAAAAAATCAGATCTTCTGAATGTGATAAAATGAATGCTGGAAAAGAGCTCTCTCCCTGGCCCCTGTGTTCTTACAAGAAGGTTTGTTTCTTCCAGTATTGACAATTCAGCAATTTAAGTGCTTCCAAACACATTTGTGGCTCCCTGGGAGAGACCTTTCCAGCTGTGCTGGGCTGAGGACATGCTCCCTGCAGAGCTGGGCTCTGTGCTACTCGCAGGAGTCTCCCACTCCCCACATGAGCTGTAGGCATCCTGCTACATCCCTGCATGCCTCGTCCTCCACTGCAATCAGGTCTCCAGGCTGAGCACACATAGATGTTTGTTGGGAAAGCACAATCCCCTCTCTCGTTGCTTTTTCAGAAGTGGTTTAACCTGACCCAGACTGCAATAGCCAGAGGAATCGGAATCAGCCTTCCCCTCTGCTGCCCAGCTGCAGCCTTTTAGCCCAGCTTACAATCTACAGGCTTAAACACAGTAAACTGTGAAACATTAAATCCTTCAAAATCTTACCACAAAATGGTACCTAAGAGGTTCACCTACAAGTGAATTTCCCAGGGAATTTCCCATCTCCATTTTTCCATTTCCAACTTTCCACTCTCCCATGGCACAATTTTGTTCATTATGGCTAATGTAGATAACCATGAACAAGGTTTCGGAATCATGTCAGAAATGGAAGAGCGAGCTGCACAGGCTGGAACTACTGCTATTTGTCACCTTTACATTGCTGGGATGTGTGTGGGAAAGAAACAGGGTGTACTTCAGAGCTCTGGGGATCTTCAGAGCTAAAACACTTATCGTGAACAGTACTTTAAAAGTTTGATATGTCCTACTCACAATACTTATGTTTTTCCTTCCACGTGCCTAGAACTACTCTGGCGTAAGTACTGAGGTGCCTGACTCCTGCCTCTATTCCTGGGGGTCAGACTGCATTATTTCAGGAGGAGATGAATTATATTCTGAAGTACCTAATAGATCTCCCTCTCCAGTAGCAAGCACAATGGTCAGAAAAAACGAGCTTTTCTCCCCCAGTTCTTGGGTCAGTGCCCTGCTTATTTAAGCAATTATGTCAGAGGTGGACCATAGCACTGCCTTCTTTTTTCTTCCCTGTTTAAAAAGGAAAAGAGTGAGCTGTCTCAGCTCTTTGACAAAACAGCTGCAGGTGCTAGTCATAAAAATCACCATCCTTGGTGGATCAATTTTCTCTCCCTATTCTCTCCCACTGTACAATGCTCCTAAGCACTCGACAGTATGTTGAGTGTTCATTTGTGGGCCCAGATTCCTAAAATTCTTGTCAAGCTCAGTATCTTTCACTGGATCTAACACTGAGTATTTGTCTGCGTTACATCTTGCATTACCTGTAACAAGCTTCTGCCTGTTTTGGCTCTTTCTTTGGGTATTTGAGATGGAATAGATGTAGTAGATGATTCAGCTTCTCTCTTGACTGTGTCCTCAATGTATTAGTTTTGTTTTAAATGAATGCACAAAATCTTAACAACTTCTTCAGGAACACTATTTAAAAGTCAAACGTATTTCATGTTTAGGAAGACAGAATAGGTAAAGTTTTCTTTTCCATGTTGTACAGGAACTAATTGTATACTACTTATGATTTTACTGATAATGTCAATTCATGTAAGAGTATGAATGTCCCCTGACAATTTAGCTTTAGCTTGTTTATTCTTTTAAATTGCAGGGATTATGAAGCAGTAAAGTCAGTTCTCAAAATTTTACATTCATATAGTTATAAGGCATTGGCTTTACACTATTTCCAACAAACAAATGAACAGGTCTGTTGTTTATCACACAAAACATAATCCTGTTTAATACTTGAATGACCCTTGCAGCAAATCCTGTATTTCATCTTTGTGCAAGTATAGGAACCTCACCCTAGCAAGGGAAACAGTAATTGAAGAACAGCTTATGGAGCTGCTTTTATCTTCCCCTAATATTCTTTTTTCCTTGTGAAAGGCTAGCTTTTTCCTTTTGGTTTTATGCTCAGAAAGAAGATTCAAATGTTTCAGCATAAGACAATAGACTGTCAGCACAGACTGACATCAAAGTTCGTCTTGGAAGTGTTAAATTCATGACTACAGTGAAACTAGCAATTATGTAGAAAGCAGCATTACAACTGGCATTGAGAGCTCGCAGAAATCTGCACTGCACACACAAAAAATCGGTGTACCTATACCAGATAAAATATTTTTTTGAAGTTTTCCAGGTGGTTTGGTGTCTTCTTCAAACAGAAGCTGATTTTCATAGACGGAAAGAGGTATTTTTCTGTGAAATGTGTTCAGATTTTAATGTGGCAATGGTACATTTAACCTGGAGCAAATACCTGAAAATGTCATCCAGGACCAAGTTTGACAATTACTTTCCAAGCAGAACAAAATGTACTTTTTGCATGTGAGCTTTCTGAAAGCCATAAATTATGGTTCCTTACAGTCTTACAATCAGAGCTAAATAAATAGCTATATGCAGTGAAAAAACATTTCAAAAGCACAGTAAAATTTGCATATCCAAAGTGAAACACACTTTTAAAATTTTTTTGTTTGCTAATAATTTTCCAGTAACAAATATAGGGATGGGTAAATAAATGTTGCAATAGTTTATGTAAATGAAAAAAAATTATGAGCAGACTAGTTTACTGTTTAGACAGCTCCCAACTGGTCACTTGCCCAGAAATGTGCCTAGAGTTCTGAAAAGTAGCATTGAATTTAAAATATCCACAAATTCTGAATGTGCATTTCTCCTCCATTTTTTCCATTGAAGAAACTGGAACCTGCACAAGAAGATGTTAACTCTACTGGAATTTATGAAGTTATTTCCCTCCAAGGTGACTAATTAGAATTATGGTTAGATCTTACATAGGTTCATTCACCTTCTAGAGGTGCATGTGCCTTTCTGCTGGCTCCAGGGAGAGATTAGGATGACTGTGAGGCCTCAGTTGTTTTTTATTATTATAGACTATTTGGTATGATAGTGGTAAACAGGAACATTTTTTATTTAATTTCCATACTGTACTCTTGAAATTATATCCTCTGGCATGTCAGAACATCCAAAGTCTGGGGTCCCAAACACACAAAATGAGTCAGAAAGTAACTAAACTGACCACCAGAGATGATACACAGAGTATCTATTGAGCATCCGAGATCAACCATACAGATGGGAAGTAACCCTTGGATTTTCCAGAGCCTGTTCTTTTGTTGAGATGTAGAAGTAGCCAGGACTACTTTATACAATTCACACCATCAAATTTAGGTTTATTCCTTACTTATGCTATATTCGAATTCAGTATCTATTGATGCATTTTTCAGCTTTATGAATTTCACTTCTGTAACTATGTGTTATAGCATTTACAGTAACGGAAAGGCCTAAATTCAGTTGTGCAAGTCCGACTTAATTTAGCTGTAAATCAGCTGTAAGCTAAAAAAGCTATCTTGCATAAGATGTCAGCATTTCCAGATTTTCACATTTACGGGACCGTATGTCCAAATCTGAAGAGTAAGGGTCCAGTCGCTCACCAAGGTCTCACTTGTTGTTGCTGTAAGCACTCCTTTGCCATGTGATAGTTCTATGTGCATTACATGGGGCTTGACATTTTTAAAGCATGCTGTCATTTCTTCTCTGTAATTTTCTTATTTTTCTCACAGCTGAAGCACATAATACATCTGGAATGTATCCTAACCAGTGCATGGGACGGCCTGGTAGAGGTTTTACAGAGTGTTCAGCTGTGTAAATTGTTAATCTTTTCTATTATTTGGCTTGTTTGACTGAAGGCACTAACCACTATGAAGTATTCAATACTCATGGCAAATATATCCATAATTCAGCATTATTCCATCTACTTAAAACTACCGCATATATTTGTAGTATCTCAAATTCTACTGCTGCTTCTGTTCCATGGAAGAGCAGATTTTTTCTTAATCCCTGGAGACTGCATGGTATTAAGAAGCCATTAGTGGTGAATAACAACTTTATTAAGCCTACTATCTCATGAACAGGGTTGCATATATCCTTAATGGAGCTCTTTATATTAATCATTTACCCCCACAGAAATTTCTATATGTCAATCCTGTAATTTTAAAGAATCCAAAAGGCATTGCAAGAGCTGGGGGAAAAAACAAACAAACCTGCCATAAAGCAAAACTTCTTGGAAAGTCACATGCAAATCATGAAGATGTACAGCAGCAGCAAATGTGTGCATGGGTATGTTGGGAGGAAGCTGGCCTCTGTGCAGTGCCCCCCACCTCCACCTGGAGCAGTGCAGCTCCATCCTTCTCTTCTCTCCCAGCAGTGCTGACTGGCTGCTGCTGTCCTGAAATGACCAAATCCCACTCTTGGATGTTTGTATAAGGGCCCTGAGTGCATCTTACCCTCTGAGAAGTTTGCTTGCCACAGTGACCCCCGTCCTCTGGGGATGTGGGGGAAGATGCCCCTACAACCCTGCCTTGCTGCCTGGCTGGGGGTGGTGAGGCCCTGACTTGCTGGCTGCCTGTCTAAGGATATTAAGAGTGATTGTCTCTTCAAAATCAAATTGCAATAACAAGTTACTGAGGTTATGAGTTTACGAGACTATAGTCCTGAGCTAAAGGGAAAATTTTCAGAGCAAGGCATATTGAAATGAGTTTTCAAATGGTGAACATCAACCTTCTAAGTGATTTGATATTCCCTGTGTTTTGAAAGTAAGCAAGCACATATTATTTCTGTACTTCCAGTGTGAATCCTTTTTCATTCATAAAATTATCTGTTTCTATATTCCAGGGTAGTAGATGGGTCACATCAGATGCTGAAGCAAATGCCCTGACATCTGAATTAGTTGTCTGATCTTGCTAAGAAAGTAACCCACAGGAACATGACAGCAATTGATTTTAGATACCTCATTTTTTAATGTTATCCATGACACCTCACATCTGCAGTTTCCCATTTTAAATTTTGAAGAAGTTTAGTCTCAGAGAAGGCTTTATTCAAGCATTGTGCTTTTAGATGAACAACGTGCACTCTTTTCCCTGAAGTTTAATGCACTAAAATTTTGTTTTCATGTATTTCTGCTTCACTAGTGTATTCCATTAAGGCATTTTTGGAAACGTAAACCAGAATATCTCTTACTATACCATGCACATATTCCTTAATAAGATCTGGGCATGTCTCTGTGGGGATTTTTTTGTTTTGGTTTTTTTATCAGTATGTTCCGACTTTTTTCTGAGCAAGCCTGTTGCAAAACTCTTTGAAGACTGATATCTATAACACTGAAGTCTTGGCAGTTGTCACACCGCTGCATATTTTTTAGTCACTAGGGTGCTGATTCAACAATGTCTGCCCTATGAAAGACATAAATGAAGTACAGTGATACCAGAAGGCTTAGATACTCTGCACTTTCCAGCATCACAGGCTGTGATAATATTGTTACTTGGAACTCTGCATTCATAATTTTGTTATCACTGTCAGAACATCAAATGTAACTTTGGTGGAAAGGTGGGGTCTGATTTTTCAAATTATTACTTGCCTTTGGTAAAACTCATCCTTATTGCTGTTCTTGCAGATGCTGATCCTTGAGTATATTTAAAAGTTCTTTAGAGTACAAACAAAAATGAAGCATGGTAATTAAATTCCTCTTCCAGCTACAACAAGTATTTCATACATTCTTCTCTAAAGTGATGTTTTATATTCATAATACGTTAAAAATTAAGTGCTGAAAGCATATTCAAAAACATTTTCAAAATGCTTCCACTTTTCACCTGTAATTGAGTCATCAATATTAGCAACCAGCTATGAAACTAATTTGGCTTATTGCGTTACTCATCCTCACATCTTAATTATTGATTAAGACTCTTACTGACAGTAAAAGGTTCCTTTTGAAATGTAATTACTGCATTGTAACACTATGCTATGATTGTCTCCAAAATTTTCTGTGCCACAAAATTTCTTTATAATTAAAATAATAGGTTTAAATTTGCAGCTGGACAAGCAGGCAAGTATGTGAAGCCTAATACATTCATATGTATTAAAGGATCATCTGTAATAAACAAGGGAATTAAACATCATTATATGGTTTATTCCTCCAGAAAATGAACTCAGTAGCCAAATGAATGTTTCATGGCTTTTACCACCTGCTTACCTTCCTCCATCATCTGTATATCCTTTCAAAGATCATGTTTCTTTGATTAAAACCCAGTGTCACTGGGAAATTACAAAATTAATGTTTTTCTTTGTGCTAGTAATACTTTGCTAGTACATTACGTTAAGTCAATCATAACATGATGAAAATATATTAATGTATATACGACATTCATTATATGTGATACATTATTCATTTTACATGCTATTATAATAGATTATAGAATGTGGCAGTTTGGCTAGAGATCTACTTTTAGTCTTGAAGAAGATTGTCTCCTATATGTTGAGTTTGAAGAGACATGATGCAAAATCTTCATGTTTTTAACAAGCTTCAGAGGTTACTGTTTGGTAGTCAGAATGCTCTGCATACTCCTGAAAATTATTTTTGAGTGACTGGTGTTTAATGTTTCTCTCCCTGAAATGGACTTTCAGGAACATCAGCTTGTTGGTCACAGCAGGCAGTCCAGTTTCTTCTCTATCAGCTGGGTAACTATTCACAAAATAAAATTACTTATGTTCCATTTGGCTATCTTTACTAGTGAATTAAGTCAACTTGCTTTGTCCGCACCACTTTATTTTAGCCATCAACTTAATTCACTTTGTGCTGTATTATTTGTATCATACTGACTTTAAACAAGGTACTGTGAAAATAGAGTCAAGACCAGTCCACACCCCAATAAGAAATCCAAGTTTAACAGGAGACAGACACAGACCTTGGCTAGACATGAGTCAGTTATGAAGCCCAGAAGATAGGTTGGAAAGCACCTAAGACAGACTAGAACAAGAGGAAATCTAGCCTGTGGTTGTGAACAGCACATTTAGTAAGCAATGAGAAGGAAGGGTGATAAAATGGCTGCTGGAGAGAGCTTGTATTGTCAAGGACTTTTTGTAGTCAGTGATATTAAGACATGTTTGTACAGTAATGTGGGAGAGGAAGATGTTGAAGGGTAAGTTAGGAAATTAGTAAGCCCATGTGTAATCATGGGAAGGATGCAGTCACTGGGGCAGGCTGAGATGTCAGGGAATATATGGCTGTCATGATGGGAAGTGCTGTCGCAAGGGAGCTATTGGAGGGCAGGCAAGGTCATTTTTTTGTTTACCTTATTTTCCCCCTATAAAAAGACATTTCCACTGCTTGCTTATTTATATTGCTCTTCATGACTCTCTCTTCTTGACAAAAGTAATCAATAATTGCTGATAGAAATGGTTTGGGGATAATAAATACGTAGAAAATATTTGTCTTAATCAGAAAATGTTGTCATTCCTTCCTTTGAGCAGTTATTCTTTTTCACTCTGTGTGTCTTCTGTTTTGTGTCTTCCTTAACATCTGGAAATAACTTAATACATAAGCTTCATTTTTCTGTAGTTCTACTATTACTAGACTAATTAGCATTTTCATTTTCAAGGATCGATCAATCACATTTTAATGTAATGATATTTTAGTTTTTGAAAGACAGAGAGGCAGTTGTCAGCAAAGTAGTTTTAGGTCCAATCCCTTTTGAGAAGTAGGAAGTCAGTAAAGAATTATGAGACCTGACCAAAGGTATTAAATGGAGACTTATCATCCCTTCTTTGTAGTCACTCCCACAAATCTTGTCCTTTTCCTTCTCTCAGTGTATTCCCCCAAACTTAAACAGTCTTTCTTTTTAAAATTTTGTATGCTTTTTAATCCCAGGGGGGCTTTCACCAGGACCCTTAATTTTCTATTTATACACTTCTTTAATTCAGTTAGATTTTGAACTAGTTTTGCTGAAATAATGTTTCTTTAACATCCACAAGTTGACAGGTTTTGTAAGATGTTTTCTTGGGGTACTGCAGTCTTATTCACAATTTGGCCATCACCATTCTGAATTCTTGTATCCCCCACAGAGGACTGTTGGTAATTTCATCAGGTCTCCAGATTGTGTATTTTTATGTAGTTCTCTTGATTTCAGATTTTACTGATTAAGCTCTCTGCACAGCATCATTTCTGTCACAAATTATTTCCAGCTTTCTTTTCAGTGAGTGTCCCCAGATCTGAGGTAGGAGTTTGTGATTTATCTGCGTGGAAACACTACAACAAATTTAATATTTTTTTTTTGGGGGGGAGGCTTTGTTTAGACATTTTTCCTTGTGATACTGGGTGCTATGAATGTTATAAAATCAACTCAAACCCCCAAACAGTCTTCTGCCTTCACCAGTAAGCCAGTGATGCAGCTGCTGTACCCTTAGGGCTGCCTCAGCTTACAATAACCAGGCAGATGAGGAACACAGAACTCTTGGCAATGAGGTTCTTCTTTGCTCTTTCTTCTGGTTGCGGTATTATACAAAGATCCATCCAGAGGAAAGCTAAGAGTTTATATCTGCCCTTGGAGGTAGCTGTATGGAATTCAATAGGAGGAGCTGCTGAAAAAGTTAAACAATTTCCATGGATGGAAACATAAGGTGCATGAAAGGGTGTCATTAAAGGACTCTGCTTTGGGTAACCATGTTCCCAACTCGCACCGTGTTACAGATCCAAATTTCCACTCAGTGAGCATTCCCACCTGGCAGAATAGGTGAATAAAGAAACCTTTGAATTTCTGCAGGTGCTCCAGGTTTCCAGCTCCATGCCAGCCTCCATCATGATAAGCAATTACTAAAGAATCCTTATATGCAGTTTCCTTGTGTGATTTAAAAGCTGTGCAATGTTTACAGTGTGGCATATGCAGCCCATGTATTGATAATCTGCCCAGGATGCCAGCTGACCAACTGTGTTTGCGGTGCTCTGGTAAGCAGGGATTTTTGTGTCCAACTATGACAGCAAAGAAAATGTCTGAGTCAAATAAACCGCATAGGTCACCTCTAACACTGCCTTAACGCATCCCCTCAAGTAACAGGAAAAAGCTGTGTGGACTCCACAGAGCTGATGGAATAAATTTTAAAACTAAAGAGTACTTTGTCTTTCAGATTTTTTGAGGTTTCATGCATTTCTTAAGAATAAAGTGATCCTTTAATACTTTAAATAGATATTAGTTTTATTTACCAGAACTGAAATTTATTGCACTGTTTTAATGGGTATGTGTCTATATTGAAATGAACAGCAAAAAAGTAATCAGAGCAACCGCCGCATAGGTCACCTCTAACACTGCCTTAAATCCCCTCAAGTAACAGGAAAAAGCTGTGTGGACTCCACAGAGCTGATGGAATAAATTTTAAACTAAAGAAGTACTTTGTCTTTCAGATTTTTTGAGGTTTCATGCATTTCTTAAGAATAAAGTGATCCTTTAATACTTTAAATAGATATTAGTTATGTGCCTATATTGAAATGAACAGCAAAAAAGTAATCAGAGCAATTATAAACCTTTTTCAAATATCATTTTTGGGTCCTACAAATGAAAAATGCTTTTTCTATGAACATGTATTTTTCTTTCCTTCAAAGAGTGGTCTATTCTGAGATTGGTTTCTGTAAAAGTTATCATTTAAATTCTGTTATTAAAAATGGTTGCAATGATAAACATTCAACAATCAATAGTTATTAAGTTACTTGATTCATAATATTAGGTGCTTTCTAGCAGTATGGTTATTTGTGCTGCAAATTATAATATTCAAAGTACATATGTAATCGATCATGTACTTGTTGAATAGCTCATTCTCAGCTATTTTCCATCACTATTGCTGATAGGAATCTTCAGAAGGATGATTAATGTGTTCTAGGATACCATTCTAAAGCCACAAGATTTGCAGCTGCACACTTGCCAAAAGAGAGAAAAGACTTCTGCTCTACAGTGCATGTAATCAAGCATCCAGCTGTTGAAAATATTATAAAATAATGAAGCATAATTGGAGAACTTTTAAGCAGGATTTCTGCTCTGTCCCATAGCAGCTGGTAAAAGTGGAAAAGCGTAGAAAACAAAAAGTGGCATTGCTTCTTCCAGACGTGAGTTAAGAAGAAATTGATATATACATAACCTTAAGAAAAAGGAAAGTCAACACAGTGGCTGAAGTAAATATAAGCAGGGAAATGATTATCAGAACTATTGACTGTGAATAAACCACCAGAAGCACAGGCAGACAATGGAAGAAGTAATTCCCCATGACGTTGCCTGCCAAGCAACAGGTGACCAATGGCAATTGCAAATGAAATACAGCTCCAAATTGTTTCCTTTGAAAAAAACCTTTGTACTTTTGCAAGAGGCAACAGTAGCATGGATTTACACCTCTGCTGGTGTAAATCAGTGTATCTCCCAGGAAGTCGCCAACCCAGTGTTCATATTTATTTGGTGAGAATCTAAGCCAAAGGAAGGAAGCTGAAATCCAAAGAGCAAACCCTTAGTTATACGCATAGAGCCACAAATACCAAACACACGTGGGTATAGCTACTCTATTAACCTGGGAGTCTCTGTGTAACTACGAAAGTGCCAGCATATGGAAAACAGGCAACCGTAAACCTTTCACTTGAGCAGCATACAAAATGATACATACTCTGAGTAGGCCAAAGGATGGAATGGATTGGCTGTTTCAATGAATCTATTTCAGGTAATTGCATCATATAAAGTGTTATATAACACATATATAGTCACTTGTTGCTAAAATGGGTGCGCTCCATCTTCAAGCTATTCATATTTTTTCCACACTACTTCAGTTAGAAAGCTGTTCCAGCACTGCTCTTTTGCAGAGGTTGGATGAAAACCTTTCATTTAACTATGTATTTATTCGTGGCTATTATACTTACATGCATTGTACCAATGGGAATTGTTCCATGTGATCTCAAATCATACAAAAATGTCACTTGAGTCCGTGCAATTTAGATTGATAATTATTGCTTGTTCTAATAATATCAGAAAGGATTGTGAGCTAACTGGTCACATATAGAAAGCTCAAGAGCACTGGAGACCATCTTCAGAGACAAAATCTAGGGAGAATGGTGTATGTGATAGTTTTTAATATATTTCACTATATCTTGATTTGACACAATTACAGTATCTTTGCTTTTGTCCATATCTTTCATTCATCCATCTATGTTTCAGTAGGATGACACCACCTTTCTTCACAAAACAAGATTTCTAGACTGAAGCAGTGCTGTTGCTTTTGTTAAAGGCAATATCCAGGGTTGGTACATAGCTAATCTTCCTCAATACTTGGAAGCACTGTTCTAGCTTTGCAGGCTGACAGATTGCTGACAGAGAACTAGCCAGTTTTTACAATTCTTTAACTGTTTCTGTCTAATTCCTGACATCCATGTAAGTAAGAATGGGATTTATTTAATTATTAGCATTTCTGCCTACTAGCTATCTTCAGACTTTTCCAAATCTCTCAAAAGCAGTTTAGCAGTTTTTTAAATTGTGCTCTGCAAGGCAAATTTTTAGCAGAAGATTATATTTGCTTTTCTCAAATTCTCCTGACTTTCTTAACCTACACCTTCTGTGAAAAACAGAGAGAATAAGTACATTGAATCATTATAGACAATTTAATTTCAACTTGTATTTAATATTCTTGTGCTCTTCCATAGGAACTTTTATTCCTGATGCTGCATTGCTTCTTTCTATCATAGCAAGAATAAATGAATGTGGCTCATTTCTTAACCTGAAATATCCATGGCAGTAATACTCAAATGATCATACTTAAGGCAATGCTTCACATAGTGTAACTGTTTTAAAGCAAATGCTGCACATTCTAAGTGGTAGAGGCCTTGAAAGGGGATAAAATATAGCATTTCTGTCATATTTGAAAGGATAATATTAACCTTACTTAACTTTGAAGCACATGCTTTTGTTGTTATGAGCTTAATACAAAACATTTGTCAGTGAGGATTTGTATGTGTGAGTAGTCACTTGGTAGTTAACATAGCAAATATACACAAACATAGGATAAAACTCTAAAGAGCCTGAAAATTGGTAGCTAAAAAGCATTTTGTTAGGGACCTGATTTTATTATCTTATTTATTTTTCCCATTATTTTTCTAAGGCTTTTTTTTTTTTTTTGTAAGGAGTTACCCTGAACCTACTAATTTTGCTTTTAAAGATCCAGTTTATATGTACAGTGACATGTGTACAAAGAAATAGTTAAGGTATGACTGAGATGTTGCTGACTTCGATTGTTGCTAATATTACTTCTTGCACAATAGTGCACTATTCATAGAATCATAGAATCATTAAGGTTGGAAAAGACCTCTAAGATCATCGAGTCCAACCGTCGACCCAACACCACCATGCCCACCAAACC
>NW_008796221.1:1385579-1409632 GCF_000699145.1 Aptenodytes forsteri | reverse complement strand
GCGAGCTCCTCTGCCAGCTCCCTCAGCACTCTCGGGTGGATCCCATCTGGCCCCATAGACTTGTGAGCATCCAGGTAGTATAGCAGGTCGTTGAATTCAGTGCAATTAGCAACACCTCGTGTAGTGAGAAACAAGAGATTTTGTAGATAGGAGGCTATCTAACCTGAGGTAGAGCCAAGGGTGAGGACCCTCAGAGTGGAATTCCTTTCACCTTTTTTTTCCTATATGCCATTCAGGCATATAATCTAAAATGCTTCTGTTGACTGTCTTCATAATCGTTGGAGACAGAAGTTGATTCATCTTATCTAGGTTAAACAGTTGTCTTAGAGTATGATGAATCATTGTTTAGAGGTGTCTAGCTCTCCTTATTTACTGTAGAAAGACCAAGATGACTTTTTTTGGCTAGACACCTTGCTTTCAGATGCCTAGATGCAGAGAGGTGAATCCTACCCCTATACCTTAGTGGATGTTAGAAATCAAGACCCCCAGTCATCTTGTTTCAGGCAATCTGGAGACTCAGATAGACATGTCTCAAGTAGCTTTACTCAGTTCCTGTGTTTAAAGGTTTCAGCATAGTCAGAAAAGTTAGGGGCAGCAGGATGGGCCATATCATTTGTGAAGACAGATGTGCTATGGAGTGAATATATGATAAATTGTCTCCAGTCAGCCTCTGCAAAAGAAGGGTTATTTGACTTTCTTGCAAATAGCCCTTCTGTTGCAAGAATATATCTTTATATAAAAACACATTCTTTCTTTACATTTCAAATGAAACAAGAGATTCTATCACTTGCTCGGGATTATCTTTCTTAAGCAAAAACATATTAGTAACTTAGTGGAACTTAAGCCCAGGATTAGAGCATGGAAGAATAAACTTTTTGAATAACCCAAGCTCGTTACAATCCCAGCTTGCTTAAAAAGTCTATTTATGTTCTCACTCTCATGTATATCTATGAAAGGCATATTCAGTGGTACTGAAGGTCGTTAACGTACTTGGTCTTGCTAATGCCTTGTTATAACGTCTTATTGGATTTCTGCTCTGTTTCTGCACATGTATAAGACATATTTCCTGGATAACCACAGAATGAACTAACATACTTTAACTTTTATGTATCTCAAGAAAGAAAATGCTAGTGATAAGCTGCTGCATGAAAAAATAAAATAGAAGTGCTAGTTTTATATTACACAGCTACATCTTAGTTGTGTTGATCTACTGTGCATATGGTAGCTAAGGGAAAGGTCTCAGAGAGGGTACTCATGGCGGTCAGCAGGCACCTAAGTGTTTACTTTGGTGGTGCAAATTTGCTCTGACTGTAAGTCAGCTCCAAACTGGAAGTCAGGTAATCACAGCTGTCTTTCTGCAGACTTCTTGGCTCAAGGTGAGTGCTTTTCTTCTATGTTCAAACTTGTTCATTTTTGCTGGGTCTGCAGAATGGATAATGTGAATTTTTGATTATCTGCAAAGTGTTGCTGGGAAGCTATTATCACCACTTTAAAAAGAATGCTTTATTGCAGTTATTGTCAATTAGCTTATCACAGTCTACAACTATACCTCTAACCAAAGGTAGGAATCCACACTGAAGCTAGCTATATACATGCCCTAAATCATCAATAGAAAGCGTGTTCACACCATTCAAAAATCTTAGGGTGACTAGTGCAAATGAACGTGTCTGTACTGCAGATGTCCAACATTATGTCAGATGAATTCCACCCTAAGACATTAAATATGGCCCAATTCATATTATTGTAAAACAAACACCACTTGTTTATGTTGTATCTTATAAATAGTGTAAGAATAATTTTAGCTGTTATTCATATGCAAGAAAACTTTTCCATTAAAATCACTTCTAACTAAATACTGCAACAGTCACATTAGATTATAGTTTTGTTCAATTCTTTTTCTTTATCCTCCTTACTCACAACAGGTAATAGTCAAGGCCAAGTTTCCTATTAGTATGCTAAAATCCACTGCTCTTGCTCAGGAGTTTGTCTGACAACTTATGTGTGTGAGAGTTGTAAATCTCTGGTACATTTAAAAATTGGCTTCTTGGTGTTCAGGAAGGGAGTACACAGTCTCAATTTTGCTTTGCTTTGCTTGTATGATTACAAGGGAGGTTTTTATTTCTCTTCTAGGTCAGAGAGCTGATATTGTCATATCTAAAATTCATATTTCTGGAGTAGAAAGTCTTTCTCATTTCAGAATCTTTTGGGGAAATTTTCCAGATCCTCTCTGTTGGCGGCATAGCCTTATTGCCAATTTATCCTACACGTCTGAAGTACTGGAATTCAAAATTCCCATGGAAAAGTAATCCATGATGAGGAGCTCACATTCAATGTATAGTTTGGATTTTACACCTATATGTTATGTCAAAAGCAGAGGTGGTCATGCGATGTAGTCAATACACCCCTGACGCCAGCTCTGCTCATCTGTCCAGTCCTCAGCTCCATCTCATGCATCCAGCATGATTAGAAAGCTGTGAGGGATGAATCCTCCCAGCTCTTTGCACCATTTCTTCCACAGTTTTTGCCCAGAAGCCTGAAAAATCCTGAATGAATAACAGCACAACATGCCTCCCCACTTCCAAATAGGCTTGCATACAAAGAAACCTATCACTTGTGAAGAATTTCTCATTAAACTTTAAGACTGAAACATCCTGATTAGCCAAGAAAAGCTTTCAGGTTCTTCACATTAGTCTTTCCAATTTAAACAGTGGTTTTTCTTTTCTATTCCATGATTTAAACTTTCATTACAATCAAGCATCTCTAGCTCTTAAAGTTTCAAAAAGTCTTTGAAAAGGTATGTTCAGTATAACTGCTGAGACATGCCTGCCTGTATCTGCAGAAAGCTTGGGGCAACAATATTTACCAGGAAGTGTGTTTATTTAAGCAAGATATTATAAAATGATGATCATGATACCTTCATTGTCAACATTGTTAACTGTTATTTTGTCTTGCAAAGCATGTTAAAAAACATGCCTAATGTACAGATATGCACAAATTAGTTTGAGTGACATTTCATTTTTTTCCACAACTGAGTAGACCAAGGACCTCGTTATAACTATATATGACCAGCATTTATTTATTCTGAGTAGCATTTCACTTTGAACTTCAAGTCAGGAGGACTCACTTATTGGGTGAATCTTCGCCTGCACAGAAGGTAATATTCTCTTCTACACTTAAGGACATTCACATTCAACTGGTCTTTTACATTTGTCCATGTTTTTGGTAAATAATAGGAAAAGGAAAAGGCTATGTCAGAAAGAGATTGATAGCTTTTCATCTTCATCTTCAGGTTCTGTTTGTATTTAATTTATTTCTTTGCTTAGTCTCTTAGATCTCTCAAAGTTTGCAAAATTTCCCAGTGTTTAGTTCCTTGATTAAATGTACTGTGAGGCTGAACTTTTATTCTCTTTAGCTTAACCAGGTGGTGAGTTTACCCCTTGAGGTCATAGTCTTTTTAAAAAGAAAAATTAAAGGAATGATTTTCAATTGAGTTTAACACAAATTTGATTTATGATTAAGTTGTGAAAGGTGGTCATTAAGCATATTTTTTACTATATTTTTTCATCACACTATGCTTGCTCTTAAATTATTGATATAGCAAAAAGATGTCTGTTTGGTTAACATTCAAGCTCAAATTAAACTTTATTTTGTTAATCTTATAATTTCTTGCTAAGTAACTTGTGAGAGAGTATAATTTTAAATAGAAGTGGTTCACTTCTCTTTCTGCAGAAAAAAAATCCTAAACTTAGTGACACAAAGATATAAAAACCCAACAAGACTCCTAAAACAGCACCACCGTAATATGCAAGATAACTGGCACTGTGTGAAATGGTGGCTGTAAAAAAGCAATACACTCTGTATTACCCAGGTACACAGTCTTATAAAAAAACTCCAATATTGCAGACCCAAAGACATGATTCCATTTGCTCTGTTTTGTAGGAAATTTACCACAAAATATCTAATATCTGCTGGAAGGCCAGAAGAGCAGATCACAAGCAATCCAGGAGGTTTCTGGAGTGCATTGGTGTGATAAATTCGTGACATGGGTGACAGTGCCATTGATGAAGGGACATGCTCTGCTGGACCTGATCCTTACAAACAAGGAAGATGGTTGGGGATGTTGGCTGTTGGCTGCAGTGGCCATGAGTTGGTGGAGTTCAGGATCCCGAGTGGAGGGATCAAGGCAAACAGCAGGATTCCAACCTTGGACTTCGGGAGAGTGAACTTTGACTTGTGTAGGGACCTGCTTGCAAGAATCCCATGGGAAACCATCATGGAGAGAGGAGGGATTCAGGGAAACTGGTTGGTTTCAAACATCACCTCCTCCAGCCTCAAGAATGGTCTCTCCCAATGAGCAGGAAATCAAACCATGGTGACAGGAGGCCTGCATGGATGAAGAAGGAGCTCCTGATTAAACTCAGGCATGAAAAGGACACATATAAGAGATGGAAGCACAGTCAGGTGACCCAGGAGGAATACAAAATCACAGAATCACAGAACAGCTGAAATCGGAAGGCACCTTTGGACATCATTTAGTCCAACTGTCCTGCTCAAAACAGGTTCATCTATAGAAAGCTGCACAGGGCCATGTCCAGCTGGGTTTTGAATATCTCCAAGGATGGACACTCCACAACCTCTCTGGGCAGCCCGTTGCAGTGTTCAGTCACCCTAACTCAATCACCACAGTCAGACAGCTATGATGCATCATCAAATATTTTAAAATGTTGTATTTAATAAACCGCTATCATTAAAAAACCCCCAATGTCATATGCTTTTCCTGATAGCCAAAAGTGGGATCTAATCCCTATCGTATAGATACCTTTTTTCACATCTACTTTTCTAGGAGTAAAAAAGCAGTGCCTAACTTCTGTGTGTAGAAAATGGTGAGCAGTAGGTATCTTTGAAGGCCTCTAGAGGGAGTTCCTGTCTGCCTACTTTTAGGTGCTTAAATTAGGCAGACTGATGCCTTCTCAGAGTGTGTCAGTCATTACTGTTGTAAAATACAAGAGATGAACCTATGTAGAAGAATGCAGAGGGGAAATGAAACTGGGAAGTCACAACTTTCTTCCCTTCCAACAGCGATTTCTTTAAAAGAACGAGCATTGTATGAGTTCAATAAGGGGTTTCATTGAATAAATCAGTTTGTTCTTTCCATCCCACAAAAATATCTATAAACCAAAAAGACTATGATTTTTTACTTCACACAGCCCCATTCATCTACTTAGGTGCATGGCTGAGCTACTCCTCTGCTTTAAAAATCTTGACACATGATGATCTAATCTTTTGCTTGAAAGGTGAGTAGCTGTAAGGGCCACTTCTGCCATTTTTATTCTGTTAGAAGTGGAACTCCATTGATGCCAATTTGTTGTTACCTCACAAAAATCACCAGCATACGTTCATGCAACTGTTGCAGAACTAATTGCTTTTCAGTCCACTCTTTGAGTATGTACCCCTAGGTATAACATCTCATGCCTTGAAGGCATGGTAAGAAAGGTAAGAAAACACCCTGCCCTTTCACCGGGCTGCAGGTCTCTGTGACCTGTGCTTTGGTGATGCTTACCTAGTGTTTCTGGCTAGACTTAGAAACATTTACCTCCCAGAGGACAGGCCTATCACCAGTTATGAATATAGTAACTGGATGACCTTCTTAAATGAAAATATAATTTAATCTTAATGGTAACAATAAATCTGAGTGTAGGAGTAAAAGGATTTTAAAACACTGCTTTAATCTGAATAAACCATTATAATCTGAGCTAATCCCAACAGTGATGCAGACCGGCATAGTTTTCTACATCCTCACCTCTGTTTCCTTCCATCAGTCTGTACAGCTTCTCAGCAGCAGCCTTTTCACGCCCTGGGAACAGTCTCTATCTAACTATTAAATGCCATGCTGATGTGCTGTTTCCCCACAGGGTAAAATAAGCTTGGAAACTTGGCTCTGTGTGATGGTAGGATCTTGTCTGAAAATAACACTGTTGTCACATTTTAATCACCCTGAGATGTTTATTAAAAAATTGCTTCTTGTGGTCTATTTTTCCCTTTCTTATTCTTCCAGCCTCCTACTGTTATATTTAAATAATACATTCATACAATGAATATCCAAATAATTTTGTCACATATGGTACAAAAATGTTTTTACAGAGCAGTGCCACATTCATCTCAGTTCATGAGCATGCATCTAAGTTTGAGAAAAATACTGTTGTAAATGAGGCATCTGGTGTAGGGATAAGCTAATAGTCTTCATTCCCTTTGCTATCTATGGAGAGAGATGATTATTTAATCCTTCCTATTTTAGACACTTGGATGGGATGAGTTGCTTTCAGGAAGCTCCTAACACTTTACATTGACTATATAGTGTTCTTAGACCCTTAAACTAGATACCCAACTTTTAAGTGTCTAATGGGTACTAATGAACTGCATCCCAGTGAAGTCAATGGAGAAGCCTATGCTTGAACCTTGCTGAATGTTTTGTCCTTACTCATGCTATTTCTCTTTCCCTTGGCCTGGTATGAAATGACTGAATGTTTATGATTTCCCTTTGCACATGGAGTACACAGCACAAATAATGTTGCTGCTTCACTAAGGCACCATCTAAAATTTGAAATGCTAAATGTAGTGCAAAAACTAATATTAGATACGACCCTGCTTTATTAGTTTTGACAAGTGATTCTTATCATTTGAACTTTCTGTCTGCTGTGTTTAGAAAATGGATTCATTTTTCCTTTAAAGGTTATCATACCCTAAGTTCAAACAGTTTATGGTGATCTTTTCTAATCAGTATGTTAGCTGCATTAAAAATGGCCTTTGACTAAAGGTATTACATGCTTCTGCTTGCATGTCAGAAAATTTGTACTTTGTTAGATATGTTATTATTCCCCATTCTTGCCACCAGACTGGAATCTATTCATTACATATTAAAAGCCAGTAACCACACGGTTTGTTAGAATCTATGAGGTGGAAATTATGTTCCTCCATTCCTACCTAAGGTAAAAAATGATCTCTGATTGCCACAGCTTTACAGTTTTGTCCTCAGTAGCAAACCATCTTGAAAGAATGATTCAGTCACAAGCCAAATAAGGAGCAGGGAAATTAATCGGTTTTGCTTTGTATTTGAAAATTCAGCATGCTTACTCAGTGAACACAAGTTGTGTGTTCACTAATTTGTGTCTATACATTTTTCTTTTTCTTCTTCTTTTTGCTGTAAATACACACCCACAGACTCATGTGTTCATATATTTACAAAATAGGCAGTGAGAGCTTGCCATATGCATGTACACTGATTAAGGTTACAGCCGCAAAATTTATTTTCTTTTCTCCTTGTCACTACATACAAAATACCATTCATTTTTACAATGGAAACAATACTAAGTGTAAGTTCATTGCTTTGCCTCTTTCAAAATCTAAGTTGCAGTGTATAGCCTATATTTAATAAGTTAAGCAAAATAATTTGTGAATTAATATTTTTATCTTTTTTTTTTTTAAATCCTTAAAAGTCTAGTTTCCTTCAAATATGCAGAAACCTCCATGTCTCCCAAAGCTGATTTTTCATGTCCAACGATTAATGCCACACACAGAGGTATGCATAATAAATAACGTGTGGCTAGTTTACTTTTTTTGTTGGGTTTGTTTTCTTCTCAGCTATATTATTTAAGTTGGAGAAGGATTATGTGTGAGCAAACTTGCAGATTCTTATGAACAGGCATAAAATCTTTGCTTGACAGGTTACTTACGTCAGCTTATTTTCTCACTTTGCCATGATTTTAGTGACAAAGAAGTAATTAAAATTTTACAGTAAATTTTACTTACAGGTACTCCTGATTTACTGATGGAAGCCACTGCTGACATGCTGCATTGAGGTTTGGGTTCAAATGGAGTAGTGCATTGCAACAGATAATTTATTCTTGATAGTGTCACTCAATACAGACAGTAGATAGCACTTTCACTCTGGACTGCCAGTAAAACAAGCTGAGGCTATGTGAGTGCAATCAGTATGTGTTCATAAGGTAAATGTAAAGACAAAAATTTGGGGCTGGGGGGAGGACAAAGGCAAAAAAAAAAAAAAAGAAATCGTATCTTCAGAGGAATTTTCAGGTTATTTAGAGAAGTTTTATTATGCATCTGTAGCTGGCCTTGTCTGTCAGTCAGATTACATAACAGATTAAAACTGCATTCCCTAAGTGCAATGTCTTCCTAAAACTGAATCTTTTAAAAGGGATAAAGATAGCAAAGCTGAAGTAATCTAGTTAACGTATTTTTGTGTATTCCTGTATATTAACATTACCTTCTTTTCTTTAGAAGGATATTATTGGGAATGCAAAGTATGCTAGAAGAAATGTTTTTTTCAGCCTATTTCTCAGTTCAGTTGCAGTATATCAATAAAGCAGCAGAAAAAGTGCAGCAACTAAAGAAATGATTTATTGATATTTTAGGCTTGTTAAAACAGGTCAATGCAATTAAATTCTGGATCAAATCAGTCCACTGCAAAGTGAAAGCTGACAGAATGGCTTTAAAACCACATCCCAAAGAAAATGAGAGCATCAATGAGTGTTCAACCTCAGAGGAAGAACCAGCTAGTGATACAAAGCTGAGCCTCTTTCAGTAAAAAAATAGTTTGTTTTGAATGAACTTATTCAAGCAATGGGCCACAGAGCAGCAGGCTGATCAAATAGTTTCAGAGCTGTATAGAGAAAAGGAACACGGGTTAACGAGACAGCATATAGAAATTAGAAATTAGACAAAGTTGAAAGTAACAGTACTGCATGGCCAGCAAATGGCCAGGTTACAGGTTACATCACCTGCAACATATTAGATGCTAATTATATTGATTGGATGAAATTCTGCCAGGAAAGTAAATAAATTCTTCATAATTTACTCAATTATGTAACACCGTTATAAATTAGCAAAGAAGTTTGTTAAGATGTTCAGACTGCTTCTTAAAGTGAAAATTAAAGTGTATGTAAACCAAGGGAGGTTAAAATTAACACTAAGAAAATTTAGAACTGTGAAAATGTGCTATAAAGGAAAGGCAGATAATAAAAAAACCCCTCACATTTAAGACAGCCATTTAAATAAATTTCCATGTGCAAAACATCATATCACATATTCAAAAGCAACTTTTCTGTTTCAACATTTCATCATGATAATGTAACAGCAATTGATCTCAGTCACATATATCTTACATTTGATAAGTCACTGCTCCTCTCGTAAGTGGTGGCCCACAGAATTTCAGTCATTTCCATGTATCATCTGTCCTTTAATGCCCACTGCCAGTGACAGCTGTCCTGTAGGGCTCCAGGCTGTGGTGTCAGTAGTGTAAAAAGAACTTTATGAAACTGTGAAGTAGAGTTTCCACGCTGAAGCGAGAGCACAGGAACAAGAGAAAGGATCCTGAATGAACTTCTGCAATCCCTACAACAGGAGGTACGGTGGGGTCTGGAGTTACAGGCTGCAGGGCTGTATTTCCTTTGGTAACAGTAGCCCTAAAATATATTAGCTTGTGCTAGAGAGTTGGATGGCTGGACCCCACAGCTGTCCAGAATCAGGGTGGCCTAAAGATGGTGTAAAGAAATATTTCATGCCCACAAACCTTTAAATTTCATCTGCTGTGGTGCTTCCCAAGAGCTGCACTGCACGCGTTTGGAGGGACCCTTTGTAGGCAGGGAATTATGAATAGTGAACTGGCAAGAGGAAATGAAAATTGCAGCATTTTTACAATATCTTACATGTCTTAAAGAACTGCTGAAATGTGTTTCTTTTCCCCCAGAAAGTGGAAACAGAAGAGAAAAGGGAAAATCTGATTTTAACAGAAAATTTTGGAGTAAAATGAAATAAATTTATTTTCTTTTGAATTCAGTAAAGAAACAAAGATATTATTTTGTTCTCATCCAGTAAATATTCACACATATGCTCAAGCAAACAAAGATTATTGTTGGCTGAGGAAGAGAGAGGTCTGGCAATATGATCAATATGATGACTTTCTTTTTTTCTTTTTTTTTTTTTCTGTCTGATTACTTTACTGAGACAATTTCAGAATCAATGTGAATTTTAAAGCATCAGCATAGATTTAGGTAAAAATATAAAAATAAGAAAGGAGGGAAAGGAGGACACTTGGAGTTCCTGCTGCTGTCACCTTTTTAATACAGCCATACCCTTACAGAGAGAGTCCTTAGCAAAGTAAATGAGGAAAAAACAAGGAGAGCACAGAAAGGGAGGGGTCAGACACTTGTGGTTGTTGGTACGGAAAGGGAGCCCTGGCAGAGAGACCCTGGCAGGGGTTGCAGGGATGCCCTGAATCCCTCATGAGGAAAAAGACAGAGAGAAGGTTGAAAGGACTGCCTGAAACAGAGGGAGATGAGCAGATGTCACATAGGATTTGGTGAAAGAGGATGGAAGTAATTTGGCTTTCAAGGGTAGCAAAGTGTGAAACCTGGTAAAGTGTTTTGAGGCAAAGCTTCTAATTTCTAAATTATTTATTAGAGTCATTTAGAAAATTGGACCAAAATAATCCTTAAAATAACCCAAACCTCAAGTTAATGATTTCAGCAAGGTCAAGGCTTTACAACCTGGCTGTGAAGAGTTCTTCCACTCTTTCCATTTTCCCTGATAATATTAAATCTTGTTCAAAGTATGAGGAAGATAGCAAAGATAATTGATGCTGGCGCTTTTAATTATACACTTCTTTCTTGGAAGCAACAATATTTCCCAGCTTAGCAGATTAATTTCTCTGTGATTGTGACAGGACCATGAATCAGGCAGAGTTCTGAAGTGCATCTTTCTAGAACTTCTTGTTCTCCCAAATATCCCAAAATTTTCAAAGGCCTTTTAACTCAGAAAGCTTAATTTTGTTTAAATAAAAAATAGTAGCATATGCATATACTTAATTTGAGAATAATTGAAGCATCTAGAGTAGAAATAATAATTAAAAAATTTTTTTTACAACTCTCCCCTTTCCCACCATGTTCTTGCCTCCTGATCTTCCAAGTGGCAGCAAATTCAGAGCCTCCCCATCCCCAGGAAAGTGCCTCTGCCTGCTGAGAGCCCTGCCAGCTCTCTGCCCCTCAGCGCAGCTGCTCAGCCTCAGGAGGTGCTGCAGGCTCCAGCCTGGCCCTGACTCTCCTCTGCCACACTTGCAGTCTCTGAGCCTCCCCACAACGTATGCTGAGATACCGGTTGTTCTCTGCTGTACACCTCAAACTGCCTAAGCATGACTGTGAACATACAGATAAAATAGCACCTATCACAGGAGGCTTCTTGAGCAGGATGCGGTTGAACGCCTGTGTTCAGTTTTTGAAAGATTAAAGCGACTGGATGTCACACTATTTTTCTGTGCTTAATGTTACCATTAGGAAAAAACCCTATGGTTTATGGACATTAGCTATTTTTCCTGGGATTTTGCAGCATCTGAAAAATGTTCTGGTGATAAAAGGCTGCGTAAAAAGTGATTTTATGTATAAGGCATTACGATCACTTTTCAAAAAATATGAGAAATGTAGTTGCTTTTGATTTGTGGTTCTGTATTTTAACATGGTTCTTATTGATAATGAGTTGCTGCCAGCTCCTTGTTGCTAAAAGCTACAGGAGACGTGTCATGGGATGCTAATCACAAAAGCATGACAAGACCACTGTTGGGTGTGACAGGCATATATGAATCCTGATTTTCATGTCTGTTTGAGAAATACCTGATGCAAGTTAGGCAGAGAGGGACTAGGAATCATTTCTGGGACTAACAGGAGTGTCACCTGGTTACCAGAAGAAATTAGAACTTCTTAAGAACTGCTTTAGTTTGTGTTGAATGCTGATGTCCTCCAGAGGCCTTTATAAAACCCAGGGATAAGCCACATTCAGGTATACCCCTGCCACTTCCCATCTCCTATGCCTTAAAATGAGGAAAAGACTTATCAGGATATTTATGTAGCAAATAATTGTGCAATATTATAGCAGCAATACTACAGCAACGATGCAAGATTTTATATAAGGACATCCAGATAAATCCTTTTGAGAATGTAGTTTAGACATTGCTGCTTTAAGAGCAATGCTTGTGTAAGAGATTTGGAAGTAGACACAAGAAAGAGAGTGTCTTGTATCTCTTTGTGGAAGCATACATTTAGCTACTCAAATGGCACTTGGATATGCACTTTTTATACCATGTTTTAACAGACTCCTCACATATTGAAAACAGTTAAGCTGGCAAAAGCCAACAGAGGCTTGCTCCATGATAGCTCCATGAGTAAGAACCTTTCAGAGCCACAAGGTTCTTGTGTTTAACTATTATGTAGCATGGATAATGGAGACTCAGAATATTTCCTTGATTAGCAGTCTTACAGAAAGTACGGAAAATTACCAGACTTGTGACAGACACTTAGCTGTCTTGACTTAACATGTTCTCCTCCTCTGATTGCTACCCTTGGATGACTATCTTTTAATTAAATATTTCCATCAATTCTATCTTTCAGTAATTTAATCAAAACTGTAACTTCCTAGATGGTTAGTGACATGACAAGAGCTTTACTAAAGCTGAGGTATTGCACCACTTTTCCCCTCCAGTAAAACCTATCAGGTTACACATCAAAGAAGAAAATTAAATCATTGAACCATAGAATCACCTAGGTTGGAAGGGACCCCCAGAGGTCATCTAATCCAGCCTCCTGCTCCAATAAGATAAGGTTGCTCAGGGCCATTTCCAGTCAAGTTTTGCATATCCCTAAAGATGGGGACTCCACAGCCTTTCAGAACCCCTGTGCAGGGTTTGACTATTCTCATGATAGAATACTTTTTTCATATAGCTAGTTTTCCCTATGTTCCCATGTTCCATCTTATATTCATTCCTTTGTATCCTAGTGGTCCTTGGCAAATAGTCATTGATTTTGTATTGATATAATATCCTCAAGGTCCCTACAGACCAATTGTTCAATAATTTGATTTTGTATCTTTCTGAGGACTAAATTTATTAAGTTAATTTTTTTTAACAAGTGAAATTGATTCTGCATAGTTTTTATTACAGAAAAGAACTTCTTGTCCATGTGTTTCTAGTATTGGCTAAGTTCTGAAATACAGCTGCTATCAAACTTTCAGATCTGCTGCCATTTTTACATCTGTTGCCATGAACTTTCAACATGTAATCCAGGAAATTCTTCCAGTGACATTAAAGGCTGTCAGTATTTGATAGTCTCATTGACCAATAGGTTTCCATGAAGTAAAAACACAAGCTTCTCTGTGCAGAGAAAAGCCTTTCCTAGAGTTATTTATTCATTTTTTGTCGGGGTATTGTAATCAGAGCTACCTTACAGCTATTCAGAATCACCACAGGATGTTTGTTCTGAACCTGAAGATTTCACCTCTAAGGTTTTTTTTTCTTCTGAAGAATCTGAAGCAGTGACCGCTGTCAGTGCTGAAACACTATGGCAGAGAGAGTTATGATCTGATCCGCCATGGAGACTCATTCCAGTCTAAGTTCAAAGGCTATGAGTAGAGCTACTCTACACAAAGAGGCATAGAAAGATAGTTGTTGAGTCTGTGTTTCTGCTTCCTTATGCTTTAATAAGACATTGCTTTCTTTTCTTGGCCTCCTTGGTGAAACAATTAGCCTTGTGTCCGTAAGTGAAGGTTTGGCAGAACTGTGCCCTGAGCAGAAAAACTTTTTAAGTGTTATTGTTTGTTAAGAACCATGTTTTTCAGAATTAGGCTGATGTTTTACGACAGGATGAGTAGAATAGTTGAGGCAAGGGGCATGTCCTTGGTTCCCCGGTGAGGGCCCCCTACTGAAAGTGAATGTAGATTCACCAGCAGCCTCTCTGATGCTGTCTGGGAATAGAGGAAGAGGTGAAGGGAACAGGTCCATTCCAGGCTGCACAGCTGTGTAGCTGTCTCCCGTCTGGAGCAAACAGGCCTGTTCATCAACCTGCCAGCTGATGTTTCTCAAGTATTACTTTGCACAACTTAGAATAAGACTTTCATCATGGTTTTCTCTTGTTATGTTTTGCTTTTACTGTCTTCTCAAAGCACATCACAAACTTCTGGGGGCACCCTTGAAAAATTGCACCATACCTGTCAACAGACTACAGGTAGAGGATTCTATGCTCCCTTTTTAGTCAACGTGGGAAAACCAACGTCTGTGACATTGATAACAGTCAGAGACCCAGAAGGCAAGGGTTTTTTTAGCCCATGTTGCTTTCATTTGTACTCTACAGATATCTCAGAATACACAAGGATTAATTTTTATTGGAATATATAAGCACATATTTTGTGCTGCAGCGTATGCTCACTAAGGGATCCAGAGAGGATTCAGCCAATCCTCTATCAACACTTTATTCTGGGCCTCTCTTACAATACTCTCTGGCTCCTCTATACACCAGCAGGCAGACATCTAGGCCAACAAGGCAAAATCTAGCTGAAGACAACTTTCCTACTGATTGGGAAGTTAATTATAAAACTAGGTTATTTTAAAATATATGCTTTAGTAGTACTTTAAATTAAAATGTATTTTCAGTAATGTAAAATCATGACAAATACATAAAAAATATATTGACCAGACATAATTAGACATTGTTTTACCTGAATTAGCTTGATGTGTTATCTTCAGTACTATGAGTGGTGAAATACATGTTCCCTTTCAGAGATTCTGAGGGACTATATACTATGTTTTGGTCTACCTTAAATGGCCACTGGATGTTACTGTTACTCTTCCAAAATTGAGCTTTCAGTGTATATTTTCTGGCAATATATCAACTGGTTATGAGAAGGCAAGTTTAAGCATCTGAGTCATCTCTAGTCTTTTTCACTTGTTCTCACTTTTCATATGACGTTATCAATACCTCCAATGGTAATAGGTATCCACTTTTGTATGTGCATGCTGTTTCTGTTTGTGTTATGCTTGTTTATTTCAACAACTGCTTTCTCTATGCATTTTGCTTTGCTTTCTCCAGGAAAATGCCTGGCTTTAGGAGTTGCTAAGAACTTACTAAGTACCTATTGGTCTCACAGTTGTCAAATATCTGTTCTACTCTGTATGTATCATGAATGTACAATCTATAGCAAAACTGAGGTAAATTGCCTGTAATATATTTTCATGACAATTATTTGCTAGCTTCATTCATATTGTATCAATTCTCACATAATTTTGTCAAATATTTTTGATTTTATATTATTTTTGCTCTTATAAACAAAGGGAAGCCACATAAATGTACCAATGTGAGAGACATTTATGGAAGACTCCTAGAAGTACTTTTCATATATTTTAATGTATTTACCACCCCTTGTGCATTGCTAAAAAGGTACCTGTTTCCTAAAAATTTATGGATTAAGATAAATACTGTAAAGAGAAGACACCACTTCTAGTCCATTCTATCTTTTGATATAAGTAATCTGATTCTAAACTCATAGCAGTTGTTGGTTAAAATCTGACTTTCAATGGATTCTTTGTGTTTGTATACTGTATATAGTACACACTGACATCTTTATATCCCAGTTTCACAGTGACTAGACGACGACTACAGTGATTAAACAATGACTACAGTGACTACAGTGGCTGTACTGGCTCTTCATAGCTTTGCAATCTTTTCCTAATTTAAAAGACTATTAAATACAATACTGTGATGCAATACTTCTACACTTCTTGGTTATTTGCCTTGCTTTTAGGCAATTGTGAGATACTTTCATCTGGGTTTGAAATTTTGAAAATTTGGAACATCAAATTCTCATACTCCCACTGCAATTTTACCAAACTTAATCTACTTGAGTGTAATTTTTCATCAAATTCTTATCTCACACAAGAAATTTTGGGAGTATTTGTATTCAAATTGCATTGTATTGAAATTAGGAAAAAAGTATTATGGTTTACTTACCCGTGAGTGCTTACAAGCTTTTATTATAAAGATCTAGTTTCTTTGCTTTGGAAAAGAAGCTTGAAACTTTCAACAGTCAGGTGAAAGTAAGGAAAAGAGGATTGAGGTCATGTCAGGGGTAAAACTTTTGCCATCCCCTTAAAAACATGGCTGTGTTCTAAATCTTTGGGAAATCATGCTTAATCCACACTCACAAGAGGGGTGTTGGAGTTTAGCAGTATTTTTCCTCAAGATTCCACTGGTTTTGGACAGGTTTCATCCCAGGCTAACTCCTCCATTCCAGAACAAAACAAAGAAACATATCCTCCAGAAATTTATATATATATATTTCTAAAAATGCTTTTCTCAGGCTAGGATAACAGCAAATGATTCTGTAAGAGCCGGACAATACCAACACACAGTGCCCTCTTCATTCTCACATCCATTAGAGAGCTCACAACTCATTAACTTCTGTTACTAACATCTTCAGTAGCATTCTGATGCTAAGTACAGTGTCCACTCTGAGTAGGAGCTGTTGCCTCTCAGTAGAAAGTAGGTCTTTATATCCATTAAAAAGTGGGTCAATAAGTCAGAGTCAATTCAGCATCATAGTGATACCATCTTCTTATTGCATGTAGTCTGTATGCATGGTAGCATGGACCCTCAGTAGCTAGAGAAAGCTCAGCTTGTCTTCAGGATAATGTGTGCTTTTTCAGTCTGAACACAAGGAGCACAGCCACCATTACAAAATAAAAGAGTCTGAGTTGCAGGTACTGGCATATTTTGGCTTGCTGTAAAACCTTTTCTTCACCTCTCAGTTTAGACATAATCAATAAATCCTTAATTTTTGGGGGAGCAGATATTAACAAGAATAATTTCTGCACTGATTAGTAACTCATGCAATTTTGCTGATAACTATAGGGCTGCCTGTGCAAAATTTAATCAATTTAATTTAAGTGAGTGCCTAGTATAGTTTCTCTAATCTGTCAAGAGGAAAAAAAAAACAACACAAACCAAAACCAACAAATAAACTTTATTGGACTGCTGAATGCTATTTTATTCTGTGTCCACAATTCCTGGAAGTTTAAAGTTCGTAGCTTGAGACCTGGTTGTGTAAACTAATTAAATTATGGTAGCCTAACTTAAGGAGAAAGTGTTTTTCTTGGGACAAGACAATCCAAATAAAGTATACAAATAATGTTGTTTATTGTTACTAACATCTTCAGTAGCATTCTGATGCTAAGTACAGTGTCCACTCTGAGTAGGAGCTGTTGCCTCTCAGTAGAAAGTAGGTCTTTATATCCATTAAAAAGTGGGTCAATAAGTCAGAGTCAATTCAGCATCATAGTGATACCATCTTCTTATTGCATGTAGTCTGTATGCATGGTAGCATGGACCCTCAGTAGCTAGAGAAAGCTCAGCTTGTCTTCAGGATAATGTGTGCTTTTTCAGTCTGAACACAAGGAGCACAGCCACCATTACAAAATAAAAGAGTCTGAGTTGCAGGTACTGGCATATTTTGGCTTGCTGTAAAACCTTTTCTTCACCTCTCAGTTTAGACATAATCAATAAATCCTTAATTTTTGGGGGAGCAGATATTAACAAGAATAATTTCTGCACTGATTAGTAACTCATGCAATTTTGCTGATAACTATAGGGCTGCCTGTGCAAAATTTAATCAATTTAATTTAAGTGAGTGCCTAGTATAGTTTCTCTAATCTGTCAAGAGGAAAAAAAAAACAACACAAACCAAAACCAACAAATAAACTTTATTGGACTGCTGAATGCTATTTTATTCTGTGTCCACAATTCCTGGAAGTTTAAAGTTCGTAGCTTGAGACCTGGTTGTGTAAACTAATTAAATTATGGTAGCCTAACTTAAGGAGAAAGTGTTTTTCTTGGGACAAGACAATCCAAATAAAGTATACAAATAATTTGTTGTTTATTTCTTGTTTTGTCTCTGTATTTGAGTGCACTTAGTGAAAAAACATATCTTCTTTTATCCTGTTTCAATAAATTGTCCATCCCTCTCTTCTGCAGTTTTCTTATGGTAAACGTTCATATAATTTATATTTAAGCCTTCTGAAAGATAGATTTTAAATGAAATAGATTATTCATACTGATTTCCTACTGATTGCTTTCTTCTCTTCCTGCTTTCTTGTTAGAGAAAAGTTCTACAATGGAGTAAAGCTGCAAGGAATATTCTTTGAAAAATTATAAACTAAAACCAGGTTAGTCTAGATGAAAGAAGAATATATAATAAATCTTATGCTGCAAAGGAAAATCCTCAGGGAGCCAATTCTAGTTCTTGACCACAACACAACTGTGAGAAGATAGGGGTCTTCACACTTCACTACTCAGAAAACTGATATTGCCCTTGGAAAAATTGTGCTTCCTCTCAATGCCTACTTTTAACCATATGCTTTCTGTGCCAACTGCCTGGCTTGCAAATTATGCTATAGAGCCCCTTGGCAATTAACTGTGCTACTTCATTAGTAGTTCACATATAGGAGGAAGCTATTCTGAACAACAGGTTCTTTCATGTTTGTGTTGAATGACTACCAACAGTACATGTAATTGACAATGGTTAGAAATCCAGGATATCTCTTAATGATTGTACTTCATAAGAGAAGATTAACAAGTTAAATAAACAGAATAATAAATGTGTGAGGAGCAGCATTATGTTTGCTCTGCCTTCTTATTAGGCCATTTCCATCACCGTATATTTCACTTGGAATACGGATTTGAATATGCCATTTTCAACTCACATTCCTATTCTAAATGTCTTTCTCTTTTTACTAAATGGATAGTTATTAAACCAATAATTTGGAATATGAAATATTAAGAGAAAAGAATGTAAATATGCAATTATTTATGGCCATAAATATTTGCATGATTAAACCTATAATTGTAAGTTTTTTTGGGACTGAACCTGTATTATTATGTGCAATTGCATTATACCAGAACAATGGGGACCAGCCCCTGACTTTGATATCTGGTTTTAGTGCATAATAATAGTGATGAACAATTCTATAATGCTTTTGCTAAACGGCCAGCACTTAATCATTTTTCAGCATATGAGTCCATTGGTTATTTAATTTAGAAAATGGCTGTATCTGGTCTTTAACCTACTGCTTGCTGGTGTATTACTATTAAGACTACAGGAATGACACCGTGGCTCTTTGAGGAATGGCCTGTAACCTTCTGTTATATAATTTGGAATCACATTCGCTTTTTCACGCTTGCATGACATTGGTGGCTCATAGACATTCTGTGACTGATTAATAGATCCAGCTGCTTTTCCTTCTTTATTGTTTCCAACTGAAAAGCTCCTGGATTATAGAAGAAATTCTCATTATTAGTCCCTGCATGAATGACCTTTACTTTCTGCAGTTAAATTTCATCCATATTTCTATTATTCCATTCCTTAATGTCATGGAGTCCTTCCATTACAAGAATCTGATCTTTTCCATGCTCACAGTGCTGCCAGTTTGCATCAGCAAGTGAAATTCCTTTGCATTTTTCTTTCCAAGATGATTAATGAAAATATTAAATGGGTGTTGACTAGTGCTTCAGTGTCTACTTGGAGCTCCACCTTCTCTTACAGATTTTTGAAATGCACCTAGCGCAAGAAGTAATATATTTCATTTTAAATATCTGATGAGTTTGTTATAATCTACCTCTGAGAAGTAGTCCTAGAGGAGAATGGCAGTCTCTAGAGTTCTTCTCCAACAGTTGGAACAATTCTGCTGGAAATCTCCTGAGGTGGTTGTCTGTTTCACTAGCTACTTCAGCTTGGAGTAATTCCTTTGATCTGCTCCATTTGAAATCACATGAAAAATATGCCTGCATATTTTTCCCCCAGTTTCTTTGAAAATCCTTTTCATCCCTGGCTTCACAGTGCGTATGCTTGCTCCTGGTAGACTCCATAATGACTTTCCTCTGGATCTGTTGTAGTGACAGTCCTTACCAAGGACTCCCCAATCACAAAAAGCTGCCTCTCCTCTAAAATCTCTATTCTGAGTTATTTCTCCTGTCTGTTGACTATCCTGCCTTCTCTTCTGTGTAATGTCTTTGTTTATACTTGGGCAATTTCTCATAGCTATCTCCATTATCTCTTCTCTTACGGGACTAGCGGCTTCTCTCTTCTGTCATCCTATCTTCTCTTTCAGCATGTTTCTCCTCATTGCTGCCCAGTGCAGCATAGCTGTTCCTAAGCTAGCTAGTTAATCCTCCTGCCATGTTCTCATAGTCATTCTTTTTTTTGGTTTATTGATCTGCCATTCAGCTTCTGTTGTTTGGTAAATGCAGGTTGTCAGTTTTTTATGCTGCCTTCTCTCTTCCATTTATCGACATTCCTGTCTGAACTTTGTTCTGTTTTCCAAGTCCATGTCCAGTCTTCATTTCTTCTCCATGAGCTCCACTGGGAAAACTTTACACAAACCCAGGTTCTATCAGTTACTTGCTCAGAGGGAATGCTCTTCTCATAGTTTTTTGCATTTCCATCTTCACTTTTTGGTGGTTACTGTAACAGTTCACTGTTACTTCTTGCCTGAGTAACAGTGTTTGCCCTTCTTACCTTGCCTTTAAAGAAAATCATAGGTGGGTTAAAGTTGCTTCACACAAACTCAGTGTTTTCTGTCATATGCTGGTCTCATTGGTCAACGATCTCCATGTTACAGTCAGACTTTTATGTCTGGGAGTTTACAATCTATATGACACCCCCCCAAAAAAGGAACAAAAGATTGAATTAAACAGAAAAGAATTAATTATTTTTGCAAGTAATTGCACTGTTTTCTAGCTGAAGTTCATGGTTACATAAAGGTAACCAATGAAAGTGTTTTTAAGAAAATATTTGCTGTTTCTCTTCTGCTCTCAATAAAAAAAAATCCATATATGCTCCTATTTACCAGCAGAGTTATCCTAGCAAATACTTGCTGTTGAATGTTTTTCCATACCTGTCAGATGCAATTCTCTACAGAACACCTGGAGAAGAATGTAGTAAAAGTAAATCATTAGAGACAAGGTGAAGTGTGTACTCTGTTTCTGTAATGCATTTCACTGCCCTGTTCTTTCAGAGCATGAAGCTGTAATCCAACAGATCTAACTGATGAAAAGGCAAAATACTCTGCTCCCTCTAATATACTTTTAATGCCTTTTTCTATGAAAATTTCTCTTGGTGACTGAATCTGACAACTGTATTTCTTCAGTAAAGAATTTAAAAATAGGAGCCAGAGGTTGAAGAATGTGGTTTCTCCATTTGGCATCATAGTAAGATATTTAATAAAATAGGTTTTAATTCTATTACACTCTCCAAAAGTACATGTGGATTTGTAATACTTTATTGTAAAGTTACTGAATTTTGAACTGTAGCCAAATCCGAATGGTTTAGAATTCTGAAGAAACCTCAATCTTCAAGATCATATGAACTTTAACCTTCCTTTACAGCAGGCTGAGAAGAATCCTGTTCCCTGAAAATTTCTTCCAACTCTGGTTTGTCATTGTTGGTGAAAGAAAGGACCTATTTTCTTAGCATGAACTAGAAAATTGATCACTGTTACACCTAAGTCCTATCAACATCTATGTTTTCCATCTAGACCAGTGCCAGGGAAAAATGATAAGAAGAGTAAAGCAAAATGACTTTCACAAGCATTAATTGAAGTCTACAAAATTACTATACTTTTAGATGCTGTGGTTTAACCTGGTACCACTTTTAACAATCCTGAAATATTTCTATTCTGAGCAGTGTATGGATGATATATAGGACCTGATCTTTACAGTCATTCAAACAAAGTAAAAATTGCAAAGAAAGTGTACTTAAAAGCACACACTACACATATTATTCACACTGAAAACCTGGTTTTCACATACAATTGGAAGCATGGTAGTTAGACAAACTAAACTACAATTCTTTGCTATCATACCCTGAAAATTACAAGGCTTTTCTTTCTTATTTTGTCACTAGGAATCTGTTTCAAATTGATTAGTGACTTTTTTTTTCAACTAAATGTGTTAAATTCTTCAGAAGCTCTTTTGGTGTCTAGTAGCCGAATAGTGCTTTCTGGAAAAAATTGAGTGCAGCTACATTGTTGGATAAAGATTATGAAGATAAGTACCAAACTCTTTGATTATTTCCTAAGTTTTCTGCTGTATAATACATAACCCAGGAGGGATTTTTACGTTTTTATTACAAAAGCCTAAGTTTCAAATAGCTTTGTGAGTTCAATTCTGTTTCTATGCACTTTGAAGATGCAATACAATCAAGACACTTTGGGATGAATTTTAGGAGATATGCATGAAAAATAATCATGTGCAGTTTGATCATAAATAAAGGGAGATGTGTGTGTCTCCTATGGATTGCTTTGAAAGTTTGCCCTTTTAGAAGGTCATAAGCTGCAGTAAAGAAGGGCCTTAAGGGTCAGATGGGAGTTCAAAAACTTTTTTGAATGGTTTCTATAACATGTTCATTTTAAATTGCTGTAGGCATGACCCAAAGCCTGCCAAAGTTAATGCAGTTGTTTATTTTCTTTGCAGTAAATTGGGGCTCATATTCTTAGGTCATGAGCCAAAAAGATCCCTTAATTTTCTAAGAGAAAGAAGGCTTATGTTTGAAAGATTTAGACCCTGCTTTTGAGAAATAATTAAGATAGTTGGAATGAAATGTCTTAGCATCACATGAGTTGGACATATAAATGACTTTAGTAGAAAGATTGCAGTTGGAATATTACGTGAGCCTATTGTGTATCAAGACTTCCTTTAAATGTCCTTATGAGGTAAACATAAAATTTTGCAAAATATTACTCGATATTGACATTTCTGAAAATTAAAACAAACAATAAAAATCAGGAATCATTGAGGCCAACCCTGACATTGCTGCATTATTTTAGGACACGAAGTCATAAAGGAAGTACTAGAAAGAGTTACTTCCAAGGCCTGAACTGACTCTTTATATTTCTTAATTTTTCCATAGATAGCATAAGCAAGAGAGCACTGCAGGTAACTGAACTTTTACTAAAATTTTGCAAGATTATATAATATTTACAGGTTTTTGCACCACATTCTACTAGGATTAATGATGACTGCTGCAGGAACACTCAGACTTCTAAGAGTGTAGAAATATGATGAAATATAATACTCCCTGGTTTTCTCCCAAAATATTCTGGTTCTATTTACTTCTTATTACAGTGCAGTTTTGGTTTTTTTTCTAAATCTGTAGGTGGTATTACATTTAGAGTGTTCAAGTCACACTGCTGAACTGGAGCTAACATACAATAGTACAGAAATAGCAGCAGTTTTGATATGTTTTGAATAGACAAATGTTACTAGAGATCACGGAACTGTTCAAACTATAGGGATTTAAGAGGTTAGCAGAAACTGTGGAAAGTTGTTCAGCTAACTAGAAGTATTGATGCCTGCAAATGACATCAAAGCTTAAAGGAAGTTAGACTAGGTGAAAAGCAAGTAGAATAATTCATTGTGTAGAATTTATTCTACAAATTTAGCTAGAGCAGCCTAGATTACTGATTGCAGATACATTCCCCTGTGAATTATTCTCTTCCTACTGTGAATTGCTCATGAACTAATTTTCAGTTGATTAATTATAAATGTTGTGGGAATGGGGGAAGAACAGCCTCCACACCACTTAACTTCAGGCAACTAACTTAAGTGCCTGAGACAGCAGGCTAATCTTCTAGGCTTCTTAAATACTTAGTGGAAAAAAAGATAGACTCTTCCGCAGGGAGAATTTAAAGAGAGTTTTTAGGTTCCTGCTCTGACTTGCAGTGCTTTCATTTTTCTTTACAAATTCTAAGAATATGCTCAGTTATTTCTGTCACTTGAAATGGATAATGTCCCTTAGCACTCTGAATCTGTACTTTGCTATTAAAGAAATTCAAAACCTAGTTTGGTTTGGACACACTAGGCCAAAAATTTTGCTTGAGCATAGCAAAATTAACACATGTACATTCAGTAAAACTGGCTGTTCCTCTGGAAGGGAATAAGCAGAAATGGCAGAAGGGTCTAGCTGGAGCAGAAGCCATCCTCCTGAAGCCCTGCTAGTAGTGTAGAATCATAGAATCATAGAATCATAGAATAGTTTGGGTTGGAAGGGACATTTAAAGGTCATCTAGTCCGACACCCCTGCAATGAGCAGGGACATCTTCAACTAGATCAGGTTGCTCAGAGCCCCGTCCAAGCTGACCTTGAATGTTTCCAGGGATGGGGCATCCACCACCT
>NW_008796221.1:1376960-1384915 GCF_000699145.1 Aptenodytes forsteri | reverse complement strand
CATTGATGAAGATATTAAACAGTACCGGTCCCAATACGGACCCCTGCAGGACGCCACTCATCACCAATCTTCATCTGGACATTGAGCCGTTGACCACTACCCTCTGGATGCGACCATCTAACCAATTCCTCATTCACAGAACAGTCCACCCATCAAATCCATATCTCTCCATTTTAGAGAGAAGGATGTTGTGGGGGACCGTGTCCAAGGCCTTACAGAATTCCAGATAGACGACATCTGTAGCTCTTCCCTTGTCCACTGATGTAGTCACTCCATCATAGAAGGCCACTAGGTTAGTCAGGCAGGTCTTGCCCTTGGTGAAGCCGTGCTGGCTGTCTCAAATCACCCCCCTGTCCTCCATGTACCTTAGCAGAGCTTCCAGGAGGATCTGTTACATGATCTTCCCAGACATAGAGGTGACGCTGACAGGTCGATAGTTCCCAGAGTTGTCCTCTCTACCCTTTTAAAAAATGGGTGCAACGTTTCCCTTTTTCTAGTCACCAGGGACTTCACCTGACTGCCATGACTTTTCAAATGTTATGGAGAGTGGCCTGGCAACTACATCAGCCATTTGCCTCAGGACTCTGGGATGGATCTCATCAGATCCCAGGGACTTAAGTGTGTTCAGATTCCTCAGGTGGTCACGAACCGGATCTTCTCTTACAGTGGGAGGGACTTTGCTCCCCTAGTCCCTGTCTTGTGGTCCATCCACTTGAGAGGTGTGGGAAGAGAGGTTGCCGATGAAGACTGAGGCAAAAAAGTTGTTGAGTACCTCAGCCTTCTTTTTGTCCATTGTTACCAGTTTGCCAGTCTTGCTCATCGGGGGGGTTTGCTTTCTTTGACCTTCCTTTTCTGGCTGACATACCTGTAGAAGCCCTTATTATTATTCTTTGCGTCCCTTGCCAAGTTTAGCTCCAACCGTGCCTTGGCCTTCCTGAAACCATCCCTACACAACAGGGCAGTGTCCCTATACTCTTCCCAGGATACCTGCTCCTGCTTCCACTGCCTGTGTAGTTTCCACGTGTTAACATAACCATAGTGAAATTTCAAACAAAGTTTTGATAAGAGTGTGGATAATTAGTCAGCTTTTATAACAACATTTGGTAAGATATGACATGACCAATGACAAAATCTATTAGGTTGCTGGACACACCATGGGTAATTGTGTTATCCTGACAGACAATGTGTGTTAAAATGACCTCTTCTAGGTATACAGGCAGTGGTCTAGATATGAGTAACTGTGCTGCAATTACTCTTTATTTGGCTACACACACCTAGCCTCTGGGCAGCTTTCCTTAGTGTGAAGAACTGAAAAACTGGGAAAAACAAGAGTAGTTTAGAGTTGCCTTCTGTTTGCTCTGATGCTGTGTCAAAAAGAGTTTACCAAAGATGTGGTTTATTGTTTTTACTATCCACCTAGATCAGCTGATCTCTTAGACTTAATGTTTGCAATACCAATACTTGCAACTGTGATTTCAAAACTGGTTTTCAATCAAAAGTTACCAATATTGACTTACTAACTATACATGTAAGCAAACATCAACAGGGTCAGAGTCCATCCAAATAAATCTTCTTTATTTAAGCAAATGCTTACAAAGCCCTGTTTCAGATACTTGTCCAGATCTATAAAAAGTTATAAAACATATTTTTTAATAGATTTTGTAACTATTGCAGGAATGAAATGAGTAAAGTGAGTTTAAGGGCTAAGCATTTAATTAGGTCCTTTCAGATCAGCAGGATCCAAAGAACTTCAGTTTACAATAGTTGAATAATTATTTGAGGTAATCCTGGGCACATTAGTTGGTTTATTGGAAAACTTGTGCAGAGGACTAAATACAGGAAGAACAGAAACAACAAATGTACAAGAGAAGAAAAAAAGAATGAGGGAACTATGGATCACTAATGGCAATGCAAGTATGCAAGAGGTTTTGAACTAAAATTCAAAACAAACTTGAAAAAATGAAGTTACAGTTAGAAAAGAATGAGATTTGTTAGGGAAAAGAGAACTTTCAAATAGGAATAATCTGCTGCATAATTAAAGAATGAGGAAGTAATTCTTTAGAAAAAGGATTGGAGTTATAGCAGTTAGCAAGCTGAATATAGGTCAGCAATGCCACACTGCGTCAAAGAAAAATTTGTAGGATGTACAAACACTGGTGTAGCCTGCAAGACACATGCATAACCTGAAAACAGAAATGCTTTTCATTCCTACCCAGTCTGAAATAGGCATGGCAGTTTATGTCAGCTTCTTCCTGACTTCTCCTTAGGCTATAAAGGAGGTCCAAGTAAAGACCAATAACTTCATTTCTCTCCTTCCCTCCGTTTCCCTTTTTCTCTCTTCTTTTTCTCTCCTCCTCCATCTTACTATTTCCTGTGCTATTTAGATGGATTTCCATGCTCCCAGGCAATCAAGCACTCCTGACGTTCTGCCTAGCAGTCCTGGAAACCTGTTATCTTTCTCACTGATGACCTTCCAGCCTCTTGGGTTGAAATAGCAAAGTCCCTGAGGAACATTTTTTTTGGACCTCACAAATTACTCTAGATTCCTTTCAAGAAAATGAGCCCCCAGCTCTTGATTAGCAGATCTATGAGTTATCAGGAGCCATGGGTTTTGATTTTACCATAGTTTGCCTTATTAGGAATTGGGAGAGAAATATCCTTACATTTTTAGAGCCGAGTCTCTTAAGCCTAAGTACCACGTTCCATTTGGGATGTGGATTTAGTTCTGAACAACTCATTTGAAACAGATATTTCTCTCTGCTCCCTGAGGGATTTATTGGCAAAACTAGCCATCTATTAACATTATCTTGGGACTCTGCACAGTGAGAATAGATGCTATAAATCTTAGTTGTATAAAAGCCCAAAAGCTATAAGGTTTTACTGGACAGCAAATAGAAAATTCCAATAAGTTTAGACCTGTTTATTTCACTTAGAGTGAAAGAACATTCTGAGTGAAGCTTGGCTGAAAACGTCTTTGGAGACAGCCATTCTGCCCACTTCACAGAGACCAATTATACATCATACCTTGCCCTTGCACACTTTTTTTCAAATACATGTAATCATTTTGCATGGGTTGTGCAAAATAACAGGAACTTGTATTACTGATTACTGTGTCAATGGCCTTGGTCTTGGATGTGATTAGAACTAATAATAAAAGAAATGAACAAATGTATCTATAATATTACACTCCATTAGTAGCAAGAATCTACAATTTAAATTTACATTACTCACCAGGATTCACGTTTCTTAATTGTCAGATCAAATTAAGATTATACAGAGCCCAATTAGCTCTGGTTACCTTTGTTAGTTTTTCCTGACTGGTCTCACTAAAATTATTACATAAAGTCATAGATTTACTTAAGCATAGTTAAAAATTTGATTGCTAAAAGCAGAAGATGTTTACCTATTCAGAGCTTGACAGTAAGAGGGTACATTGTGTCCAGGCTTGGCGGATTTGAGGCCTACAAAATACTCTTTGATTTGTGCCTTTTAAATTTTATTTTTACTGTACATACTATTTTCTTTCTACATTGATCATGCATAGTTCATTCTGGCTGACCTCATTTGCAACAAATATTTTTTCAACGGTTACTGTCATATCACCATAGTTATTTTGTTATTGTAGTTTATTGCATTGCATTTCCAACCAAATCCAGTTCTAGTAAAGAAACCAAACATTACAACTTAACACAACTACTGGCTTTATTCTAACTTTTAACCAATAAAAATCTGATTACAATTTTTCTGGATATAAGGCTGTTTTCTATACAGTGTTATACCTATAGTACAATTTACTTATCCAAGATTTTTTTATCTGTGTTGCCAGTTTGCTTTTCTGCACAACTGCAACATCATAAAAGGGATCAACAACCACCATCACATTCAAAGGGAAGAAAAATTTCTATTACGTTATAGCTTAAGCAATCTTACACACTTAAGAAATTTAAAAATTTAATTATTTAAATTTAAAACTGGAAGAGGACAAAACTGTTCTGTACCTATTCTTACAGGTGTATGAACAGGTACAGAATTCTTACCTATTCTTAGAGTTGTATTAACCTCTAAGCTATTTGTAATTTATGTAAATAAAAAAAGCACTTAAAGGAAAACTTATTTCATTTAGCTATGACAGTAAAAATAAATTAAAAACACTTCATAGGATCAAAGTTTTCTATCTTTCTCCTTTAAAATACTTACAATGAAATTAGTGGAAACTACAATACATTTGTATTTACTTTAAAAAAAGGAACACTGAAAAACTTATTGCTCATGTAAGATGTATCTGGCATGCTGCTGTGCTGTTCCACATTAACCTTTCCTGTTTCTTGATCATTTGCCTCTTATTCAGAGGCAAGGAAGGCAGATGGAGGTGTATAAGGTAATTTGCAATCCCTGTATGAGGTGAGAAAATAAACTATGGAACCTTGTTGCTGAAAGGCTGCAGGGGTAATACCTCTTATTTGGATCCCATAAAAACTTAATTTGATCTGAAGGTTATCAAGTTAATATTCATAATCTTGAAGGTACATAAGCCAGTTGAGTTCTCACATTATGGCTCACTTTTAATTTGGGAAATGGTATTTCTTTCTAAATAAAATTAAAGCATCAGCATTCTGCAGTAACTAACTGCTCTGCAACAAAAATGTTTTTCTTTTGAAGGCTTTATTTATATTAGAAATATAGAAACATAGAACAGCCCAGGTTGGAATGGACCTCAAAGGATCATCTGGTTCAATCTTTCGTGGGAAAGGGGACCTAGATGAGATTATGTAGCACCCTGTCCAATCGCATATTGAAAACCTCCAGTGATGGGGACTCTGCCATGTCCCTGGGGATGTTGTGCCAGTGAACGACTGATCTTACTGTAAAAAATTTCTTTCTTATATCAAGAGGAAAGTTCTTGATACTTCAAACAGCACCTTGAAATGGGAAGAAACAACTAAACATTTTTAGTTTATGAAGGTCTCTAATAATTTATATGGGGAGGTATAGAACCTGAGTCCTTTGAAAGCTCTGCAAGCCATTTCCAGACAAGTTTTAGCATAAATACCTCTGCAAGGGCAGCATGCTACTTTTGATCTCAACTCCACCTTATTTTCCATTGCTAACAAAAGGACTGTTACCACTGCATGAAAAATAGTAATCTGAAGACTTGTTTTTTAGGCAGTCATCTCTTTATGAGAATAGGGTTATTGCATCTACTCTTCAAGAGCAAGAGGGAGCCAGGAAAAAACACCCATTAGGATGTCATGGTAATCATTGTGATTAGCAACCCCATGGACAGGGTCCTGGAGGAGATCTTCATTTCTCATGGGTCTTGGCAAAGATGAGAATGCCAAGCATGCTATTAGAGAAAAAGTCAATACATTAAATTCTACCAAAGCAGCCGGCCTAGGAAATAGAATGTGAACAATTCATGCAGTGTGATAAATTTAGCAGCAGTAAGATGGCTGGTTAGGAAACTTCTTGGAAAATGAGAACCACAAGAAAGCTTCTCAGGTTAGGGATAAAACAGTCCAGTACCAATCATACAAAAGTTAAAATCATACAGATACACAGGCAACAGAATACAGGGAGGAGGAAGAGGAAAAATTTTACCATTAGCTTGACGATGAGGAAGTGTGTTTATGTTTCATGACAAAAATGAATGTCTTCAAAAAAAGAAGCAGAAGCAACTGCAGGCAGGCTATGGGACTGCTAAGAGGATTTGTGTTAACTATGAAGTAAATGTTGACTTAACATCAACACATTAACAACTGAACAAGAGTCAGAGAGGATTTGTTCATCCTTAGAGTCATCAAATGAGGAGCAGGAAATTACAGCTTTGGAAAATCCCCAGCAGGAAAAGCTAAACATTTGCAAAAAAGCAAGGGAGATACTGCCATTGTTATAATTCACAAGCTTCACACATACTAACTGTCAGGGCATTACTTGCTGAAAAGGGACCTTGACAGTATGATCGTATGTCTACCTGATCTGCCAAAGACATTACCTGAGGAGGAAGAAGAAGGTTTTAGAATGACACCAAGTACTATAGATCAGACATTCAACTTGAGAAATTGAACAGAAAGCACTGAGAATATGAAATGGAACTACACTGCAACTTCACAGGCTTCAATAAAGCATTTGATCATGTATGGCAAGGAGTACTATGGACTGTAACGAAGACACTCAACATTAGGAAAAGAATAGTGACAACCCTTGTAATCCTTTATTACAGTGCAGGGAGTAAAGTCCTTGAAGGCAACACACTGAGAAAGTAGTTCCATATAACAGCTGGTGTAAGAAAGTGATGTCTCCTATTGCCACATCCCTTCAATTGTTTCCTTGAACATGTTATGTCAGACTCTGAAAACTTTGAAGGAGTGCTATCAGTTAGAGGTAGCAATATAGGTGATCTATCCTTTGAAGATGATGTAGATTTGATAGGAGGAATGGGACCAGGATGTGCAAATACAATGACAAAGCTGGGCAGCACTGCAGTGATGTATGGTATGGAGATCAAGACAAAAAAAGAGCAGTGTAATGACAATAAGGACTACTGACAATGAACAAAAAATAGACATCAAAAGCAAGAAAGTTGAAAGAGGGGACTTATTCAGGTATCTCAGTACTACTACCATGAAAGACGGGAAATCTGAAACAGAAATCCAAAGAATTGCCCTCATGCTAGCAGTGCTCACAGTCCAAAATACAACCTGGAAAGACAAGAACAACCTTAGAAGATCCAAGAGAAAAAAAAAGGAAACTTCTTAGAAATATTGCGTTCTCGAGAGCGTGAACAGTGTGAAACGGGTGAAACTCAAACAGGAGCAACAGAATGAAGAATTCAAGCCTTTGAATTCAGATGTCTGCAGAATTCAATGGATACCATATACAGTGCACAGAACTAACAGCTCTATTACAGAGAAGCAGGATCTGCAGTAATTGGATCCCATGAGCCTCTACTAGCAACAGTGCAAAGAGAGAAGTTGGAAAGGTTTGGCAATGTGACTAAAGCAAAAGGCCTATCAAACATAATTTTGCAGGGAAAAAAAATGGAGAGAAAAGAGGAGGAGCTGTTTGTGGACAACCTGGTAAAAAACATCACCAGAAGCTGGACAGGAAAATCTCTAGCAGAACTTCTTCAAGCAGTTAAAACTACATGAAATGAAAAAAGATTATAGTTATCGCGTCACTATGATCCAGCCAGTCAGAGGAGAGGAAAGGGATTATCACAGCACAAAAATCTGTTAGAAAACCCATCAATACAGAATTTCTAGGAAGCCATGTCAGTGTTACTACGTTTTATAAATAGGTAAGATGTATTTTTTGTTCTTTACTACCTTTCTTCTTTCTTGTATTTGTTCAAGTGTATTTAGTCATTTCCAGAACTGCACTCCCTTCCCTAGGTAAAAGGGAAACAAATATTTGTTCAATACATTGTTGTTAAGGGAATAGGGCCAAATCTGGCAGCTCAAGAGAGGCAAAGCTGCCACAGTTCCATGCCCCCAGGTCCAGCAGGTAACGAGGCTGAGCACGTATTCCCTAGGCACACCAGGCACATGCACAAACATGTCTGCACTATATATACATTATGCTGGTTTTGGCTGGGATAGAGTTAATTTTCTTTATAGTGGCTTGTATGCTGCCACAGTTCCATGCCCCCAGGTCCAGCAGGTAACGCGGCTGAGCACGTATTCCCTAGGCACACCAGGCACATGCACAAACATGTCTGCACTATATATACATTATGCTGGTTTTGGCTGGGATAGAGTTAATTTTCTTTATAGTGGCTTGTATTGGGCTGTGTTTTGGATTTGTGATGAAAACAATGTTGATAACGCAGGGATGTTTTAGTTACTGCTGAGCAGTGCTTACACACAGTCAAGGCCTTTTCTGCTTCTCACACCACCCCACCAACGAGTAGGCTGGGGGTGCACAAGGAGTTGGGAGGGGACACAGCTGGGACCGCT
>NW_008796221.1:1352794-1374906 GCF_000699145.1 Aptenodytes forsteri | reverse complement strand
GATTCTCTTCCCCATCCTGCCACGGGGGCAGTGAGCGAGCGGCTGTGAGGTGCTTAGTTGCCGGCTCGGATTAAACCATGACAACATTTATACATACAATGAGATGCACAGATGAACACAGAGAGAGACACACAAGAGCACTCACACACAGACAGCACAGACAGCAATGGCCTCATCCTGCTCCCCTCTCTGGCTGAGCAGGATGGAGGTCTGCTAGTGGGAATATGTATATGTGCATATATACAATGTGGACGCCCCCACAGCTGGGGTCATATGCCCAGTCTGCACAGTAGCTGCCCCTGGAGCCCAGTCTGCCCAGTTGCTGGCAGTGAACATACAAACCCCTGAGGCCACAGCCCTGCTCTAGCTGCTGGCACAAATGCCCTCATACATGCACACACCCAAAAAGCTGTCCGGGACTCCCCTGGTCCTCAGTAGCCACCCCCCACCCCACCCCGTGTGATCTCACTCTTAGAGACCCACTTACTCCCTGGCTCCCAGACCACCTTACCTACTCACTGGCTCACCTGGCTTGATCTTTGCTGGTGCTCACACTCTCGTTTGCACACCTACACTTACTCCAGTGGCTGGCACCATGGACAGATGGGTCTCTGCGACCCAAGGTCCCACTCCAATTGCTGGCATCGACATTCACTCACTGGGGTCTCTGCAGCTGCTGGCACCACAGACACACAGGTCCTCCAACCTGTGGTCTGGCTGCATTCATACCCCCAGACACACACAGGCACATGAGAGTCCCTCATCCAGGAAAAGAGTAGAAAAGAATTTAATAAGAAGGCAGGGCATGGCCACACAGGTGTGCCAACCAGCAAACTATTTGCACACAACTACCCCTTCTTCCCCCTTTATTTTCTCACACTTCTTCCTCCCCAAACCACCTTGATCCCTCTCTTTCCCCACCTTTAATTCCTCCCCTAAACATCCCATAATAAGTCTTGTGCAATCCCCAAGTGTTCTTCCCCTGCACCCCATAACATGTCCCATGCGCCTAGGCGGTGAGCCCCTTCAGTCCAAAAGGTGCTCTGATGTTGACCCATCGTGATGGGTTTCATGCCTGGACAATGGGGCTGAGGCTGTCCTGGAACAGCCCTGGGAAGGGCTTGGACAGTGTGTCACTTCCTCTGAGACCTTAATTTGGGTTCCCGCTTGCCATTGTCCTCCTGTCTGGGTTTGTGGAGATGGGCCTTTGATGGCCTGATGGCTCCTGCAATGGTCCTGGGAGAAGCCAGGGCAAGGCATTATTTGGGGTCCCCCACCTGCCTCTGTGCTCCTTTGTGGGGGTATAGACAAGCTTTTACCACACAAGCTAACAATTATAGTTGGTTGTCATATTATGTTACCTTCCCTTCTGCTGAGAAAGGTAAGAGATTGTACTTGTGACTTCTATCTTTTATTTCAGTTTAATTTTAACTGTTGCTGCACAACCATCTTCTACGGAAGCATCCCAGAGCAGGTTGTTTCTCAACCTGTTAGAGACTGACCTGGATTCAGTTTGCGTTTTCTCATGCCTTTTCTTCTGTAGTTGTATATCTAGCCACAGTCTATCACTGCTGTATTCAGTCTCTCTGTGCTCCTTTTGTATCAGGAGAACTTACATAAGCATCTTTTAATGATGTCAGTGAAAAACTTGTAATGTAAACAGAATCTAGGAGACACGGAATTGTGAATGCCCATAACTCAGATTGTTAGACAGAAATGCATCACCTCTGATATTCCCGAGGCCCTCCAACTCAGCAACACCATCCTCAGGCTACTTCTGAAGCTAAATTTCAGCTGGATTCAGTGTGCTGTCATGAAAACTCTTGGACAACAATAGCCATTGCTTGTATGATCTCTCTTCCTAACTCACTAGATATATATGCAAGTTAAACCGAGTCCTATAATAATCCCAATACACTTTAAAAAAAAAAATAGCGCTTTAATTAGCACACCAGCACAAGGAATATCTATTTGAAATTCATGCTGAATCTCTCTACCTCTTGTGCTTAATTTCAAATTTGAATGCTTTCATCTTTGTACTATGCTGCACCATTCACACAAAAGTCTTGGGGGAATCCACCCAACCCCCCTCCTAATTTTACTTTAAAATCATTAGTCCCTGTAAGAGCCTGACATGTGAACCACACAAAATATATTATGGCTTTTTTTTCTCGATTCTTTGGTGAACAACTACTGATTCCTAATGAACAAAGAGGAAATGAAGGTTAATTAATTCTCAGCCAAAGGTTATGGTGAGTCACCTAAATGTGGAATATCATTAAGAAGGAAAAAATGAAAGAAATCAGAGTAATTTATTTGATTTGGGCCTTATTCCTTGCTTTGAATCTGCAAAAATAAAGTGAAAAAAAGATATGCCATGGACATCCTGTGTTATTTATATGCAATAATAAAGAACAGATTTGCATTATTTTTCCCCACAAAAGTGGAGTATTTGATGCATGTGGAGGTTTTGTTAAAACTGAAGATTCTGATCCAAGTCAGGTTCTGACCTTGCAATCTTTACTTATGTTAATGGTCCTTCAGCTTCAACAGAAAGTCAATGGGGCTATTCTTATCAGTAAATATTACTGCTGCATATAAGTATGGCACATCTTGTGGTATTTCTGCTTGGGCTGGATGAGGAGATAAAATTCTAATTACTGAGGAATCCACATGGTGTCTTCCTGCTCTCCTGCTTCAAAAAAAAGCTAAGTGGGTCAGAAATCTAACAGAGTTGGTTAATATAAAGGGGAAGTAAGAAATCAATGACAAGTTGTACTAGAGATGGAAGCCATAAAGAAAAGGTTGGGTTGAAGACGGGACCCCAGCAGAGGTGTGGGAGACAAGAACAATAATATAGCTGATAGCAAAATGTGAAACTTGGTTCAGAGATAAAGCACAACTGTTCAAAAATACAGCCAACATGTTTTTCCACCCTTACTGTATAACTGAAAAAAAATCTAGATGCTTTTAGAAACATTCTAATTTTATGTATCCACCAACAGAAAACTCCCTAGTGGAACAAATACATTGCATCCATTTCCAAAACAATGGAACCAGTGCACAACCAGCCAAGTGCATAACGAGTATCGCTGTTTCCACAGCTCTGTTTTCATCTGCCTGTGTGTGGTACTCCTGTAATAGTTTCTTGTTTTCTTTGTGTGTCTTCCCTGAACTCTATAAATAATGTCTACAGGCTTTCCCTGTATGCTGTTTATTTCACCTATTTTTAATTTGTCTAATGCAGATGCAGAAGCAGCAAAATGATGATTCATAAATAAAGAGTTCTAAGCTAATGATGCAGGAATTGCTTTAAAAATTATCTTTTCAGGTGTACTGAATAAAGCATCCTATATTTTGTTTTGGTTTAATGTGCTGTCAGTGGTTTATTAAACCACCACAAATAAGAGAAATATTTTCAGTATCAACAAGCACTGAGAATTCTTGCAGTAGTTCAGCACAAAGGTTTTTAGCGCTTTGTGCTGAAATGGCAATGGGAGAATTTGAAATGTTCAATGATGTGCAAGTTCCAATTCTACCTGCCTACTTTGCTGTTGTAGCATTATTTAGTGTATGAAGTAAAGCATGTAAAAGTCTAGCTGTTTAACTGTCTATGCACGCTTTTTATTTCCTCTATGACATTTCTTTATCTTCCTCAAAGTTGCTCTTTGGTCTTCCATTTAAATATGCTTCTTACTATTTTAAGCAAATCTAAGGTTAGCTAGAAGCGGCCATGACATAGACTTGCTGGTAATTTGCAATTTCTAAAAGCCTAGTGTCCCTCAGCTTCTTCTAAATTTGAACTACCTTTAAAAATAATGTTCCTAAACTCCCTTTTTATAAATATCACAGTGGTTTAATGGATTTCTGCTGTCTGGCATCAGCTGAAGAGCTGACAAAGGTTTCTGGCTGTGGATAATGCTTTTTGAGTAGAGCCAATTCTGTATTCTCTTCCTAAAGTCTGACAGATAGACTGACACAAGTAGTAGTTCTTAAAGTAAGCTCACATAATTGCAAGTGATGAAATTACTGGAGATTAGTCAGATACTGATCTGAAATAAGAGACTGATCTGAAGCAAGAGACCATTCAGTTTTCTAACTCTGCCCACTTGAGTTACAGAAGAAAAGATTAGCTCACCCTGTGACTACACTAGTGTATTCTACCAGGCATTAGCAATGAGAGCACTTGTAGTCAGCTGTTGTGGGTTAGATTGACTTACTACATTGCAAAAACATGACGATTTGTAAATCTGTGATTGTATTCAGAGACAAGAGAAACTGGGTCCTTTTCATATTGATGATGCACTCACGCTGAAATTTAATACTGAAAGCTTAAACTTTATGCTCCTTTACTAATTTAAAATTTGTTGCTCTGGCAGGAACACACAGGTAATATGCTTACCCATTGTGAATATATAACATGAAGTTCGAAGTGGCAAAGGATCAATTTAGCTTGCAGAGTACAACATGTGGGCTGTGAATTTCTTTCTTCTCTAATCAATGTTTCATAGATACTGAAAGCCTGCAGCATAAAAAATTTCCAGATTTCTAACAGGGAGTTGATTTTTGCATATATGTTTGAAGAATCATTTGTAGAGAACTGACCTGAAGTATTTTAAAGCTGAAACAGTTAATTTTTTAAGTATGAACTGGGAGAGAAAGAGAGAGGGAGAGGGCACTTTCCGTTCATACTTCTGTCTTCCATGGTATTCAAAGTTCCCATGATTCTCCCTGTGTTTTGGAAAATATACATCAGAAATTTGTGCTCTGAGAATGTGTTGGAAGAAGCCTTTCCTTCACTTGACATAAAAGCCACCACAGATCCAAAACTTTAACCTTCTTGCTGTAGTGAGAGTGGTTTTTTTCACAACACTGCAATGATTTTGGGTAAGTGTTAGGGGCAGAAAAGGTGCAAACTTGTGTTTTATATGACTTGCATTTGCTTATGGAGATGGAATTGCACAGAACCTTTTACAAGTTCCTGAATATGTTGTCTCCCACTGGAGCTCTGCCTATGGTGTACCATCCTCAGAGCTTAACTGCACGATGTAGTCCCAATGGCACTCTGCAAGTGAAAATATACTTTCAGAGTGTTTCAGTGACCTTGATTGCACGAGGCAGGTGGGCCCATTTCAGAAGTGCCGAAGCAGCAGCTCTATAAAAGGACTGAGGTGCCCATTCCAAGTCTGTGATTTAAGTAATTTTAATTAGTCTCTACTCCAGAGCACTGCTGCTTACTTCTCTGCCCTGCTTACATATTTTTTACCTGCAGTTGCCAACATTTTAGCTCAGCAAAGGCTAGACGTTGATACCTAAGACCATAACCAAATGAAAATTATTTTCCCCATTTAAGGTCAAAATAACCACTAATGTAAACAATTGTGATTTCTGTCCCCCCTCCTCCCCAGCTCCCCCAGATATTTAACTGGTGAAACTGCTGGAGAAGATTTAAGTGCTAGTCTGCTAGTCATTTTACTCCCAGGCCATCACTGCATTTATTGCATATAAACGATGCTCACGTTGCTCATGCCTGTTCCATATTGTTTAAAACCGATCTCATAATTTCCTCAGCTTTCTATTCCCTCCACTGTGCCTGGAGTTCTGATTAGTAATTTACCACAGAGTTCTATAGCAGTGAATACTCTACTGCTGCTGTTAATTAAATCTGTGTGGGTAACTATTCACTCACAAGAGACAATCATTGCGGCAAGATATTGTCAGGCCTGAGGCTTTGCGCTAATAGAATCTGTACATATCCCAGAGGTGATATGTTCTGTATCTGGAGAGGAAGCAGTGAGCCAGATCTTCTAACGTATCCAGCCGGTGATTCCGTGAATGAATGCCAAGGGGACAAGCTTCAAAAGACAACGTTCCTAAGACTGAAAGATGGGCAGAATAAGAGCAAAACAATATGGATATTTTATCATTCTTGATATAATGTAATCTCATAACCTGAGATTTAGTCCATGTTTCTTTTAACTTTAATTTGGGACACATGACTGACATGGAATGCTTTAAGTTGTTAAAATTAATCATTTAGAGGAATGTCATAGACAGTGAATGGTATTGTTATATTAGGAGCATAGATGAGTTGAGGAGACACATGGTAAAAGTGGTTTATAGCACAATACTGAAGAATTACATAAAGGAGCTTGAAAGAAACTACTGACAATTTGCCATCAGTTAGTTTCAGTGGTGACCCATAAAACATTCCCTTGTCAGATAATGATAGCTTTTGCCATATTTAAGGTATTTTCTAATATGTGTCAGAAGGTTATGCGCATCACAAGAAAAATGAAGAATTTTAAAGGTTACCATTGTCTTCATTAGCCCTGTCACATTAACAAAGGGGCAGTCGCCTCCAGCAGGCAATTGCTGCCCCACAAACTCTGCACATGAATTGCTGCAGTACAGGCATCTGCAACAAGATCCAGTCTATTGTTAGGAGGGAATGCCTTTTGTCATGAATTAGCATTAACTGGGTTACACAAATGGTTTAGGTACTATACAAAGCATAGCTGTTCTTCTTGATAGAATTTTTAAAAACTGTATATTATCTTCCAGTCTACAAAGTGAGTGATTAAAAATTATCTTTCTTCATACAGATGTAATTATCTTTATGTATGCACATGGGGATTTATAACAACTAATGAAACAAGAATTATTATAATGGATGAAGAAAATACCTGGTTAGTAGGCAATGGAAATGGTTGTTTCAAACTTTGGAAGATGTAGTGAGATTAAACTATGTTTTTGTAAGTATACATAATGCTAGTACACACAATGCTTTATCTGTTCAGAGAACTATTTTTACTATTTATACAAACATCACTGTATCCATTGTTAGTAGTCTATTTGCCTTGTTTAATAGATAAAGATGAACAGGATGAGAACAGAACAGGATGAGATCAGATTTGTTCCATAACATAAATAGTAACGTATATATATAATTAATAATACATATCTTATATAAAATATACCTGATAAATAGTCATATATATCTAAAGAAGAGGACAACTAGATTAGTAGACATTATTACAAAATCTGGAGACAAGAAGTTTTCTGGTAGCAGGTGATAGCCTGAATTTGTGGTATCAAACATCAACCATTCAGACCTTGGATGTCTAACCTAAGCTGGTCACCTAAGCCACATCAGTAACCACTGCAGTAACCAACTCTAGAAGCAGATTTGTCACACCTATCGTGGACATTTATTTTAGGGTAGTGCTTATGGCTCTTTCTACACCTGTCTATCACTGCAGTGGTCAGCAGAGCCACTTGAAGAGCACACTGTTAATGATAAAAATGTATGAGCGATTGGCATGATTCCTCTTCTGAGCTCTTGACAGCTTCAGAATTTGCTTCTCTTCAGGGACTGGAAGAGCTTCGACAGGTTAAGGTTTTGATCACTAGAGGGAACCAGAGAAGATTCACTGAGGTACTTCGATGTCAGTGGGTACAGCTCGAAGTGCCTCTGTGGCAAATAAAAATTTCCAAGGGGAAGTTGCTGTTGATATGAAGCAAATAAAATGAAGAAAAGGGTAGCTTTGATGACTGAATAATTTAGGCTTAGTATCAGGATCTTATAACGTTGCTGGTGCTGGGATGGGGACTGCGTGGGCTTCTGTGTTGATAAGGAGTGGAGCTCAGCACTTTCTACCATGTCTATTTTTAATGCATGCACATTTCAGAAGCACGTTGTGAAGAAACTCTGGTAGACACGGACTCTGCGGGAGATTTGGTCACAGTCATTGTTTCTCTTTCATGTGACTTGTGTGGATTCTGCTTCTCTGGCACACGAAAGCCAACAAGCATAGTAATAACGGTGTTAAACGCCGCTTGAAAAAGCCTGTGAATATGTATTTAAGGATCACTTCACAATACACATGCCAAAGGGAATATTTCCTGACTTATCATCCTATATTAAAGTTTTTCTATGACATATATATTAAATACTGCATATACACATACCATATCCAGATACAAAATGAGACAGCAGCCAATTTAAAAACATCCAGAAACAAGTAGAAACTGAACTGGAGGGCCTTTTTATCCTAAGTAGTAATTAATAACTAAAAATGAGGCCATGGTTACTTACTTCCACTATTGTTCTACAAAGTGCTCCTGGCTTTAACACATTGAGAAAGTTAGTAGCTGGTTCAAATGAAAATTTTATGGAGAAAGTATTTGTTTTACAACTCTTCTTTTAAGAAGTGCTCTCTGTAAATTTTTATTTGGTAGAATAAGCACCCAGAATCACTTCTAGTGCAACACACTGTCTGGGGGTGTGGGAAACTCAAACTCTGTGGTCTTTGTGAATGCTACTGAGAATTATGCAAGGAGAGATTTCTAAGACGCAGGAGAAATTCTAGTGATAAATTACAACTGGAAATGACTGAGAATTTTGTTTACCCAATGCCTGTGCTTATACATAAATTGGCAAAATTAATCTTTCAAGTTTGATGAGCCACATTACTTTTCTTTAAAAGGCTTTTGAATTCCTGTCATCTGCAAAGCCTTCAGAGGTCATGCATTTCCAAGCTTGTTGAGCTGTGACCTCCATCTCCCAGAAACAGAACCCAGTCTCTGTTTTTGTTTTATAAATCGTAACTGTGAGCCACTTTCTAAAGGTTGTTCTCCTCCAGCACACTGTGTTTCAACATGGAACTTCTTAACTAAAGTGAAACTTATCCCCCCCCCTGCTGCCATTATACAGGAGACAAAACTAAGACATTCCCCTCTCCTTAAAAAAAAAAAAAAAAAAAAAAAAAAAGATAAAAAGATTAATAGCTGCATGCTTTGTTTCCTCCTTTTACCACCTCTGTCTACCGCTTTAGGAAGCTTCTCAGCTTTTCTTTCTGAACCAGATTCATTTCTTTACCATGCTTAGTGCTCCATTGGACTGCTACAGTGAGCACAAAGGGAAAAAAAACATGACAGTGAAATTGTGAATAAATGCTTTGTGAAATAGCTGTGCTTTGTGGAAGGTGGGCGGAGCAAAAGGAGCTCTAGCTTGATGACAACAATTTAAAAAATAGTTCACAAAAACAAAAGTCAATTACAAAATTCTGCTTTTAAGTTCATGAAGATATTTCTTGAAGCCAAATAGAGAAATCTCAAAGAGAAATCAGTCATTTCTTAGGTGCTATCAGTTGCTTCCAGTATAATGATCTCTACCTGCTTTGTATATATATTATGATGTACAAGCAAGAAAAAATGAGGGTTTTTTAGTCTATTTGACATTGACAAGCAAGATTTGTTAATGATTGTTTTTCTAGCACTCTAATTTACAAAGCAGGGTGACAAACTGAGCAATGAGTGAAGGATGAAAAAGAAGACAAGTATCACTTTGTATTTTAGCTGAGAGGCTGAGCCAGCAAATCATATATATCGACAGTATAACAGCTTGTTATTTGTGCTGGCATCCATTCTTGCTGTTCCACCTCAGAAACTTATGACTCCTATGGTTCAAAAGAAATTCAAGGATTAATGATGGAACATGTTTAATAATGAGAGACTCAGCATTTCACTAAGATGGTGAAAAGTAAATAAATGTGCCAAGCTTTCTTTTCCATCAACAATGACAATTGCCATACTCAGAGTTCAGTTTCATCATTCCTTAGCAATGTGAACTTTTTATTTACCTTAAAAAGGAGAGATTCTTACAGATATTGAAGTCCAAACTCTCTGATTTGTCTGTAAAAACATACCTTTTGAGTGTTGAGTTTCATTTTGATTATTGCTCAGAATCTGCTTATAGTATTGCATTTTGTTTTAGGGAGAATTCCTTAATTATGTCCTATTCTTGAAGCCTTTACTCAGTTGAACCTTATATGAGTACTTGAAGATCTGTAAGTAGTACATCAATGAGTTTATACATTTCTGAGTCATAGAAATTATCATTCTGGATCACAAGCAGCTTCCTTGTGGACCAGCATCCTCTAATCTAGAAGAGCTGTATCAAATGCTTCAGTGAAAGGTACAAAGAAAGTAGAATTAAGTGGACATGGAATAACATGCCCTCTAAACAGTTTCCTACAGGCTTTGTTGTACTCAGAAACTCCAAAACTTTTCTCCTTTCCAAATTTTCTATTTTTTTCTTTTACTTTCATTACAGTTTCTCTGGATAATCTTGTCCTCTTTTAAAGAAGACACTACTAAATACTATACAAACTTAATTTGTTTGGACATCACCACTAGCAACAAGGAACAGCTTTCATATTGCCTTCAAGAATGTTTTTCTTTCCTGTGTCATATCTGATTTGCTTAGGTAAGTGATTAGATAGATCCATAGAATTAAATCTCATGCAATAACATCAAAGTATTTCCTACATAATTCCAGGCATTTTCTCTGTGATCTGTTAAGCAGTGAGATAAAAGCCCCACTACTATGCTTTCTGCTGGTTTTGATTACAGAACAAGAAAGACTATGGAATTTCAATGAGACAAGAGTAAACTCATTAATACTGCAGACTTTTGCTTTTGGTGCATTCATGCTGAACTTCAGGCAGGCGACTGAGGTGCCTAATTTAGGTCAGTGTCTACCCACAGCTTTTGTGACAGTTACTGGAGAGAAAGGGAGAGAGGGGTACCTCCAAAGAGTGGTCCAGATCTCAGATGGTCTGAGCTGCTCTCCAGAATGGTCTAATTTTTTTTCCTGATTACCTCGGCAGGAAGCCAAGGCAACAACAGTTATGATCAGTTGGAAGAGTGAGGGAGGGTCCAAATAGAAGCTGCCTAGTAACAGCTTCTGCAGTAGTTTGGTAAAGTCTTCTACATTCCTTGGTTCAGCATGTATTAAAAATCCACAAGAAATGTCAAAATTTTAGTCTTATATCTATCTATCTATCTAACTAAATGCTGTTTTTAAGCTAATGACAAATTTTAAAAGGGGAGAAGGGATGGGACATGAATACCTCTTCTTACGTTGTCCAATTATCCCTAATTAAGAACTGTTTAGAGATCCATTCAACACACTGACTCAAGTAGGCAGAACGCTGAAAGGAGACAGGAAAAAGAGGAATACGAGGAGATTCAAATCAGAATGAAAATGAAACCATTTTTGTCCTGTGATTCCTGGCATTCCAAAAAAAGAAAGTTTCTAAATGAGTTTGAAAGGGAAACATGGACACTAACAAAATGAAAGGAGACTTACTGATATGGGAAAAAGGGAGTATGTAGCTGGTGGGACATGGAGATGAACAGTGGTGCACAGCAAATGTTAACAGGCATGAGAGATGCTGGACTCAGTGACTAGGTTGAAAGGCATGTAGGTCAGCTTGATCTTTTTCTGATTGTCCTGCTAAGGTGACAGCAAAACAAAACATTCAGAAAAGTTGACATAAGCCCTAATATACTGTCAAAAAATCTCCAATATTAAAATAACATTCTCTGGGAGGCAGAGTGAAGCACATAAAACTAAGAAATGTCTGAATTCAGATTGTCAATGTAATCTAAACTGTGTCTCAATGTCTCTTTGTCTTATGATAGTTCTTAATTGCACGGTGACATATGCCCTGATGTAGCCTACTTAAATTAGGCACTTACTGAAATACCTGAAATTCAAGTGTAGTTATTCAGCATTCTGCTGATAGCCTGTCAGGAGGCAGGTAACTTTCACATCTGATTCTGCCACTGAAGGAGCTGAATGGTCCCTGGGGTGGCCTGTTTCATCCCACTGACCTCGGAAAACGTGGAAAGTGGAGGCACCTCAATTAAGTGCCTACAGCATGATGGGATGAATAATGGCAGGAACAGGACTGACTTGGTTCATAGAGGCATCTATCAGAATGTATGGTGCAGATTTAATGAGCAACTAATCAATATTTGGTATTCTCACTGCTGGTAAGTGAGCGAGCACATGCCATCTTTTCTGAACACATCTAATTTTGCTATCCATGTAGAATAATTAATTTCCTCATTAGTATTTCCATGGTGCTCCTCACTGAAGTATCTGAATTACTCATAAAAATTAATTGGTGCATCTTCTTAACACCCTGTGCAAGATGACACACAGAGGCAAAGACTCTCAGGATATGTGATGCTCAGCACTGTAATATCTAAGAGTTATCTACCATGTCCACAGTGAAGTTCCTATGGCTGAATTATACCCCCAGGTCAATTTAAATTCAACAGAAGACAGTAAGTGTCTTCAACTGGAGCTCACATCTGCCAGGACACTGAGGGTTAGGAGGCCCAAGCTGACCAGCTACATAGAACAAAGGCATGGATGGGTGTGTCTGAAATTGTCTTAGGTGGCTGCCTCGAGGATTCAGCAAGACTTCTCTGTGAAAGCTTACACACATAGCCCATTCTCTCAGCCAGGTATTTATAATGTTCACCTCAAGAACTAGCCCATCCTACACCTAGAGATGGGAAGCAAGAGCATCAGCACCTCAGATTACCATATAGGTTACGTTTTAACAGATTACATACAGGAATGCCTGGCAGGGGGTCTAAGGAATCCTAAATACCAGACTCATAGACCAAGAAGGAGGGATATTAGAAGGAATATATACCAGAAAACCAGCATAGTAAGGCCCAGGGTCATGCACTTTCTGAATCTCAAAGGGCTCTAGTTAGGCCTTTTGACTCCTGTCTTTGCTGAGATGAATCCTTTGCAGGACGTTTCCTTGAAGCCTTCTGTGCCTGTGGTCATCTCAGGTACCTAAGCAAGGTAGGCAGGGTTGTCCTGCAGCGCTCCTAAATTCTGCCTAGGAGGCATTTCAGATGCCTTCTACTGCCTGAAAGGTTAAGGTTACAAAGTCTCACTACCTGCTGTTACCTGAAGAGTAAGAACATTCATGTGTGAAGCTATTCTGGGGCATCTGGCATGCTGTAACTGGCTGTCCTGTGGTCAGTTATTCATGTGTAACTTCCCTTCCGTTCCTGGAATGAATAAGGCAGCAATCTTAAAAGACTGAAATCTAAAGTTTTCTTTATTACAAAGTGCTTTCTAATCCCCTTGGGAGCTTTATTTTCTTAGACTGGAACCCTCTGTGTTCACACAGTTTTGCTTCACTCCCATGCAAAATTTTGCTATTGCAGTGTTTTCCCCTACCTACAACTATTTTCCCAACATTTACCAGCTCCTGACAAGAAATGTCTCCCAGAAATACTCCCTGTACTGGTTCCTAGTTTCAGTTTTTCATCTGCTCGGTCTCTGCTCCCCACTCAGTATCACATTTGGCTTTATCTTTCCACCTGACCAGATCTGGTGTTTCCTCCTGCACTTGTTGGTTCTGAAGCTCTTCCCTATATCAAAGACCATGAATATCCTTGTATCACTTCTTCCTCTTAGTACTTTCCATTTCCAACCTCCTTTTGACAGCAAAAAGAAAAAAATGATACCAGGTCCATCTGTGATAATGATGGCTAGTACCATCATTGGGAACAATGGCCTAATTATGAGAACTATTAAAATAAAAAGTTTTATCCTATGCATATCCAAATCAAGTAACATTCATACTTCAGTCATGTAATAAAACATGGAAGAAACAGAGCTAAAAAATTCTCAGAGTGGACCATGATATTTATCTGGTATGATCAGGGTTGCAGAAAGAGGATATAGAATTTGTGCCATAGAGAACACCAAGGAAATTACCTTCAGGGTTCAGTAAGCGGGATTATCACCTTAATCCTTTTGTCATTAGCTATATAGTGTAGGTCTTTGGGAAAAAAAGAAAACTTGCAAGATTGAGGGTTTGGTTAACATAAAAGGCTGCTTACATCTGACCTATACAGCCATGAATTGCAAAGTGCTTCATAAAGCACTCCACCTCAGCTCTTACTGCTGGAAAATCTTTAGCTGCAGTTAGTAGACATCCTCTCAAAAGGTGGTTATTGAATACATTGGGACCATGTAGAGGGAACTGTAACATAAACAGTACTGATATACATTGGGAAGAACAGAGAGCACCATGTGAACCGTTATTAACATGTGTACTCTGATGATAGCTGTGAGTAAAGTGCTGTAACCTCTCACTTCCCACCAGTTCAATCTCACTATTTGGACTTGCATGTGAATCTGGCCAAATACTGCACCATTTGAGCATAACCAAGGAGAGATGTGGCCATTTACTTTCTCCTGAGACTTTCTCAGGGTGTGAAGTTGCTCCTGAAAGTAAATGCTTCACAACTTTTAAAGGTGTACATAACACAAAATGAATCTTTCCTTGGCTACTATTACAACTGACTTTTCAAATAAATATTTACAACTTTTTTTTTTTTTAATATGAAGATTGTAATGGATTTTTTTAGTTATAAAAGTTTGTCATATGTAGCCAGACAAAAAAAACCTGACAATTTAGTGTCCATATTAAAAAAGAAATGTGGTTGCTGCTCTAACTACAGTTCCAAGTTAACAATTTCAGTTAGTTTTGATTTTTATTAAAGAAAACATGTCTAAAAACACTAGTTTGATTTACTTAAAATGTTTGAATTAACTGTTTAACTATTGCAGATAATAAAAATTATTCTGATATTTCTGAATGTAGGAAAAGGAATAACTTTTCCTACATTAAATTTTTAAGGCAGTTTTCAATAGATTTTTAGTATATCTAGGAATAATCTATGAAAAAATATATATATACGTGTCCATGCATATTAAACACAGATACTTTCTATTAATAGGATTTTAATCACATGACTCTAGATCAGTATTCTGCATATGGTGAGTTAAAAGTGGAATGCTTTGTTGTCTTTGGTCTTTCATTGCATAATACCACTCAATAAAGGCCCAAGAGAGAGTTAATCTGAAAGAGCTAATAACTTCAAATGTGTAAACGGTTAATACTTTTCTGATAGTGTTTCATTCCAGAAAATATTGTTATGCTAAATTATTACATATTATTGCTAAATTAAGGAATTACTTAATACTACTTGCCTATTTTTGCCATTATCCAGTTAATATATTATATGACAATTATTTTCACTATTCAGGAGCAATATAATTAATGAAGTGCTATTACACAAATGATGTGTTTAAAGAACAACATCAGTATTCAGTGGATAGATTCTTAATGATTCACATGGTGTGTCCAACATTGTTTAATACCAAAACAATACAGGAGATGAAAATGCCCAGTAAACTTTATTTTTCGGGCATTCTAGTTCTGAGACTTTTTGAACAGAAATTGAGGTTGCACTTAAAAGTGTTTTCACAACAATTCAGAGCTCCAGTTTTTACCCGAGAAGTCCCTAAACCTCTCTTGCATTTTGAGTGATTTAAAGACTTTTGACTGTAAAGATTTGATCGATAGTTCTCTCAACAGCTTAAGATTCTGACACTTAGATAGGTTCATCCTGAAGCCAGAGATAAGACAATCAGCCAATTTGGAGTTAACAGCTCCTGACTGGCTTAAAAAAGGACAGTGAATTCTTTCCTTTACGCCCAGATGCCTGGCAGGTCTGTTCACAGGCAGAGAAAGAACCGGACCACAGTGCTCTTAAGGCAGAAGTGCATAACTGTCACTCTTTCAGAGGAAATGAAGGTGATATGTACTATCCTAAAGGAATGTCAAGTTGGGCTTGGACTGGGGTGCCGCTCCTTTCTCATCTAATGTGGGAAAGCGTTCACACTTCATGTGTGTGCTATATGTAGTCAGAGCATCATGGACTCATAGTTTTCAATATTTTATAAAGCATGCTCACTGCAATTTCAAAAACAACCACCACAAAACACTACCCTTTACTAAAGCTCCTGTGACCACCTCTTTTTCTCTATTCCTGTTCAGTAACCACATTTTCTGCAGAACTAATTTACAATTTTTTTTTCTTGATAACTGTTTTTTTGACTAAAATTTTCTGTATTGTTCAAAAATTTCTTCTCAATTTAATTTATGTCTCTGAGTTTCTTCTCTCTCCTTACTCTCCTTTTACAGCGTTCCTTCCCTTTCCCTTTCCCTTTCCCTCCCTCCTTTCCTATATTACTCTTTCCCATCTAGGTACTTCTCACTTTCTTCAGTGCTTTATTATCTAATGTAATGTAACAGAATCTAATCTAATCTAATAATCTAATCTAATCTAATCTAATCTATTTTGCTCCCTAAGCATTTTTCTTGCTATTATCTACTGACTGTCATCTCTCTTTCATCTCCTTGGACGGGATCAGAGCATGAATTCTGTCACTCTTTAAATACAGAGGCTGAGAATCTCAGCCGTTGAGAATATGTGGATGTTGCTCTCCAAAGAGAGTTAGCTGACAGCTTTGAGTATGCAATGACTAAAATGAGATTTTTGAAAGTATTCGCTGGCATGGTGTTAAGAAAATAGCAAAAAGGAAGATATATATATATATATATATATGAATTTCCTGGATATGTTTTTTAAGGTAAAATGTGTCCTTTCTAGGTTAAATATGATGTAGGAAAAGTGGTAAGAAATACACATACTAGAGTAGTGTATTTCTTGAAGGAACATCTTAAAATCAATTTCAATTTAAAAAAGAAGTGTGCCTATGTGTGTGCATACATATAAATATAAAAATACTAGAGAAACTTCATTGTTAGTAAAAGCCTTCAGGAGATATTTAATGAGATCTTCTTTTTCAAATATTTTTTCAAATTACTTCCTAACTTCTTTGAGGGTTGGTTTGCTAAGAAGTTATGTCTGACAACAAAAAATAAAAAATAAATATTACTTTTTCAGTTAAAGCAATAACACAATTATTCTCTTTCACGATAGAAAATGTGCAGAACCAGCAGTGCTCCAAAGTGTGCCCAAGTAGAAGCACATTAAGAAGACATTAGCAGTATGGAGTCCAGAGCCGCATGCCAAGCATGGGGGGCTCAGGGCTTGTGCTCAGGTGGGCTCAGCTCTGCTCAGACAGCAAAGGGCACATGATTAATTCTGAAAGTATAAAAAGGAAATTGTTCTAAGATTTAAAGTAAAATCCAAAAAGGGTGATGGAAAATGACAGATAAATCAATAGCTCTTCAAAACAGCTTCTCACAGATTCCAGCAAACAGGGTTTGTTTGGGTGAGGATACATAAAAACACATACTTTAACAAATTCCTATGGGATACATTTTGGTTCTTTCAGACTGAATAATATTTTTTCAGCACAAGAGTCACAGATGTCAAACAGTCAGTGGCCTGAAGATTGGTTGCTGTCTTACCTGTGTTTATAATAAACTTTCACAGAAATTCAAGCTACAGAATGCCTTCAGTTAGATGGCACGTATTTAAAAACACCTTTACATGATAAATGAGTCAATTACTTGAAAACAGTGCATAATGGAATTGTTGTGAATAAACACATTTCTCAACACATGCAGGGTTGTATTGTATTTCTCTCAAAAGAATAGTGTTGCTTTAGAATGGAGATGGCAGCACGAAGAATATGCAAGTAAGTCAAAGACCTGAAAACCTAACCTATCCCATCCCATCCCATCCCATCCCATCCTATCCTATCCTATCCTATCCTATGCAGGTTTATAAACTTATTTCTTAATCTCAAAGTGTCTGAACACCTTCCAGAGAAGTATTCATTACTGTGACTATTCTCCTCTTCCAGGGGAACAGCACACGTGTAACAGTAGAAAGTAAGGACTCTTACTTTCCTAGAGTTTTAGCCTTTCTCACTTCATTATTTTTTAAAATGTACATCTTGTGATGTATTTGTTAGAGAGGGCAAGGTAAAAGAAATGCACTCTGCACTGGGGGCAGCAGCAGATGAGATCTGTGATGGCACATTTTTCTGGAGGGCGTGGGTAGAGGGTAGGGAGAGTAGGGAGTGCATTTTTGGATCAGCCTGTAAGAAACATGTCACCTGCACAGATGAATTTTACTGGTGCAGTAGAATGTTCGGTTATACTGGAAGACTAGAGCTGTTACTGATGCTTTTAATTTCTGAGCTATAGATTTTTGTTCTTCTGCTATCTTGGGCATAGGCCATAAAAAACGCTGTAGGGTCAAGACCTGGAACCTGTTTATGCATTTTGTAGAATGGGCACCAAACTTATTCTCATGAGGGACCAGATCTGACAAACCAGCATCTGGTACATACTCCATTTGGCAAAAGTTATTAAAGAAGATACAGCTACTGTAAAGGTATTGGTATTTCTGTGTGGACTTAATTTACACAGTCTGTTGTTGCTTCTGCACAGAAAGCAGTATAAAGGCAGATCAGTGGGGGAGGCCTGATGTGGAAGGTAAGGCTGTTTCATCCAGATGCTCTGCTGTATGAATACGGTTACACTGCCGTGGTGCCAGAACTGGGGTGTCTGCTGAATGATGTGCTCTGCCATGTGGATTTATCAGTTTCAGGGTATGCTATTCTGTCCACAAACTCTGCTGCAAAGAACACAGAAGGTCTGTGTTCCATATCCTTCTTCCATAGAAAACCACTGGAAAATGAGCTTGATGTGCTCATGATGGCCTCTGTTGCTAGGAGATGCATGACTGCATTTGGTCCTACTTGGAATTTCTTAGGCATTGAAGACATCACATCAAGGTACATCAGTAACCACTGCCCAGCTGAGGATTGAGGAAAGCACTAATAACTGAGGTCAGGATTTTGCCCATAATATGGGATGAAGCCTATGGCTCAGTAGCTGAGGAAAGAAAGTTCATAACTCTTCAGAGCCTGCTTTCTGACACCAATGAGTAATGCAAGAACACTCCTGGAGTGTGGTCTGAACTGATGTATAGATGCATCCCTACTTAAATGATCTTTCATGAGAGCGTCATTAAGTGATCTTGTTCAAGCACCAGATCATCTTGTTGTTAGCACTATGTTTGCAGTGAAGGACTGATTCAAACACGCACCATTTTCAAATTAGTGGCACTTGGTTCCAAGCTATTTAATCAATTCACCTACTTCATCACTGTTTGAATGTTGATGATGTAGCATATTGAAAATATGATTAATTAATGTGGGAATTCTCAGTGGTAAGGAAAAGAGGGAAAGGTTGGGGTGGAGTTTCTTCTCAGGTGCTTCCCTGGAGGAGGGATTCAAAGCCCGTGGCATTTTCATGTCGACGATTAGACACGGTCCCAGTCTGAATGGAGAGGATGTACAATCACTAGGATCAAATGACTTACACAGGACTGACAAAATGCCTCCGGATGTCTGTACTCAGAGGTAGAGCGGCGATGGCACAGCATGAAGGCAATGCTGGGCAGTGAATCTTAGTTTCACAGACACATACTTCTCAGGGTATTTCTTCAGCAGGCATTTAAGTCTGGCAGAGAGACTGCATTTTCCTTATACACTTCTCTCCTTAATGTCTGGTTGAGCCAGCTACTCCATGTGTAAGGAATTGTGACCACAACACCTCTCTGATTGTTAACTGTACAGTATGACAGTTTACAAAACTCCTAAAAATCTGAAGTACCAAGCAAGGGGAGATAGGAGCTTTCATGGGAATTTGTTCACGGAAGCAATCCAGGAAAGTCAAACTGATTTGTTTTGAGAGGGGGGATACCCAAAATGTCAACATTTTAGGCAAAAAAAATCCTGAAGTGACTAAATTTGTATAGGTCGAGTCTGAATTCAACCTGGACATGTATACTGTGTTGAAACATGGGTACCAGAAACAGACCTCTCTGTTCCTAGGTCCTGCGAAGAGTCTGCCAGAGATGCTCTGAGATTTCAGGACTAAGTCTGCTTTAAGTTTCACCTAAAAGGGTGGTGGCTTTTGCCAGAAGTGTCTGATTAATAACTAGGAGATTTGGGTTCCAGTGCTGCTCCAGGGGAGGAATGAATCTTTAGCAGAGTGCCCAGATGACGGTTACAGGCTGGCTCCTGGAACAGATGGCCTTTTATCATGGAGCAGGGTCAGCGTGTAACTGGGACTGCAGGATTCATGAGATCAAAGGGGAAAAATCCAGTGATTATATTAGTAACTTAGAATTCAACTTGGGGGGGGGCGGGACTTGAGGTGTTATAATTAATCCCTGGATTATTTCAAGTTTTTTTATTCAACAGTTGTCCAATAAAAAATATATTAAGAATCTAGGTAGTTTTTATTGCAACGAGAAGTATGTGTCTGTATGTGTGTAAATACATATGCACATAGTAGACAAAAAAGATGGATTTACAAAGTTCAAGTACATTTCTGAATTTTCCCAAAATTGATGATATAAATAGTTATTACATTACATTACTGAAGTATCTCAGTTCTGTGGCAGTCAGTTTTTCTGTAATCGTGAATTGTCTTTGTGCTGTTCCTTATTTCGGACTGATGGACTTGGGCTGCAACATTTGCTGTAACAAATGGAAGGAGATGGGCATCTATAAAGTACGGTCTCATTTACCCTTCACTTTACTCAGGGTGCTTCTAGAGAAGATAATACATTTTACACTCTGTTCTGGTGATGAATGGTGATGCTCTGGATACTTTCTGATGAGAATAAAAAAAACTCAGAAGTTTTATCACTGTCCTCTTATAGTGTATTCTGGCAGAACTCAGTTTTAAAAGGCAAGAAATCCCACTACTAGCAAAAACTGTTGCTTTGATTTTATTTTAAACACATGGATAGAAAGTTATGTACTGACATGGCAAGACAGTGAGATAAGATCTTTCTGAGGTCTACCTGATTTCCTGTTGCAATTGTAAATTGATTGCTTTTCATGGTAAAATTAGCACTGAGGTATTTTCTAGGCAAAGAACAACAGTTTTTCTTTCCTGATAATTTGCAGTTGTCTGGTGTTCATGTCAAGCTTAGCAACAGCAGAATATAAATGGCAAAGCACCAAGCTTATTGTCAGCATGCAGCTAATAATACAGAATAATTAGTAGTTCAGATGTATGCAATGGGATATACATATTTCTCTAAGAGAAGTTTGCAGTACTTCCTTGGCAACTGCTCGTTTTAATTACTTCCCTATAGGCAATACGAAGAAAACTGGAATGTTAAAGTGAAATTTTTACTGTGTATCTCCATGGAGGCAAAGCAAAACATGTTCCTTGAAATCACATCATTGAAATAATTGTGTATGGGTTTGCAGCACTGGCTACTGTTAGACAGCAATTTCAGTGTAAGAAAACTATCAAATAGAAATATCTCAAAGTAATTTACTAGCTATCATGGGTCTGATTTTATTGCTTATCACAAAACTACGCTGCAGCTGTTCAAGAGAAGAATGTACTCAGTTTGCCTCTGTAAAGGTACCTGCAAAACTCCATCTTTTGTAGCTGTTCCATGTGTGTGAAGAAACTGATTAGTCCAGGCTCCTTGTATTCAAAATCAGACGCAAATGTTTTGCTGCTCTTAAGAGGTTCTTATTGCTCTGTGGATAAAAGTGCTTATGTCTAGATTGCTATCATAAGAATGGAAGAGGCTTTTGAGGCGGCTGAGTTCAGTTCCCTGTTCCTACAGGCTATGTATACCCTAAGGAGTACCTCTGAATGCCTGGCTCTCGGTGCATGCTCTGGCAGACTGCCAGCACCATGCTGGGACGAGATGCAAATATACACCTCCTGTCAGCTTCTTGCTTTCTTCGTGAAGGAAGTTGATTGAAAAGGATTTTTAATGTGCTGTGGCTAACATTTTCAGAATGAACCACTCAAAAAATAAGAACCTGTCTGTGCAATTTTTCTCCTATATATCTTAATAGTACTTAAGAAAAGAGTCAGAGAATAAATAGTACTGCTATCTGAATTTCTCAGTGAGTGGGCCCTGACCAACTCAAATTATGAGTCCAGAATTACAAGTTTACTTCTTGTTTCTTTGCTGTTCACATCACAGCACCTGTTATTTTTCAAAACACTGATGAAGAACTTATCTGCATAACCTGAAGTGAAGGGGGCAACATTGTCTCTGCTTCATTTGCAAGGGACTGAGAAACAGAGGAGTGAAGAACATTAACTGCAGGGGTCCATATTGGGACTGGTACTGTTTAATATCTTCATCAATGACATAGTGGGATCGAGTGCACCCTCAGCAAGTTTGCAGACGACACCAAGCTGAGTGGTGCGGTCGACACGCCAGAGGGATGGGATGTCATCCAGAGGGACCTGGACAAGCTCGAGAAGTGGGCCTGTGTGAACGTCATGAGGTTTAGCAAGGCCAAGTGCAAGGTCCTGCCCCTGGGTCGGGGCAACCCCCGGTATCAATACAGGCTGGGGGATGAAGGGATTGAGAGCAGCCCTGCCGAGAAGGACTTG
>NW_008796221.1:1322131-1349291 GCF_000699145.1 Aptenodytes forsteri | reverse complement strand
GGGGCAGTCGGTTCCAGGTGTACTGGACACCCCTCCAAGTGAAAGCAAATTGTGACCTGCACTCCGCTGCCAAAGGGATTGAGAAAAACGCATTAGCAATATCAACTGTGGCATACCACTTGGCTCCCTTTGACTCCAATTCGTATTGAAGTTCTAGCATGTCTGGTACAGCAGCACTCAGCGGTGGCGTGACTTCATTTAGGCCACAATAGTCCACTGTTAGTCTCCACTCTCCATTAGAGTTTCGCACCAGAACAGGGGGGTAGATATAGACTAGATCTAAGGAAGAAATTTTTTATGCTGAGGGTGGTGAAACACTGGCACAGGTTGCCCAGAGAGGTGGTGGATGCCCCATCCCTGGAAACATTCAAGGTCAGGTTGGACAGGGCTCTGAGCAACCTGATCTAGTTGAAGATGTCCCTGCTCATTGCAGGGGTGTTGGACTAGATGACCTTTAAAAGTCCTTTCCAACCCAAACTATTCCATGATTCTATGAACTTAAGAGTCTAGACTTATTATAGCTCGATTGTTCAGATCATGGTTCCAGCCAATGTCAAGTGCACCCACGAGCATGCAGCAATTCTGCATATCCTTGAGGATTTTGGAAAAGAAGGACTCAGAATTACAGTTTGAACACATTCAGATTAAGATATGTATTTAAAGCACTGTAGCTGCTCCTGGGTAATTCTACTACAGGAAAAAAGTCATTACGAGCTGGTGAATATGGAAATTATTCGCCTTGTGTTAGAGAGGAAATCTGGCAGTGACTAGTCATTACAGACTGTCTTCTTCAAGGTGGCGTTCAACTGATTTAACCCTGAAAACAGGTAGGCTGACTACTGAAAGTAAGAGAACTGGCAGGAATGACATCTCTGGAATTACTGAGAGTAAGTGAGAGATAAAAGGTGACTTTATCTAGCACTTGTGGACTATTACAGGTTTTTCAGGGAAAGTCCTGTTCTGCACAACATGGCCAGGCCACACACATCCGCCATCATCAGGAGCTGGGATATGCCCAGTATATGCTAAACTTTGCTGTCAAAGTTTTAACAGGTTCCTGTGTGGTATGTATGAACTGAGACTTCTTGAAAGGCTCATGACTTGGTTAACCAAGAGCTGTTTTTCATGTGAATGGTGAAAATCTGATCTCCATCACTTGATTTTATGGCTCTGTTAGTTTCTCAAAGATAATAAATAAGCTTAACGACCAGAAATTTAATGTGCAAAACCAATTTTTCCTCATCTCACTCTCAGAATAGGCTGAACTATTTCTTTTGAAGCTTTCCAGCTTATTTCAGGCTGAGCCAGGTACTCATCATGAAAAATGTATTTCTAAAGATTAAGATATAGAGAGAAACAAGATAAAGCTACTGGGAAAACAGACAGCAAAATTTAGAAAAATTTGTGAAGTGCAAAAATAGTTTTATAGCTTTGTCTTTCTGGAGGAAAGTACTTAAGCACATTTACTTTGATAGAATCTCCTGGGTTTATTGCCTTATTTACGTGAATATTTTCTATGAACAGTGATGCAGAAACACTGACTTCATTAATGATACATGCAGTTAATTTCTTGGCAAAACATTTCTGAGGGAACCCATTGCAAGCAATTAACTTTATGCTAAGAAAATCCTTATGCCAAGGAGAAAAATATATCACAGCCAGAAACAATAGCTCTTGCTGTGCTAACCCCTGGTTGTGTTAACCGTGGCTGGTTGGCCTCTCCATTATTAAAGAAAACATATCTCCTAACTGAGCATTAGCCTGAATACCATCCAGTTTAAAAGCAGGAGCCAAACCCAATGAAAATATTTAGATTGTGTGCCAACAAAATAGCAGCACAAAAATTGGCTTAGCTTCAGTTCTTGAAGCTTGGATTTATGTTCATAATCTAAACTATCTTTACTAGATTTGACAATGGTGTATGAATGTAAGAAAGCATCACAATGAATGTGTTATCTGTTCAGGTATCTAATGGCAAGATAACTTGCAAACTTTATAAGGAAAGTTCTAGCTAGGTTATATACATAACCCAACGCAAAAGTCTAGTGGACACACTATTTTTTCTGTTTATAGTTTTCCATCCCCAGAGTACTTACTATATAAGCCTCAACCTTATTTTCCAGTTTCACATTAAATAGGGTATTGTTGTGCCTATATTTCTGTCTCAGGTGAATTTACATCTGTGAATTCTCAACATTTCTCATCAAGAATGACTGTGTCACTTACCCTTCACTGAAAAACTGCCTAAGTCCTTTTCGCATAGGGCTGTGAAGGGCCATCCTTCAAGTGTAAAGGTCATCGTTTTTCAAAAATGGAACCTTGAAATGGTGTTACCACTCAATATGTAAAGGGTCTTTCATGTGTTTGCATACAGTATTTTGTTCATGGTTGTTAAAGCTATTGGAGAATAGAAACCATCACTGCAATAAGAACTGGCCAAGAATGTTTTTTTTTCTCACACTGCTGCCTGAAAGTCACTGAAAGCCATTTCCTAAAACACAATTCCCTACGAAGAACTGTATTTACAATGAGACAAAGATAAGGATTAAATAATATGTGAATTTCTGTGCCTGTCACCATGGAGTATAAATTTCTAGGATTAGTCAAATAAATTAGACATCATAATAAAGGGGCCTTCCAAGTTATATCAGAGCCTGCAGCTTATAATATCTTTTTTCCTAATTACTTACCCAGTTCAGATTTCAAGCATTCTATGACTTTGCTTGAAAAGCTGTTCCGCATTCAAATTTTTATCTTTACTGACTTTGAAGGTTACGTAAGTGTCTCCAGTATTTGCCCAATGAATTGTGCTAGAGCTGTTCCTACGTAGAGTTTCAGTTTGTGGGAGATCGTGCCTGTTTGATATTGATTCTTCTCCCATTGAAGTTCTGTGAAAGCTCTGTAATTAATGCCAGGAGGAATAGGATCTAACGATAAATGAGGATGTTAGGGGAGTCACTAAAAAATAACTTCCACAGCACTTTGCCTTGTCAGAGAAATAGATCTACCTCAGTTTGTGGCCTCCAGCCTTTTTGAGCTCATCAGAGGGTCTCACAAGCACATCAGAAATACATTCTCTGCATCGTTCCTAAAAGATGCGTCCTTGAGCTTTACTCATAAATTAGGAGTAAAGCTGGAGAAGATAGGATTACTGAACAAAATGTGACAGGGGTAAATCAACAGCTAAAAGGGAGATTGTGGTGGACTATGCTGAAGGAAACTACAGGCCTTCCATTCTGGTGAAATTCCTTAAGGACTTGACTTAACATCAAATTATATTTAATGCTTTTATTAATGTCCATACAAAGCCATACCAATGTGCTAATGATAGTTGCATATGACATCACATTCAGAAAAATAATTCAATGTAGTAGGTGTAAAAATATCATATAGAAAGAACTTGATAATCTTGAGAACTGGAGATACAGAGGGATGAGAAAAAATAACATTATTCAGTAGTAGGGAAAGCTGTGAAATTTCCTCTACTTTCAATAGCTGATTAGATAGAAGCAGCAGGGGGAAAGGAAGAACTGGGTGTATTAGCTGACTACAAGATGTTTTGGAAAATAAGATTGTGAAAAAGTCCAGTGTTCAATGCTAATATCTCTTGAAATGCTAGATTTTTTCAGCTAGAAGAAAACTGAAGCCAGAACACATGCCTTCTTCCTTCTCCAGCTGTGTTGCTTGCAGAGGTAATGACCCCTATCCTGTTCCCAGCCGCTAATCACTTTCTCCTTCACATTGTGATGTGAGTGCCTTCTAACTCATTTTAGTCAAAGTGAGCCAGGTTGTCTTAAAGATTTTCAACTGAAGATGAAAATGAGCTATCCCAGCTTATTTTGCCAGAAATAAAAAAGAGTAATCACTTAAACAGCTTGGCTGGCATAATCTAAGCAAGTGATAGTCTATCAGAGTATCCCTGACAAGAAGCAGAGCATAAAATGGAATGGTAACCTCTGGTTACCAATAGTAACTTTTTATGGTTACCATAAAAATGGTAAACTCTGCACTGGGTGTGATCAGAGGTGGAAGATAAGGTGTAGCTATAGCTAACAAGTACAATGTACCAAAACACAGCTGTCTTTGCATTTGAGGGTTACTTCTGAGAAACTATGGAGCATAGATAAAATGTCAGAAGACCTGAAGAAGAACAAATTTTGTGACTACCCATAAAAAAGAGAGAAGCCACTGAATTATAGAATTTCTAGCTTAATTTCCATTCCTGGAAAAATTTTTAACCAAATAATCAAACCTATTTCTAAGCACCCAGAAGATAACAAGGAGATAACTAATAGATAGCACTGATTTGTCAAGAGTAAATCATGTCAAACCTGCTTAATTTCCTTCCATGACAAAACTGCAGGAAGTGTGAACAGGGAAAAGCAATAGATGTTGTATATTGACTTTCGTAGGGCATTTGAAATTGTCTCTTGTGACATTCTCATAAGCAAACTGTGGAATCATAGTCCAGATGAAAACTACCAGGTGGGTGTTAGACAGCTTTGCTAACAGTACAGAGTCCTTGGCAATATTTCACTGTCAAAAAAGAAGGAAAGGTCAGGTGGGAATATACAGGGTTCTGTCATGGGTCTAGCTCTGTTCAATGTTTTTATTAACAAATTGAACTGAAATTAAATTGAAATGGAAAATATGCTTATTAAATTTGTAGATGTCATGAAACTGAGAGACATCACAAGGATGGAGGCAGGAATAAAGTTCAAAATGATCTTGACAAATTGGAGAAATGGCCTAAAAATTGGATGAAATACAAGTTACAGCACTTAGGCAGAAATAATCTGCAATATAAAACCAGTACGGGAACAGCAGGCTCACAAACAGGTTTCAAAAGAGAGGTCTGGGAGTTACAAGGGAAAACAGGGCAAAGATTTAATGCCAATATTTGTATGTTGCACTAGAGGAAAAATGTGTACCAGTTGGAGACATTATAGTGTATAGTGGAAAACAAAGGGAATTTTCAGGAGTATAGAAAAAATGATCTAAGAAAAAAGATTGAAAGAAATGGGATTATTTTTTTAAACTGCAGCAAAGATATAGAAGGAAAATGATCACTACCTTCAGGTATTTTAAGTAATGTTGAAAAGAGAAAATATCTATGCTCCTTATGAACAAGGAGAGCAGGACAGACTGTGTCTTCAGATGCAGCAAAAAAGACTGACTTAAGCATAGAGGGGAAAACATCTAATGATCAGCAGATTAAAGCACAGGAATCCTTTGCCCAGGAAGGCTGTGGAGTTCCACTCACATCTTAAGCATAGACCATCAGCCAGGAATGGCACATATAGATGACCTTGCCTTGAGGAGGGTCTTGACATTTCCACTAAATCTAATTTTTGTGTGATACTATGACTATATAGCACAAAAAAGAAATATTCTCAGAATTTTTATTTCATAAGAATGTTTCTTTATGAAAAGTTGAAGTCCTTCAGTAAAACTCAGTATGTACTTTGATATATGGAAACATCTCATTACAGAAATAAGTGTAGGGACAAGGAATTCTTGGAATTAATTTATTAATACTACTATAATCTGAAACAACATAATGTCAATATGGAGGCCTAAGTTAGTGAAATGAAGATGAAGGAGCTAATTGTAACTAAATGCAGTAGACAAGAATTTCTTCTGCAATCTTGGGAGATTCTCATGGGTCAAACAATGTCACTGTCTAAAATTTTGGAAACAGTAATAAGACAATAACTATTTTCATGCACAACAAAGACTACTGAAAATACTGGGAGAAAAAGCATTCAGCTTTGCCAAAAGGTTAAATATATCATGAAAGCAGTTTTGTTTAGAGAAACTTTATTAAATTTCAAACCTTTATTAATGTCAGACTTGATCTACTGTAAGAGCCTCTTGTTAAGTGGTAATGATCTAATTAAATCTCAAAGCTTTTTTTTCCATTTATGATAAAAATGCCATTAACTGCCTGAAATTCCATGGATTTATAGCAAGCTATGACCAAAAGGTACAAGAGACACGGCTCATGATGTGGGGAAAATGTCATGAAGAAGACAGCATATTATAAAATGGTGAGAATCAGTGGTAATTTACTATGTGACAATTTTATTTTTCTCCTTAGCAGCTATTGTTAATGTGGATTTGATTCTAAGGAAGGCTAAATGAAAAGACAATTAATTAACAATTAAACTTTGATAACATTATTAATAGTTTGAGATTTGTGTATATGTTGTTTTTATCTTCTTACAGATAAACTTAAATAGTAAGAAAGATTAAAAGATTGTACACATCTAATCTATTTCCTTGAAATTATTTAATCTATTTTTATTCAGCCTTTGAAATTAGAAAAGGGGATTCTACTAGTAACACATTATTTTTTTTTTTTTTAACTGAATTGGAATCTGTACTTTGCTTGTTGCTACAGGAATAAACCTGTCTCTCAATATAATCCTTAGTGCTACATCAACTAACCTCACCATTTCAGGTCTGGGCATATGTTATTTAAGAAAAAACACTTAATTTTGTTCTGTTCAAATTTTTAAAATTTTTGTTGGAATCTCTATGTTTGAACTAGCGATTATGTGTGTATTTTTTTAGTTCTATGCATCCAATAATTGGTTTCCAGAATAAACCTGAAATAAAGCTTATTTCATCAGGGAAAAAAGGGGAAAATTTAACTATTGATGATGACCAGCTTCTCTGATCCTAAAATACATACTGGACTGTAGTGCCTCAAAGGAAATCTGCCTCAATCCCATAAAAAATTTCTGGAAAACAGTTATAGTAATGATAAAATATTTTTGTCTTCTAGGTCAATGCACTTCATATTTTTTTTGTTTTACAACAGTGAGTGGTGAAACTATCACAGCAGTGAAGTATTTTACTGTAGAGATTACTATAGTCACAGAATCACAGGATAGTTGAGGTTGGAAGGGACCTCTGGAGGTCATCTTGCCCAATCCCCCTGCTCAAGCAGGATCACCTAAAACAGGTTGCCCAGGACCATGTCTAAACTGCTTTTGAAGATCTCCAAGGGTGGAGACGCCACAACATCCTTGGGAAACCTGTGCCAGTGCTCAGTCATCCTCACAGTAAAAGGGTGTTTCCTGATGTCCAGATGGACTCTTTTGTGTTTCAGTTTGTGCCCGTTGCCTCTTGTCCTGTCACTGGGCACCACCGAAAAGAGCCTGGCTCCATCCTTTTTAACCCTCTCTTCAGATATTTCTACACATTGATCAGATCCACCCTGAGCCTTCTCTTCCCCAGGCTGAACAGTCCCAGCTCTCTCAGCCTTTTCTCATCTGAGAGATGCTCCAATTCCTTAAACATCTTCATGACCCTTTGCTAGACTCTCTTGCCCTAGGGAGCCCAGAACTGGACACAGTACTCCAGGCATAGCCTCATCGGTGCTGAGTAGAGGGGATGGATCACCTCCCTCAGGCGACTGGCAACACTCCTCTTCATGCCACCCAGGATACCATTCACCCTCTTTGCTGCAAGGACCCAGGCCCACTTTCAAACCTTTATTAATGTCAGACTTGATCTACTGTAAGAGCCTCTTGTTAAGTGGTAATGATCTAATTAAATCTCAAAGCTTTTTTTTCCATTTATGATAAAAATGCCATTAACTGCCTGAAATTCCATGGATTTATAGCAAGCTATGACCAAAAGGTACAAGAGACACGGCTCATGATGTGGGGAAAATGTCATGAAGAAGACAGCATATTATAAAATGGTGAGAATCAGTGGTAATTTACTATGTGACAATTTTATTTTTCTCCTTAGCAGCTATTGTTAATGTGGATTTGATTCTAAGGAAGGCTAAATGAAAAGACAATTAATTAACAATTAAACTTTGATAACATTATTAATAGTTTGAGATTTGTGTATATGTTGTTTTTATCTTCTTACAGATAAACTTAAATAGTAAGAAAGATTAAAAGATTGTACACATCTAATCTATTTCCTTGAAATTATTTAATCTATTTTTATTCAGCCTTTGAAATTAGAAAAGGGGATTCTACTAGTAACACATTATTTTTTTTTTTTTTAACTGAATTGGAATCTGTACTTTGCTTGTTGCTACAGGAATAAACCTGTCTCTCAATATAATCCTTAGTGCTACATCAACTAACCTCACCATTTCAGGTCTGGGCATATGTTATTTAAGAAAAAACACTTAATTTTGTTCTGTTCAAATTTTTAAAATTTTTGTTGGAATCTCTATGTTTGAACTAGCGATTATGTGTGTATTTTTTTAGTTCTATGCATCCAATAATTGGTTTCCAGAATAAACCTGAAATAAAGCTTATTTCATCAGGGAAAAAAGGGGAAAATTTAACTATTGATGATGACCAGCTTCTCTGATCCTAAAATACATACTGGACTGTAGTGCCTCAAAGGAAATCTGCCTCAATCCCATAAAAAATTTCTGGAAAACAGTTATAGTAATGATAAAATATTTTTGTCTTCTAGGTCAATGCACTTCATATTTTTTTTGTTTTACAACAGTGAGTGGTGAAACTATCACAGCAGTGAAGTATTTTACTGTAGAGATTACTATAGTCACAGAATCACAGGATAGTTGAGGTTGGAAGGGACCTCTGGAGGTCATCTTGCCCAATCCCCCTGCTCAAGCAGGATCACCTAAAACAGGTTGCCCAGGACCATGTCTAAACTGCTTTTGAAGATCTCCAAGGGTGGAGACGCCACAACATCCTTGGGAAACCTGTGCCAGTGCTCAGTCATCCTCACAGTAAAAGGGTGTTTCCTGATGTCCAGATGGACTCTTTTGTGTTTCAGTTTGTGCCCGTTGCCTCTTGTCCTGTCACTGGGCACCACCGAAAAGAGCCTGGCTCCATCCTTTTTAACCCTCTCTTCAGATATTTCTACACATTGATCAGATCCACCCTGAGCCTTCTCTTCCCCAGGCTGAACAGTCCCAGCTCTCTCAGCCTTTTCTCATCTGAGAGATGCTCCAATTCCTTAAACATCTTCATGACCCTTTGCTAGACTCTCTTGCCCTAGGGAGCCCAGAACTGGACACAGTACTCCAGGCATAGCCTCATCGGTGCTGAGTAGAGGGGATGGATCACCTCCCTCAGGCGACTGGCAACACTCCTCTTCATGCCACCCAGGATACCATTCACCCTCTTTGCTGCAAGGACCCAGGCCCACTGCTGGCTCATGTTCAACTTTGTGTTCACCAGGACCCTCAGGTCCTTTTCCACCAAGCTGTTTTCCAGCTAGTCAGTACTCCAGCATGTACTGGTACATGGGGTCGTTCCTCTGCAACTGCAGGACTTTGCACTTCCCCTTGTTGAACTTCATGGGGTTCCTGTCAGACAATTTGTCCAGCCTGTCGAGGTCCCTCTGGATGGCATCATTACCTTCTTGTGTATCAGCCATTCCTCCCAGTTTTGTGTCATATGCAAACTTGCTTAGGGTACACTGTCCCATCATCCAGGTCATTAATGAAGATGTTGAACAGAATTGGACCCACTATTGACCCCTGGGGTGCACCACTAGTTATTGTCCTCCAACTAGTAGATTTCATGCCACTGATCACCGCCATCTGGTCCATTCAGACAGTTTTCAGTCTACCTCACTGACTTCCTATCTAGCCCCTATTTATCCCCTTCTCTATGAGAAGCTAAAGAGAGAAGCTATGAGAGAAGAGATGAGTGTCGAAAGCCTTACTGAAGTCAAGGTTCACAATATCCATTTCTCTCCCCTTGTCTACCAAGCCAGTCAGTTCATTGTAGAAGGTTATCAGGTTGGTCAAACGTGACTTCACCTTGGTGAAGCCATGCTGACTGTTCCCAATCACCTTCTCGTCTTTCATGTGCCTGGAAATTTTTCCCAGGATTAGCTGTTCCATCACCTTCTCGGAGATCAAGGTGAGGCTGTCTGGTCTGTAGTTCCCTGGGTCCTCCTTCTTGTCTTTCTTGAAGATGGGAGGGACATTTTCTCTCCTCCAGTCATCAGGCACCTCTCTCAGTCACCATGATCATCCAAATATAATCAAAAGTGTCCTTACAATGATATCAGCCAGCTCCCTCAGCACTTGTGAGTGCCTCCCATCAGGACCCATGGATTTATGTGTGTCCAGTTTGCTTAAGTATTCCCTGACCTTATACTCTTCCACCAATAGTAAGTCTTCACTGCTCCAGACTTTTCCCCCTGATCTCAGGGATCTAGGATTTGTGGAGGCCAGTCTTGCTAGTAAAAACTGAGGCAATTATTTACTGTTCATAATGCTGGTATTATTTAAATTGTAGTTGAAAGGGTGGGGGTTTTTTACTGTCTTGTAAGAGAAACATATTCATTTTGCTCCTTCCAGCATTGTGAATACTAGCTCTGGATTTTATCTGAGAAGCTGACGATACCTGTAACAGACATCTGTTGTAGTAGACATCCAGACTGAACGTCCCAAAAGCATTCTGTTGTCTGAAATGTAGCCAGGAAAATGTTAAAATGTATCTTGGTAAACAAGATATTCCATGTTCTCTGGAATGTGAAATTATCATGTATTTGCTGTCTCCTTCAGAAAATTTGGATGGCTTTCCATTATGTTTGCATGTCTCAGTCCAATAATTTTCTTTTTTCTTTCTTTTAAGCAGAGGGATTTTTAGCTTGTACAATGAGGCAGCAAGATAATATTTATTTCTTGGTTCAGAAAGCCAGGCCAGTCCTGACTGAGATTAAAAACTGCTTCCCTCATTTAGAATTTTAAAAGTTTTTGGTCATGCCCTCTCCCAGCATCACTCCATCACCAAATATTCATTCCTGTTCTTGACATCCTTTCATTTCCATGATCCACCCATAAGAGTGAAAGAGCACTACAATAGTAGATGAACAATTTGTTCCCTTTCAGAAGAGAGGCAATTCTGTGCTGGGCATAAATGGTTTTGTAGACTCCTTTGGTGAAATACATCTCACATAGCTTTAGATATCTATAGGTAGACTTCTACATCTGAATCGGCTGGTCAGATTCACTTTGTAATTGATAGGGGGAAATAGGTAGTTTACATACAACCTCTCTGACCCATTTTACATACCTCCTTTAGGGTGAGACAGTAAAAGTACCTACCTATCTCCATTAACTATAAAGAAATCCATATGTGAAGAATCCCATGTCTGTGGAAGAGACCCTTTCTCAAGGGAGCTGATCCAGTCTTTCAAGTTGCATCTCTAAGGCAGCAGGGAAAAGTTTGTATCCTGCTGCCCAGACTCCAAGGAACAACTCCCTCATGTGCTCTGTGTTGCTCTGAGAATTACTGGACTGATGATTACTCATGGCAATTAGTGAGAATGAAGGACAAAAATCCAGTATTCTTGAGATGACCCAGATTCTGCCATTTATTTATTTGTTTGTTTGTTTGTTTGTTTTTATGTTTTGCTCAAAGGCAGTCATTGCTAATGGCTAAATTGCAACATAGGTATTCTCACAACAACAGTTAATTGCTGAATTTTGGTGGGGAGTCCCAAACTGAGCTGACTGAAAACATGTTATTTGGATATTTTTTTCAGGGTAAAATTTTGGGGAAAATGTTGAACTACTGAGAGGTACTTGATTAGCAGATGACTAAATTTTCTTTTGCTTTTTGATTTTTAATGTGCAAAGTCAAGACTTGATATCACACAATCAAAATATTTAGCTTTTATTTTTAAAATGACTTTGTAATATGGATTTACGCTTGTTAAATAGTAAACTACATGTTTGTAATTGGGCAATTATTTTTTGTTAACAAAGAAAAATAGGCTGACTTATGAGCCATGCTGCTTATCAGGTCTGAAATCCCCAAAGTCTCCTGTTCTACATGCTTTATAGAATGAGAGGGGAAAAAAGAATAGAAGTCCATTTATCCTTGACCAATATCAGCCACTTTTTTTTTTTTTTATTTCAAAATTTATTTTCTAATATTCAAATTATTAAAACATTCTTTATATTTTTGAAAAGTAACCACTTTCTGGATGAAGAAGCTCTGAGATTCCTTTAAAACTTCCTCCTCCCCCTGACTTTTACCATTTACTTAATGGTGCTCAGATGTAGACACTTTAAATAGGAATTATTAATCTGGAAGTGTACACTTCTGGTCATCAAAGTTCAAGGCCCAGTTATAAAGTTTTATTCCTTCAAGTGAGCACAAAGTTGAAGTGTTTTAATTTACAGAAAGATGGTTGCTACAGTCTCTCTAGGTAATGTTTCTGAGTGATATAAATGAATTATGCTTCCAAATAAGAAGGAACTAGTATAGCAAATAAAGCATTGTTCTTTACTACAGTGCTAGCAAAAACATTAAAAAAGAAGTGAAAAATATACTAGAAAAACCAAATGGACATTGACTTGCAACAGAGCACCTATTCTGTCATGGTCTCATCCAATTATATATTTTCTTCTTATTTAACAAGGATAGCATCTATTTTTTGTGCAGCTGGGCTGTGCATTAAAAACCATACAACTTCTTCTGTCATTAGTAAATAAGGAAGGAGAATAATTTTCATGGACCTTTCTTTGTAAACAAACTGTAGAGAAAGTTTTGGTTTTTTACCAGCACTCCAGATATCACACCAGTGTATCATAAAATGGATATGATTCAATAAGGGTTATAAGTTGTTATGCATCTTTAATTTTATCTTTTATGGAAAGGGAAAAAACCTTTCAGTTCAGTGTCATATATTTAAGAGAAAATGTCTTTATTACACTTGAAAGGGCATTCTGGGCAGCTGTTTTAAGTTTTCATTTGAAGAAAAATATTATATATTTGTTCTTTTATTTTTAGATGCATTCATGGATAATGTTTCTAATCAACCGTATGCACATATTCCTGTCCACTTACTTCTTTCATCATTTAGTAACTTGCTTTTATTGCTTTGTATGGCTTACAATGAATATTTATATGCAGGTAAACTTAAATGAGTTTGCAATGCTTTTATTGTAATACATGACTTTTTCTATCTTACTGTTGATACAATGCCTTTCTTACAGTTACTAAATTAAATTTTGTTGCTTTTACTATACAAGACGAGTTCACAATAAAGCAACCATGGAATCCAGTAACTGTATTAACATTGTCTTTAATTAATTTTATCATAACTGTGATCATCACCTGTATTTGATCATACAACACAATCTCTTTAACATACATTGGATAAGAATGCAGATCCCTGGGTAACATGAGAGCAAATGAGTTAATAAAAGGATAAAAATAAATAAAACCAACCCCCCCAAAAAAACCCCCATGAAACCTTAATTCATTCTCAGACACCTTGTAGGAAACTGAGGTTTATAGAATTTGTGGGAAGTTAACAAGAAACTTATTAGATCAAAGTCAAGGCAGTTCGGAAAAGGAAGACCCCATCAACCAGGAGATTTCCCCAGTGACCATGTTGTCCATGCCTATTGCGATGTATGTATCCATAATATTGTATATTTTCCAGATCACTACACACCTGTTACAAGTATAGGCTTTGCAAAGAAAGTACAAGTTGCATTGCCAGTTAAGCTGCACACAGATAAATGGCAGGTGCAAGGCAATAGTTGATATAATAATTGCTTTGGTTAGAGGAAATTTGATTCACTTCCCTGAAAGGATAGGCTAATTCTTCTAATATTGTTTTTATTTCTAATTTTGCATTTATTAGGGATGAAAGCAGTATTTTAAACACAGGAGAAATTATGGTTACACCTTACAACAAGGCATCATAATTGTTAGATTGCAAATGTTCTGTGTCATAGCATAAATGAAACTATTTAGAATACATTGGTTGATAAATAATTACCCTTCTTTGGCTTTGTCGTGGTTTAACCCTGGCCAGCAACTAAGCACCACACAGCCGCTTGCTCACTCCCCCCTGGTGGGATGGGGGAGAGAATCGGAAGGGTAAAAGTGAGAAAACTCATGGGTTGAGATAAAGACAGTTTAATAAGTAAAGAAAAAGCCACACACACACAAAGCAAAGCAAAACAAGGAATTCATTCACTCCCTCCCATCGGCAGGCAGGTGTTCAGCCACCTCCAGGAAAGCAGGGCTCCATCACGTGTAACGGTTACTTGAGAAGACAAATGCCATAACTCTGGATGTCCCACACTTCCTTCTTCTTTCCCCAGCTTTATATACTGAGCATGACGTCATATGGTATGGAATATCCCTTTGGTCAGCTGGGGTCAGCTGTCCCAGCTGTGTCCCCTCCCAACTTCTTGTGCACCCCCAGCTTACTCGTTGGTGGGGTGGTGTGAGAAGCAGAAAAGGCCTTGACTCTGTGTAAGCACTGCTCAGCAGTAACTAAAACATCCCTGTATTACCAACACTGTTCCCAGCACAAATCCAAAACATAGCCCCATACTAGCTACTATGAAGAAAATCAACTCTACCCCAGCCAAAACCAACACAGTCTTGTGTGTGCAAAACACTGTAAAACATATATTCAATACTAAGAAAAAATTATAATGAGTATTGCAAATAGACCAGGGAATCTGCAAACAGAAGAATCCTGTCAAGCTCATTGGGAATAAAATCCCCCTTCCTAATGCAAAGTATAACTATAACATTTCGTAATTGGAGAAATAAGCCCCTCATTTCTGCAGACAAACTCGGTTTTTAAAAACTCTCCTATTATCTGAAATGAGTAGATTATTTCCCTAGAATGCACAGAGAATGCAGCTAGCTCAATATACTGAAATATCCCAACAGCTTGACAAGATAGACATGCACACACTGAGCTGATAATCTCCTCAGTTGCCAGTGAGAAAACTGCTTAACCTTTACTAACAAAACTACTTCTTTAGTGGGTTTTTTGTTCAGTGTAAGTATTTTTTGTTAACTTTACTATATAATGGCATTTCCACAGTAACACAAGCAATCACAATTTGTTTGAAAAATAGCTTCAATCTTATCCAACAGTCACTCTGGTCTCTGGGAAAAAAGAGTGGTATGGCATTATGTGCTCTAATCACAGGGCACGGTGTTTCACTCTCTCAGTGCCATTATGCTGAAACACACAAACAGGCTGTTTAATCACTTATTTTGCTTTTTTTAGCATTTAGTATTAATCTTCTCAAAAGACTGGCAATTGTCATCAAAATCCATCCAGATACTATTTGCAATTAAATAATGGTACTATGATCACACCTATGGCCCCAGTAGACCTAACATATTCTGTTGCAGACAATGGAAAGACGAAGGAACCTCTGAAGACATCTGGAAACCACCATGGGAACCCAAACTATACCTCATTTCTCTCTGTTGTCTGTATGGGGAATTGAGAGGAAAAACAAAGGACACTTCATGTGGGACTCAGGCTGACTAGCTGTGGTTAGATGCCTAATGGAGAAAAATCATCTTTTTCCAGCACACAATGATGCCAAAAGTATCCCAAAAACCTATGTTCACGGTCCTCCTCCTCTTGAGGAGGCTTGACCCGCCCCTAACCACACCAAAATTACAGGGTGTTTTGAGGGGTGGCAGAGAGAAGAGTCCAGGTCCCTCCTGTTGGAGCAAGCAGGTGGCTGGAAGCACAGGTCTCACCTGCACAGAATGAAAAAGGCAGCACTGGTTCAATGCCTGTCCTATGGCACATGTGCATATTTATGGGAGAATATGACTGGAAAAGAAAGAGAGACAATCCTAGCAGTGGCAATCAAAATGTGAGGTCTCATCCCCTTCCACTGAGCTGCCCTTCTTTCCTTTTTCGGGACATTGCCCTTAAGTAAGGTTCAGGTTTTGTTTTCCTTCTAGCATTTGCAACACTGAGAAAGCCCTCTAAATCAGCATTAGTACTCTGGTGTGAAGATCAGCTCCAGAAGTCATCAGGCTAATCTGTCAGTGTCCATACTATAAAAAAAGTTAATGAGTAAGTTAGCATTAGTGTTAAGTTAGTTACCTAATTTGTGACTCTGATAATAGGGTGGACATCAGTTTTGGGTCTTTATTGGTTTAAAGAACATTCAACATTTATTTATAATTGATCATGGGGCACTACGCTGTGTTATTGTTATGTGGTCTTTTTTATTGTCCTGTGGTTGCTACTTTGCATTTTTTCTAGCAATTTTGATATATGAACCATTTATTTCTTTTTAGATTTAAACTTTGAAGTCCAGATTTACTCTGATAGTAATAAGACATTTTGAATACCAGTGAGATTGCCTTTGTTCAGAAGGTCAATACAAGGTCTGTTGCTCACACCATCCCAACCACTACTTTAAATATCTATCATGCCATGTCCAAACACTACATTAATTAATAACTCTTTACAGCTCCATTGATTAAGGAGTTCAATTGGCTAGTTCTCTTGTTTCTGTTTTTACACACAGTTTCGCTTTCAAAGAAGAGCCTCACATTTCCATGTAGCTCAAGAATTTACAATATGTAGCATTTACAATATGTATTATTTTGGCATTCTATAATCTGTTTGTATTTCTTTGTATATTTTTTCTTTTTCTCTCTCATGCTGTTGTGGCCATGGGACTATAGTCACCAGCCTACTGTGTTATTTTTGAAGTGTCTCTTAGGCTTAGTCTGTCACAGCAAGGATTTGCCTGTTTTACCCTTTCTAAAACAGAAAAGATCTCCAAACTTAAATGCAGTTATATATATATATATAAAGGCTTCTATTGGTGGACAATACGGTACTGCAGTACAGTTTTTTATAACATGGTTGTGATGACAAAAAATAATTTCCAAAGTTATCATAGATACTGCAACAAAACTTTCCAATACAAAACTGCTTTTGGATTGAAGTGTGTATAGTGTTGTAGACCTACTGATCAAATTAGTGTCTCTGTCATCTGCTTGTTTCATCCTGACTTTGAACCAGTGTTCTTCATTGGGCTTTTTTCTTTGTTTTTGAATGACAATAATGCTATTATTAATAACATCGTACTGTTTAAAAGGTTAAAGACCCCACTCTACAGCTTGCTAATACCTTTTGTTCTTCTGTTGTCATTCTAGGGTCATTCTGTTGACTTCATTTGCTCTGAAAAACTGTTGGACCAGACTGTTCTTTCATGTATATTGAACTAAGTATCAATAATTTTAGGCATGTGTGTGAAATGTGAGTATGTGCAAAGAATCTCAGCAAAGTCAAGTATTGTCACACAAGTTCTTTCATTACAAATATTACATTATTAGATTAAAAGGACTTTTTGCCTCTTTTCTGGATGTACTTTTTTAGAGAGAGTTGTTAATATGATCCAAAATAATTTTAAAAGAAGAACATCTGAAAGTGTTTTCAAGGGCAAGAAAGTGGCACTGATGGAGAGAATAAAAATTTGTTATCAAAAAAGTTTAGCATGAAGAATGCTAGCAGTAAGAAGATTAAGAAGAGACTGAATCCTGATAGATAAATGCCTATTAAAATATTAAAAAATAAACCATCTCAGCCTTTCCTCAGGGCTCTTAAGTAGATAAAAACCCCTATAACATAACATAACATAATGTAATGTAACGTAATGGCTGAAAACTGAAAACAAGCTGCAATTAGAAAGGATGTGTGACAGGGGCTAAAAATAAGGACATTTTCCTCAGAATAATGGCGGAATCTTTAGCACTTGAAATAAAACCTGAAGTATTTTAAGATATTATCTAGCTCAACCAGAAGTCATGTGCTTGATTTGGGAATCACTTGGTAAAAATAATGTCCTGTGTTATGCAGGGAGTCAGAAAAAATGATTAAAATGGTCCTTTCTAGTGTTAAAATCTGTGAAACTGAAACTTCCATTGACAATTTCATTGTGATTTGAAGGCACTCGGCACACAAACATATGAAGGCATATTAAAATAATGAAAAAATGTCAATGCAGCTCCCTAGAAGGTAAAGCAGATGATCAAAATGCTCCCTTTTGGCCTTAAGTGATATGCTAGTGAAATTCAGAGCATGGTTAATTTCTAAGGCAGCCCTAAGTAGGAATAAATCTTGACTTTTCACTGCAGAGACTGCATAGAGTCCTGTTGCTATAGTTAAAAACACTACTACTTGTAGTCCTCTGGTGAATTTGATTTTTAAAAATTGTTTAGTTTTTCTTGTCAATTCTTACTGTCATCACGTAATGACAAGGCAAACAAACATAAGTCTGGTTGTCTTCAATACGCATTTCTGTGTGTTTCTGCTCATTTACCTTCTGTAAATGAGAAAAGTTTAGATTTCATTAAGCTAGATTCTTAAGATCCTAATTGGTGACTTTGGAGATGCTCACTTTGGATATGATGTAATATTTCTTTAATGTTTTCACTACACAATTTCTGCTCTATCCTTTCAATTTTAACTTCATTTTAAAGTAATTTTTCTAAGTGTAATCTCTTATTTTTATTAATTACTAAAAACCCCCCAGTACATTAAAAATAAACCTGCCAGGGATGCATACATGCAGTGTTTCTAATAAGGACACATATAACACAAACCTGAAAACATTTCATTTTAACTCAAAATATGATTCACTGCTACTCTGGACCAATGCAAAACATCTGCAGCATTGAGGCTTCACAATGACCACTGTCGGATACCAGCCAAAACTTACTTTTGAAACTGCCCACTTGCAGTGAAGGGTTGTGGTAGTGAGACCAAGGTTGCGTGAAAAGCCAGTCCTCAGATCATGGTATCTCTGTGATTTATGGACTTTTATTTTGATCCTGCCTCCTACGCATCTTAGCTTCCAACTGCCTGTCAAGTTCTGGACATGACTGGCTGAATATTTTCACATTAGTACTATTTAGTACTTTTGAGCCATTGGCCTTGTCTTTCTTCTAGTGGGCTATACAGTTATAACAATTTTAAAAAAACCAATAGCAATCTTAACTAATACTTACTGTAGAGGATTTCATCATTAGTTCTAAGTGAGATTGGGAAAATCCCTTTTATTTTATTCTTGTAATCATTTGTGGAAATAAAAAATTACTTGGGTAATAAATTTCATCAATGACCTAATTAACAACTTCACTTGTAAAAAACCTCAGCTGTAAAACTTCACCCTCGGAAAATTCATCAGGTTCTCAAAAGAAGTGGAAGGTTTGACAAGAGGGCATGTTATCTTTTCCAACATCCTGAATCTATACTTTAAGTAAAAGTTGAATTTTAATTTTACAGTTTAGTGGAACCTCTGTCACAAAATGGCCTCAAAGTCTCCAAATATGTCACTGCCTTTTGCATTGTTCTTTAAACTATAAGGTATTCAAGTCAGTGACTTTCTACTTTTTAAATGTTATATATTGTCAAAAGCTCTGCTTGTATCCAGGTAGTGTTAATATATTATAATTTCACAAATCTCTTCTAATACCATGCATTTACTTCTGTTTCTGATTAGAAATGAATGTAGCATTAACAAGAAAGTGTTAAAATGGAAAACCATGCTGGTTTAAATGTGAAGGCAACAAAGCTTAACATTTTTGCATGATGCATGTGTACTGCATGTATTTCCTAAAGGTGATTAAATATTCACAGCACAGTCTTCGAATGTTGCCTAGATTTTGAAAATTTAAGAAGTGTTAAGCCTCACCTACAGTTCACCTTCTTTTGCTGATTCCTATTACAGTAAATGGCATTTTCACACATCTCAGTAATTTTCAAAGGTCATTTTATTGGCTCAAAATACATGCATTACAGAAATACATTATGTAATCCACTTGCATTTGTTCTGTAGTTAATAACAGTCCCAGTTACTTACACTTTACTTAAAATGTATATGTATGGCATAGCAAATGATTAGGCCAAGATCTTCAATTAAGCATGTATGAAAAATGGCTCATTGCCAAAGTCTATTAGGATTTTTTGAGACAGCTTGTTGAATCGTGAGAGATAGATGAAAAATGTGGCAGCTACAACACTGAGAACAAAAATAAATAGCGATACATTTTCTTTTCTCTTATATAGGTGTAATATCATGAAATGCTCTGCAATTTCCAGCTACTGATTCACAGTAGAATTAGTCCTTTTGTTAAAACATTCTACTAGTAGTCTTTTGGCTTAATAAATACTAAAATAGTTTAAAATAAATAGCGATACATTTTCTTTTCTCTTATATAGGTGTAATATCATGAAATGCTCTGAATTTCCAGCCTACTGATTCACAGTAGAATTAGTCCTTTTGTTAAAACATTCTACTTGAAGTCTTTTGGCTTAATAAATACTAAAATAGGCATTTAAAATAAAATAATTTTAAGGAGAAGTATATATATCATAGGAATCTAAGGATATTTTTCAGAAAAATAACACATATTTAAACCTCTAATAAAATGGCAAAAGCAGTGAGAATGAAAAACCAATAGCTAACATTTTTCTTCTTTGTTTTGCAACCTTTTCCCTGATAGAGGGATTGGCTTTTCATTTTCCAAGTGGCTTTTACATTCATTGGCTATTGCTATAAAATCTCACTAGAAAAGCACTAGATAGTTGATGCCAGTTGTCATTTATTAATGTAGTAAAATAACAGTGGCTAAAATCCTCATGGCTTATAGTAAATTACAACAGATACAGGAGGAACATTAAATTCTTGTTCTTTCTGTAGTACAGTGAAGATTGTACTTTGTGTAAATATTCCTTAAGAGTCAGGTTTTACTTAGAGTTCATCTTTTGATTCATGAAAGCTCTTAAGCAGAGATTTAATTTCATTTTTTGCATTAGTCTGTTGTCTAGAGTTAGATATAAGCATATGCTCAAGTGCTGTAATGTACTGGAGTCCTACCCGCTGTTTTTCATGCTGCTAAGTGGAAGAAATCACATGAGATTTGTGGATGTAGCTGACTAATGCTCAAATTGCAATAGACATTTTTTAATGGGAAGTTGAGCTGGAACATTGTTTCCTTTGCTTCAAGACACTTTTCAAACTCTCAGAGGATTGCTTGTTGCTGGCATTCTTTATTTGTATTGTACTTCTAGTGGCTACCAAAGACACTTTGACTCCTTTTGTGTCTTTTCCTTGAACAGTTCTTTTACACTATTGGAATAGAAAATGCAAAATAAGCCAGAGATTTCAGTAAGTTCTGGCTGGGCTCTGTGCTTTGTTTGTTTTCATCCTATCTTAAAAAAAAAAAAAAGAAGAAGAAAAAAAAGGAAAAAAAAAGAAAATAAAAAAAAAGAAACAGACCCGCACAAAGAAAGACACTTCTTAATATATAATAGCTGCATGGTTTTTTAAGTGCCCACTGGGAAAGTTCAGAAACTAGCAACATAACAAGTCCAGCTTGGACTCATTCATGTTTAATGGGACTAACTTCAGAAGGGTCGATGAAGCGTTTATGTAAGCCCCTCAGGCAGCTCATAATTGGCTATGTTAAATGAATCTCAATATATTTTGAAGAGACAATAAATACTCAATGCCTTGAAAAAATCTGGCTGAAGTTGTAAAAAATCACAAGGGTGTTTTTAGAAGTTTGTGTTGCTGCAGTATGATTACTATAAAACCTTAGCATAATTATAGTGAAAATCACTGCTATGAACAGTGGAACTCATTTAGCTGAGCTACAAGCTGTGTGGAAGTGAGCTGAGACCTATACAACAAGTTATAGACATTGGCTAGATGTTGCTTCCTGAACTGTTTAAATGTTTTCATTTAGAAAATAGTATTAAAATATCAATAATCAAGGGAGGAGGGACAAGAATCCAAGATTTCTCCCCGATGAGTACCTAATCAGTAGATTAAATTCATATTTCTTGCTCTTTGCTCTTAGCGTACCAATCAGTACTCTAAATCATGCTTCCATTTACGTCTACATTTCTTGCACTCCTGACTACGTAACTGGGCAGCTTCAGCAGGAGAAGAAAAGGCATGTCTGCCAAAGCCTATAGCCTGGTGGCTACAGCTCCTGCCCAAGATAGAACAGCCAAGGCAAAGCATGTTATTCACGAGGCTACAAAGTGTTGTTGGTCCACATCTCTGAAAAAATAAAAGGCCTTGTCCATCGGGTCATCGATCCACAGAGCAGGGCTCTCAGCTGGAGGAGAAGGATACATGCGGTGTGTGTTTCATCTCAACTAACTTTTGATGAACCTAAGTTCAGATGATTGCATCTAAATGCATTTTCCCAAACTACTTTGCGGGCAGTGGAAAAGAAAAAGGCACTTTTAGAGAGCGATTCATCATGGATGAGTCACACCCACTAGTGTCATTTTCACTTCTTTAATTGTAAAAGCAACTTCTGTGACTAACTCAGATATAGATATGTAGATTTGATCAATGTTTGATTACTGTTACGGGGTGCCTTGAATGTCTAAGCTGCAGAGAAGTATTGAAGTGTTAAAAAGGCAAACTTTCTGCCTACCTTTCCAGAAGCGCCTAGGACATTACTGTCAATGAAGGGACCCTAAATGCCTAGTTTGTGTGCTGTGGCATACCTATGGGAGCTGGGCCCTTGAACCTGGTGATTAATTCTAGTACCAGAAATTGGTACTGTAAGAAGATAATCTGACTCGCTCCTCATGTTGTTGTGTTTTTACTGGCTGATTGGAAAAGTGAGCAGAGACGAACAAAGGGTATAGTTAGTCTACAGTGTTTTAACAGATGATTTGAACAAGTTTAGTCAATATGTAACTGCACGAGAAATTGTACTATGGTTCTACTAAATATTTGATGGGGGCACCATTTGAAATCCAGTTTTTCCCTGTCAGATGTCTCAAGTCAGCAGAATTCTATCCATGGCTGCAAAGAACATTCTCCAAAGCCCTGGAAGAGATGGGAAACAGCATTTCCAAACTATCCTGGCATTGCACACAAATGAAGACTAGCAAGATTAGACCAACACTTTGCAAGCTTGTTTACTTAGTGTGCGTTTAAGGTATTTGAAAAGTTCCACACAGTATTGCAGCTTTTGCTGTGATGGACATCTAAAGAATAGCAATACCATCATATAGCTACAATTTAAGGGAAAGATTTACCAGTAGGCATTGCTGGTTTAGTGATGTAGAATAACACTGACTAATCAGCTGTTTCTGTTTTAAAGAACAGGTAAACCTGTACATTTTAGAGAATATTTGATGAAAGTTGATTATGCTTACCTTCAAATTATGAACAATATCACCTGTTTGTTGCAATGGCTCCACATTTTGAGTTCTGCCTTCCCAGGTTCGGTTCTTGCTTTTCTGGCTATGAAGATATCATCATTGTGCCAGGTGCAATGCAGTGGGGAACCATAAGGATAACTTTAATATTTAAAATGTTTATGCAGTTAGGATATCTAAACGTCACAGTACTGTGAAGCACCAGGAGTAGAGAAAGTGTGTTTTGGTAATTTGAGAACATGTAATTAACAATATATTTATTATAATGATCTAATCTAATGATTGCAATCAGTCAAGTGTGTTGTAGTTGCTTTCATTTTCCATATCTTTAAAATTTGTGCCCTTGATTGTGACCATTCCCTCCATTTAAGAGTTAGGTTGTGATTTAGCAAATCAGCAAATATACCAGAGCTTTCCACACAGCAGGCAAAATTAAGGAAAAGCTGATTAGAAGCGGTTCTCGAAGTGTTTAAGGTTGCATTACCTGCTGTATAGCCCTGTTCATGTACTAAACAGTAATTGTTATCCATCGTTTAGGTGAGAAAAGAAAAAGTAAACTCCTGCTTTTGTAATTTACGAAGTCATGTGAGCCGCTACACAACAGTTATTCTCTGATTAATGTAATTGCTGAAGCAGGGTAGATATAGATGATTATGAACTTCATGCATTAAATAATTATCCAGCTTTTCAGCATGAATCAAATCTTAAAATGATTTATGAATAAAAATATTTCAAGAGAAATAGCACAAGCTTAGATCATGCCTTGAATCTGCTGCTTCTTAAGAGTTCTGTCATTGATTTTAAGAGGTGTTAATGGACGGCGCAAACTCGCCATCCATTTCTGAGAGGCTCCTCTTGATCTTGCTGGACTGCCAGGCCTGGGCTCAATGGCAGGAGTTTCACATGTAATAACTAACTGCCCTTTCCATTCGGTTCAATGAGAGACCTCTTAAGATCTTTTATATTTTTGCTTTATATATTAGCCTCCATAACTTCAGGCTGGGCTCAGTAAAGGGTTTCAGGTGCTAAAGGAGCTCTTAAACAGAAATAAGCAAAATTCAGTACTATATTCCAAAAAATTTTCATCTCAGCTACCTTCCAAAGGCAGTATTGCTTAAAGTGCTATGTGTTATTTTTTTTTACATTAGTGCCATAGGCTTCTAACAATCTGCCTTCAGTTTTTCACAGAAATGTGTCAATCTTAATGGTGCTGAACAGCTCAGTATCAGTCACTGTGGGGATTCAGGATTTGTGAGTTCATCCACCTTTATTACCCGAAAGGTTCAATTCAGTCGGTTTTCTCAGATCAGATTGCTACTGCTGCTTTCCTTCTAAATGTAGACTGAAGAGCTGCCAGCTCACTTTTAGAAGTAACTTAGCAATTAAAGCACAAGCCAGGAAAAAAAGGCCCTGAATTTAAGTTCTGCCTCTGCCTGGAGTGATTAAAACCCATAATATTGTCCTCCAAGCATACATCATTCTCTCACTACTCCACTTCAAGATTAGACTACTTTGTTACTCACCCCTTCTTTGAAGTCTGTCCACATTCAAAGCAGAATCAAAGTACTAATAGGTCCAGAAAGAGTCTGTAAGAGTGAGAGCCTTTGGCTTAGTGATTAGGACACAGACTGGATAGCAGATAATCAAAGATGACTGATATGCATCTATTTCAGACCGCCCTTGAACAAGGCACATACGAAGGTCTGCTCTAGATCATCCTGTTTAGTTCTTCTGCTTCCCTTAGTACCCCGATGAATCCTGAGGTGCTCTCTGCGTACCTTGGACAAGTTATAGCAGAAAGAATGGAGACTACAGATTAACAGAGCATTGGAGGAATAATGTAGAGAAAGGGCATTAAATACATTGCCTTCATAGATTAACTGGCTTGACAGATGAAGCACTAAATATGATATAACCTGACTTTTAGCAAAGTTTGCAACACAGTTCCAGGAGACATTTTCATAAACTAATTGGACAAGTATGTTCTGCGTGAAAACATTGACAGATGAACACACATCTTGGTGGAAAACTCTGCTTCTGGAGTAAGTGTCACTTATTTACTGCCCACTCCAAAGACATTTCAAGTGAAAACTTGCAGAAGTCTGTTCTGGGTCTGAATCTATTTGATATTTTCATTAATGGATCAGGTGCTGGAGCAAAGAATATAAAGCATTTTACTGGTAAGTCAAACCTAGAATAGCTGTTTTGGGGAGATGGATGAGACTTCAAGATACTCTTAAGAAACTGAAAGGATGATTTGAAAGAAACAAGCTGAAATTCAAGACAAAGAAGTGAAAAAATTATGTATTAAGAGAAGCTGAATTGGAAAATTGAGACAAACTGACTAAGCAACAGTATTGCAAAACTGGATCTGGATGTTGCAGTCTGACCCAAAAATGTGATATTCTTGCAAAAATGAAAGGGAACATTCTAGGATGTCTTAGCAAGAGTTGGATATTCAAGATATATATGGTTCTGGACTGATAAAGATTTATACAAGTCTTATGTATATTTTTTGAGAAACACACTTGGAGAAAGAGAAAGATAACTTGGAAAAAACCCTGAAGATAGCAACAAGCATGATAAGAAATTTCAAGATGAATTGAAAGAATTGGTTTGTTCTTCCTTAAAAAGGAAGACTGAGGAGAGATGTTAACTCTTCCATGTGAAAGAGATGTTATTAAATGGATACTGGAAGAGAACAACATATGTTTCCGCAAAAGTTAGGCAGGCTAAATATTGAGAGAAGTTTTAAAATATGGAACTGAATATGAAAAAAAACCCAGAATGCCCTTCACTGGAAGTGAATAAAGCCAAACCGGATAAGAGGTTTATTGTGGCCAGTGGGTGTGCACATACCTGGTCCAGAGCAGAGGTCTAGATTGCACCTACACGAGCATTGTTATACTGTGAGATGCTAAATAAATTCTTGCTAGTTAGATGATCTGAATTTGTAATTTAAATAGCTTAATGCAGGCTTATATACTGAATACCTACAACTTTCTACTGAAAAAAGGTTGTTTTGGTGAGGAGCCAATGATATCCTTATCACTAGAGTGAGAGAACAGGGAAAAGGATGAGTTCTATTAACCCTACTGAGTATTTAGCTTTGCAGAAATTTAGGCAGAAAAAATTTAGCCTTCGGTACTTTACTTAGCATAAGTACACTACTGATGTATAGTTTATGGTACTGATTTCTAAGCAGAAGAGACTCTGGTTAATTGGGGAATAAGCATAAGATACAGTAATGGTTTTGGTTGGAACTTTTGGACTAGATACTAGCATTATTTTGGCATCAGCTATTTTGGTTAACAGCCTGTGACATTAAATTGCAATAAGAACACAACCATGGTGAAGATGCTGTAGAACTGATATATATTTAAACGAATGTTTTGTATAGCCAGCAAGGAAAGAGATTCATTAAAGCATTAGCCAATATTATTTGAAAATGACTGCAAAATGAAAGTATAAATTAGAAAAACCAGTGGTTTAACAAGCATATTAGAAGGGTAATACTTCAGACCATGGTATTTATTGAGGCCAGGCTGTCTTCTTAATTGGGCCAAGTAAATAACGTCTGAGCATGGAACTAGACAGCAAGCTGCTGACAGATTTTGCTCTGTGAAACTGCTTAATTTTAATATTATCCATAGAAGAACATAATGCATTTGTCAGATTCTGCTGAAATAAACCTCCAACTTCTGCAATAATTTCAGAGTGACTGGACAGAGTCAAACCCAGCCAACGTCTGGCGTGTTGAACAGGCCTTATTTAATCTAACAATCAACACAGGCTCAGCATTTCAGGGAAATATCACACGCTTCTGTTTATGGTCCTTGCTGCAGGGAAACAATATTCCGTTTATGTAGTTTAAAACAAATCAAGAACAAAGTGCTTTATTAATATATAAACGACACACAAATAACCGGCAATCAGTGAAATTCAGGATCAGTATCAGTAATATAACAGATAGACCCAAAATATGAATCACAAATATTAATAGGCACGTACAAATTTTTAAACGTGCTTTTATAACTAACCCCGAACGGTTCTAGTTAAGGTACTTGTATATACACACACACACACACAGAATCATCACACGCACCCCGCTCTCCCCATCCCCACCCCGGGAGGGAGGGTGCCCCCTCGCACCCCCCGGGCAGACGCGGGCGCTCCGGCTCCAGGGGCGTCC